>NW_004443956.1:11902280-11919294 GCF_000243295.1 Trichechus manatus latirostris | reverse complement strand
ACAATTTTTCATAGTATTCTGTTATGATTCTTTTAATTTCATTTGGGTCTGTTGTGATATCACCCATCTCATTTCTTATATGGGTTATCTGCTTCCTCTCCTGTTTTTCTTTTGTTAGTGTCACCAGTGGTTTATCAATTTTGTTGATCTTTTCAAAGAACAGCTTTTGGTCTTGTTAACTCTTTCAATTGTTTTTCTGTTCTCTATTTCATTTAATTCTACTCTAATTCTTATTATTTCCTTTCTTCTGGTGCATGAAGTCTTCTTTTGCTGCTTTCTTTGTACTTGTTGCAGTTGTAGGGTTGATGGTTTGATTATGGCCCTTTCTTCTTTTTGGATGTGTGCATTTATTGCTGTAAATTGACCTCTGAGCGTTGCTTTTGCTGTGTCCCAAAGGTTCTGCTGGGATGTGTTTTCATTCTTGTTTGAGTCTATGAATTTCTTTATTCCACCCTTAATTTCTTCTATAACCCAGTAGTTTTTGGTCAAGATGTTGTTCAGTTTCCATGTGTTTGATTTTTTTTCCCTTGATTTTTCTGTTGTTGATTTCTACTTTCATGGCTTTATGGTCAGAAAAGATGCTTTATAATATTTCGATGCTTTGGATTTTGTTAACGTGTGCTTTATGGCCTAACGTGGTCTCTTCTGGAGAAATGTTCCATGTGCGTTGGAAAAGAAAGTATTCTTGGCTGCTGTTGGGTGGAGTGTTTCGTATATGTCTATGAGATCAAATTGGTTGATTGTCGCCTTTAGCTCTTCCATGTCTTTGTTAAGCCTCTTTCTAGATGTTCTGTCCTTTAGCGAAGGTGGTGTGTTGAAGTCTCCTACTACTTTTGTGGAGCTGTCTATCTCTCTTTTCAGTGCTGTTGAAGTTTGTTTTATGTATTTTGGAGCCCTGTCGTTGGGTGCGTAAATATTTATTATAGTTATGTCCTCCTGGTGTATTGACCGTTTAATCATTATACAGTGTCCTTCCTTGTCCTTTGTGGTGGATTTTACTTTAAAGTCTGTTTTGTCAGAGATTAATATTGTCACTCCTGCTGTTTTTTGAGTGTTGTTTGCTTGATAATATTTTTTTCCATCCTTTGAGTTTTAGTTTGTTTGCATCTTCAAGTCTAAGGTTTCTCTCGTAGGCAGCATATAGACGGATCGTGTTTTTTTATCCAGTCTGCCACTCTCTGTCTCTTTATTGGTGCATTTAGTCCATTGACATTCAGCGTAATTATTGATAGGTATGAGTTTAATGCTGTCATTTTGATGTCTTTTTTTTTGTGTTGTTCACAGTTTCTTTGTTCCTCTTAATTTTCTGTGCTGAGTCATTTTTATTTATGTATTTTCTTTTCATCTTTTTCATTGTTGTTGGTTTTGTGTTTGCTGAGTCTTCATATTTTTCTAGTTTTTTATTTTGACTAGTAGGATTGTTAGTTTCCTTTGTGGTTACCTTAATATTTACCCCTGTTTTTCTAAGTTTATACCAGTCTTTTATTTCTTTATATCACCTTGACTTCCCCTCCATATGCAAAGTCTGTGTCTCCATTTTTTAAGTCCGTCTTTTTTATTTTATTGTTGTAATCTTTTACACATTGACATCTGTTTCCCTATTTTCAGTGTTTTAGCTTTGATTTACGTTTGTGACTTCCCTATCTGGGTTGATATCCGGTTGCTCTGTTGTGTGTTCTAGTCTTGGGTTTTTATCTGATGTTACTGATTTTCTAACCGGAGGACTCCCTTTAGTATTTCTTGTAATTTTGGTTTGGTTTTTGAAAATTCCCTAAACTTCTGTTTATCTGGAAATGCCCTAATTTCACCATCATATTTGAGAGACAGTTTTGCTGGATATATAATTCTTGGCTGGCAGTTATTTTCCTTCAAGGCTTTATATATGTCATCCCATTGCCTTCTTGCCTGCATGGTTTCTTCTGAGGAGTCCGAGCTTATTCTTATTGGCTGTCCTTTGTAGATGACTTTTCGTTTATCCCTAGCCGCTCTTAAAATTCTCTCTTTATCTTTGGTTTTGGCAAGTTTGATTATCGTATGTCTTGGTGACTTTGTTTTTGGATCTACCTTATGTGGGGTTCGATGGGCATCTTGGATATGTATCTTCTCATCTTTCATGATATCAGGAAAGCTTTCTGCCAACAAATCTTCAACAATTCTCTCTATATATTTTCTGTTATTCGCTCCCTGTTCTGGTACTCCAATCACCTGTAGATTATTCCTCTTGATAGAGTCCCACTTAATTCTTAGGGTTTCTTTATTTTCTAAAATCCTTTTATCTGATTTTTCCTCAAATAAGTTGGTGTCAAGTGCTTTATCTTCAGTCTCACGAATTCTGACATCCATTGCCTCAATTCTGCCACTATGACTTTCTATTGAGTTGACTAATTCTGACATTTTATTGTTAATCTTCTCTATTTCTGATTGCTGTCTCTCTATGGATTCTTGCAGCCTGTTAAATTTGTCATTATTGTCTTCTCTAATCTTTTTAATTTCCTCTGTTGTGTGTCCTGCATTTTGCTTAATTTCCTTCCTAATTTCTTGAAGAGTTCTGTATATTAATCTTTTGTATTCTGCCTCTGGTAATGCCAAGAAATTTTCCTCCTCTGGAAAATTTCTAGATTCTTTATTTTGGGAGCTCGCTGAAGCCATCATGGATTGCATCTTTATGTGATTTGATATTGACTGTTGTCTCCGAGTCATTGATAAGTTATTATATTTATTTATTTTATGTTTGCTTACTGTGTCCTAGCTTCTTGTTTTGTTTTGATATGCCCAAATAGGCTGCTCATATGAGCTAGTTTAATTATTGGCAACTTTGAAGCTCTACTGTCCTATCACCAGGTGGTTAGTTCTGTTACTAGATACGTGAGCTCAGGAGTCCACCCACTCCTCCTGTATGGATTCAGCTCAGATGCCCAGGTAGATGGCCACCAAGTGTGTGGTATAGGCTCTCACTTACAGTCCTAGACAGGCATGGGTGGTTGGTGTAGGCACAGGCATCTGGCTGCAGGAAGGGGACACACTCTGAGTAAGGCAGGGGGCTGACAACCGCCCCCTAGTGTCCAGGAGGAAGGCGTGTCCCTGTTCCCTAGAGCGCGTAGGTGGGTGGGTTTTGCAGCCGGCCTATGAGCACCTAATGCTGTTTGCTGTAAGGATTGGGGGGTGCCCCTTATTCGTGGGCCCCTATCACAGGTGGCTAGGTGGCATGGGTGAAGCCACCAGTCCTCAGGCCCCCGATGTGGGTAGGTGAAGACCCTGCTTAATGGGCAGAGCAGTGTCAAATGTCAAGAACCTGCCACTTCACAGCTGAAACAGTTGAAATTAGAGTTCTAGTATATACCCTGTTGTACTGCGGTAAAGAGGGCCTACGCTGTTGAGATGGGCCCACACAAGTCTATGCAGAGGGAAAGGCACTCAAAGTCCATGGATTCCTTATGCCTTTGCCTAGGCAAAAGAGCTATGCCTACCCTGGGTTCCTGGCTTAGGGGAGCCAGCAGTTTGTTTTTTCCAGTTTGTTAATTTGTTCACTCTCCAAGGCAGGGAGAATAGCTCGAGGCATGTGACGGATACTACTTCTGGCCCAGGGGAATTGTCAATTGCTGAAGCTGGTCCAGGACCCAGTGCAGAGCAGGGAGCAGGGAGGTAAATGGGAGAGAAGTTTTTCCTGAAGGGAGGTGTTTTTGATCTGTGCGGTCACATGCAATTACTTATCTTTTGCCGGATCGAGTGCTGCTTGTCATTGGTTCTGGATGGCCGTGTAGACTGTCTGGCGCTGGGTCTCTCCTGGTGTGGAAAACGCGCCTCCCTTAGCCCGGCTGCTTGCCTGCCTCACCACTCACCCATGAGGTGCTCAGGCCTGAAGGGCTCAGGCTTTCGCTGGGTCAGGTCTGGCAACTGCTCGCTGCTTTTGAAGCATCTCTCCCTCCTACTGCCACTCAGACCGGTTCCTCAACTCTGCCTTTGGTGTTCAGGGCTCCCAGATGGCCATATATAATCAATTCACTTGTTTTTTCAGGTCTTTGTTGTAAGAGGGTCCACCGGAAGAGTCTAACTACTCTGCCATCTTGGCCCCGCCTCCTCAAGATTGGGTTCTCTCTTTTCAAGCAGTTCTATTTGGTTATGAGTTTGCTAACTTTGTCCTGATTGCTGCCTTTCTGGATGCTCAGCCTCCTGTGTTGTCAAATTTTTTTCGTCAGCTCGTTCTGGTCTTGGCCTTTAATGATATAGGGACACCACCCCTTCAAGGGTCCTCAAATATCCGTGGGCCAGTTTTTTCCTAGAACCATTAATTTAAAGTCCTTGTTCCAGAATTCCAAGAGGTTGATCTCTTCACTCTTGCCGAGCTCCTAGAAAAAATTTAAAAAGCACACACTCCCGTTGTCTCCTCTGCACTCCAAAGAGCCCAAGCCCTCACTTTCATTTAGTTGTCTGCAGGCTCCAGGTCTATGGTCTAATTCAGCAGACGGATTGAAAATGACATTGGAGGGAAGTGAGTTCCTGTCTTATATCACTGTCTTCCTGGAATCCCATTTTAGCCTTGTGTTTTCATTTTTCTATTCCCTTGACAGTTGTGGATGTGTGTGTATTTGTCAAGAGTTAACCAACAGTGGGGAAAAAAGTGTTCAGCATGGAAGTTGGAATACCTTTAGGGTAGATTATATTATTGTTCCCACTCTTTGCTTTATTCCCTATGAGTGGATTGAGTCTACATCTCTGCCCATTGTCATATTATTTACTGTGCCTTCCTGTATGTGGAGTGTGTACTTCTCTGTCCCATAGTCAGGCTTGGTGTTATGACTTCTCGGGCCAATGGAATGTGAGTGGAAGTGACAGCATGAACAGTGACAGTGTGACAGTTGTGAACATAAGTTTTAAGAGGCAGAGCACATTTCTACCAGCCCTCTTGCTTTTGCCTCTGCCTTCAGAGTGGTGTGTCCCAGATATGGGCTGCTCTTTGTGATCAGGTCTTGGAATGAGAAGACACATGAAGCAAAAGCCACAGCCTGGAGGGCAGCCCTAGCTGTATGTCCTACAGCTGACATATAATATGAATTGGGAATAAAAGTTTGTCATAAGCTGCTGAGATTTGAACGTAGTTTCATTACTACTGCAAAGTTGACCAGTACAATCTGGTTTAATTTCTTGCTTTTCCTTTTATTAACTAATAATAGCATTATTATTTTCTACCATATTTTAAAATCTGTATCAAACCCCATTGTCAATTTTCTCTCTCTCCGAATTTATTTCTTAATTGGCTGATATGCACGACTTACCATTGTAAGTATGGTCAAACACAAAATGTATTGTAGGACCTAACTCCATTTAACACCTAAGGAAAAGATAACCTTTAAATTGGGGACAGTGTCTTACAGCATTTGGTTACTTCATTTAGTTAATGCCCTAAACTCCAACTGAAATTGTTCTGCTGGAAAGCATGGCTTCTTTCTAAATGTGCAGGTAGATTATTTGTGGATTTCAACACATGGGCTTTAAAGATGTTTCTGTTGTCGTAAGTAAGAATTAATTGGACTGTTAGCCCAGACGAACTGTGATCTCTTCTAACCTGAGACCAGAAGAACTAGAATGGTCCATGGCCACCACTACCAACCATTCTGACCAGGGATACAATAAAAGGTCCTGGCTAGAACAGGAGAAAATGTAGAACAAAATTCAAATTCCTTAAAGAAAATGTTCTACATTCTACCTTGGTGAGTAGTGTCTGGGATCTTAAAAGCCTATGAGCAGCCATCTAAGATACTGCACTGATCTCACCCCTTCGGGAGCAAGGGAGAATGAAGAAAAGATACAAGGGAAAGATTAGTCCAAAGAACTAGTGGACCACAACTACCACGGCCTCCACCAGACTGAGTCCAGTACAACTAGATGGTGCCTGGCTACCACCACTGACTGCTCTGACAGGGATCACAACAGAGGGTCCTGGACAGAGCTAGAGAAGAATGTAGAATAAAATTCTAACTCACAGGAAAAAAAAGACCAGACTTGCTGGCTTGACAGAGACTGGAGAAACCCCGAGAGTATGGCTCCCGGACACCCTTTTAGCTCAGTAATGAAGTCACTCCCGAGGTTCACCGTTCAGCCAAAGATTAGACAGCCCCATAAAATAAAACGAGACTAATGGGGCACAACAGCCCAGGGACAAGGACTAGAGGGCAAGAGGGAACAGGAAAGCTGGTAATAGGGAACCCAAGGTTGAGAAGGGAGAGTGTTGTCGTGGGGTTGTTAACTAATGTCATCAAACAATATGTATACTAAACTGTTTAATGAGAAACTGTTTGTTCTGTAAACCCTCATCTAGAGTACAATTTAAAAAATTCAATTCCTAAAAAAGTCCAGACCTACTGGACCAATAGAGACTAGAGGAACCCCTGAGAGTATCACCCTAAGATACCTTTTGAACTTTGAACTGAAGCCAATCCCAGTGATCACCCTTCATCCAAATAATAGATTGGCTTATAAAATAAACGGTATCACCTGTGAGTAATGTGCTCCCTTAAACAATCGACTGTATGAGACCAGACGGTCAACATTTACCCAAAAGCAAAGATGAGAAGGCAGGGAGGGGAAGGGAAGCTAGATCAATGGAAACAGAACTAATAGAATGGAAATAATGAGAATGCTGACACATCGTGAAAATTGTAACCAGTGTCATACAACAATTTGTATAAACATTGTTAAATGGGAACCCAATTTGCTGTGTAAATTTTCACCTAAAACTTAATAAAATAATTTAAAAAAGAAGAATTAATTGGAGCAGTATTTATGGAGAGTGGCCTTCCAAAGCTGATATTTCTTGGGATATGTGTTATACGTATATATAAAACATATATGTTATATAACTAGCCTGTTGCCTTAACTGACTAAAAAATGAGTGAGATCCATTTTTGTATTTTATCCTTTTTGTATATAACTGATAGCCACCACTCTTACTTTTTTTTTTATTATTCATCTCTCGAAACATCGTCCTAACAACTATTTGTAAATCAGTAGTTGAGTGGAATGAACATTCATTGGACTATGAGCCAGAAGACTAGGTTCACTTCTAATTCAGCCACAAATCTTATCCCCTGCCATCTCTTCTTGCATTTCTTTGCCTTTCCTCCATTCATTTCTGTAATAAATATTTATTGAGCTCTCTGTTATTAAGATGCTAGGACATAATGATAAGTCAGTCAGATACCGGTAGTCCCTGACTTAAGACGTATTCAAGTAACAACATACCACACTTAAGACCATCTTTTTTTTTTTTTTTTTTTTACATCTTACCGTTAATGATATGTACTACATACAGTGTTGCAGCACATAATTTGCTTATGTTATCATTCTCAGATGTTCACCTGCAGATGTTCAATTTTATGATACACTGTTGAAAACACTGCCATATAGCAGGCTATGGCCTGGTCTACAGTGAAGTTCGTGTCGGTGTCAGGAGTTGTAATGGCTGGAAAGTTGGGCAATGTTCAACTCTAACAACATATGACAACTGAACTGCCCACGTGCCTGACAGCCGTTACTGCTCCGACTTCATTGTTACGACACTGATGCTGACTTCTCTGTGGACCAGGCCTGTAGTGTGCTCTTATTCAGTGTTTCCTACCACAAGAAGTATCAGTTGTTAATTTGAAGCTAAGTTGTTAAACTTTTTCACACTGTAACACCTGTACTACTTGTACCCTCAACAATACGTCTAACAAAAGAACTCATGTCGCTGAAAGTTCTAATCCAAAAAAGAAGGTGAGGAAGGCTGAAGACATGGATATAAAGATGAAGATCATTAAGGCCTATGAGGATGGGAGGAAAGTTAGTGAAATAGCATGTAAGGAAGGACGATCTCATTTGACGCTTTTTGACATTCATTAAAGATAAGAATAGAATTTTGGAGGCAGTTAAAGGAGGGATTGTCATAAAATCAATGATTTTAACAAAGAAGAGGCAAGGGCCAATCCATGAGATGGAGAAGCTATTGATGATTTGGATAGAAGACCAAATCCAGAAGAGAATTTCTGTGAGTTTACTGAGGATTCAAACAAAAGCATGCAGCCTTTTTGAAAACCTGAAGGGATGACAAGACTACCTCGAGTACTTTAATGCCAGCAAGGGCTAGTTTCCTTGCTTCAAATGCAGATTTGGCTTACATAACTTGCATATAACTGGAGAAGCAGGAAGCACTGAAGTTAAAGTTGCTGAGAAATTACAGGATGAGCTGAATAAGATGGAAGAGGAAAGAGAGAAGTTGTCAAAAAATTTTACAGTGAAAGGATTAGCTGGAGTTTTTTCTAAACTGAATGAGGGGCTTCAGTTGCTTGAAAACATGGACCCAAATGCTGATCGCTTTGCTCAAGTCCAGGCAGATTCAGGAAGCAGTAAGATGTTACCTCAAAATATATGAAGAAAAAAAGAAGAGGTCCATACAGACAACTCTCACTAATTTTCTTAATAGAAATGCCATCCCCATTCCCAGGGATAATCCAGATGAGCTAGAACCTTCCACAAGTAGCATTGTTATTACCTGACAGAACACCAGTGTCGTCCAACTCTTCATTGTGGGAGTAAATTTTTATGGTTTGTGCATTTTTTTATGTATGTATGTATTAAAATATATCTGTAAGTTTATATGTGATGTTTCTTATCCCCAAAAACAAAGTTTAGGTTTATAAAGATACTGATAATAAAAGGCAATAATAAGGAAAACTAAAAAAAAAAATAATAAAGTATTCGAATTACATCAGAACTCACTTAAGACGGAGTCATCGGAACTGAATCACATCATAAATCGGGGATTGCTTGTACTGTAACCTTCCTGCCCTTATCAAGCTTACTGTCTTCTCTTCTTCTGCTTCCCCAGCCCCTTCTTTCTTCTTTCTTTTCTTCTGATCATATCATAGATTGGTCAGTGCTTCATTACTGCTTAGCCTCCTCGTTGTCACTTTATGTTAGTGGGAGTTGTTTCAAATGTGCTTTTAACACCACTGGATTATTTTGGGGAAGTTCTGGGGGTGATGAGGGAGGAAGATACTGAGGTAGGTCAGTAGGTTTGATAGGTAGGTAGATAGGTAAGGTGGGAGGGAGGGAACAAGCAAGCTAGCAAGCTAACCATGTTGCATAACCATCATAACAAACCTATTTTTATTTTTCATTATTCTTTTCAAGTTGTAATTTTGCTTAAATGCACAAAGCATGTGCATTTGTATAAGTGTATACATCTAGACACATGATTTGAATATTAGGTAAGAATGTTTATTGCTCTTTTTCAAGTATTTTCTAATTTCAGTTTTTGAGAATCCCAACTCCTTTTCTAATTTTTTTTTTTTTAAAGTAGGTCGACGGCGACAGGTTTGGTTTTGACTTAGGTCACAATTTGTACCTTGTTACCTTCTTGTGACCTCATATTTATTTACATTCTACTAAATCAGACAAAAAAAAAAAACAAAACCCGTTGGCGTCGAGTTAAATGTTCAGTGGTATACTAGAATCACTCACTTGAAGTGTGAAAGCCAGTGTGATTTTGTGATTTTCTTTTTATTGATTTGTTAAATTAAGCTTGATCCCTAAAGGAAGAGGATTTCTTTGTGTTCTGATTTACCTGAATATTAACACTGGGCATTTTCGTGGATAGTTGTGCTAAGGAAGGTTTAATGCTGAGTGTTAACCTACCATGTTATAGTTGGGTAAAGTCAGAAATAATATATTTACAGCCTATATGATATATCTAGAATTTTCTGGATATGTCCTGACTGATTTTTTAAAAAGTGTTTTCTGAGGAAAAGAATTGGAAATAAACCATCAATGAGGGACAGTCAGGTGTTATAGAATACTTTGCAGTGGTCAAAAAGAATGACAGATCTGTATTAATCAACATGGAAATATGACTAAGGCATTGGCTAGGGAAAAAGAGCAAATTGTGGAACTATATGTATTGTGGAATAGGAGTACTGAGAACAGACATCCTCACGTGGTTTGTGATCTTAAAGGGAAAAGCACTCAGTCTTTCACTGTTAAGAATAATGTTAGCTATATGCTTTTTGTAGGTGGCCTTTATCAGATCAAGTACATTCCCTTCGGTTTTTATTTTGCTGAACAGTTTTTATCATGAGTGAATGTCAAATACTTACACACTTTTTAAAAACAGTGAAACTTGTTTTTAGGACTTCAGAAATATAGTGGATTATAGACTGATTTGACATTGCCATTATCTTCATTAGAAGGTAGAATTATGTGACTCACGCAGTAACTTGTAAATTGATATACTGGGAGCTACTTCTACCCAAACAAATTACTGTGATGATTCTGTAGAATGTAGAGAAAGAAAATGTAGTCATTGCCTTCACTGGTAACATTTATTAAGCCTTTCCTGTGTTTGGTGCCCTGAGTTACTGGTTGGCAGTACCCACCCTCACTGCCCCTGCCCCTGCCCCTGAGGTTTAAAAGATTGAGTTGATAATCAAGCTGCTCACACTTACCTCCTTTTCTGTTTTAGATTTTGACGTTCTTGTTTCCATTTTATACTTTCTTTAGAAAGATACTTCAGGAATTTTAGTATGTCTTACAAACCTAAGGTGTAATTAACTTTCAGTTTTTGCTACTTCTATGTTAGTTTGATTTCCTTCATTCAGCATAAGTTCTTTTCCCGTATGTACAGTGCCCATAAATGGATTATAGTTGCTAAATTAAAAAATCAAAATGTATTTACTGTTAGAATTCTAGCAGATCAGCTTTAAAGGGTTTTCTCTGTCTCTCTCTCCCCTTAAGAATAGTGGTCACTTTGAGGCAAGAGGTTTTTAGATCTTCAACTTCATTTGTCCTTGGTTACTGCTGGGGCTGGGTGGGAAAAAGCCCAGAGTATTTAAGAGGAGAATGACTTTGTTATCTGTGTGACACTTAAATGGAAAGCTCTAAGTCAAGCACAGAAATTTGGACATTGTCATGCAACAAAAAGGAGACTCTGTGTAGTCCCTTGTAGGGTCCCTTGAAAATGAGGATGCTCCAGTCCTTGGACCTGCTCCCATATCTGTGGCCTGGCCTGCTACTTCCATGATGTTCTTTAGACCTCTTCTAATTTGAGGTCGTATCAAACCATTTCTGTAATTTTGTTATTGTTGCTGTTCTTACTACAAGAGTTTTTTTGGGCGTTTCTGCCAAAGGTGATAGCTTTCACAACTTTTTAAATATACTTTCTTGTTCCTTAGGCTTCCTAGATTACTCATAGTAGTATTGTGTTCATTGCAGTTTCTAATCAAGTTTTTTTTTTTTTTTAAATAGTATTCTAATGTGATCTTTCCAACAACAACAAATAGAATTTTAGAACTAAATGATACCCTAGCAATCATATCTTCATATCCCCTCAGTTATATTACGGGTTACTTCATTATTTATTAAAGGACCATAAGGTTACAAACATTTATAAGATCACAGGATTATAGGCATTGATTAGCTTCAAGGATAATTCTAGTCCAATACCTCATGACAGGTAAAGCGTGTTCACGTTGTAATTGTGTCCATTTTTATTTCATTAGTAATGTCCTTTCTCTGTTTGCCACACCCAGGTTTCATTTTGTCTACTTCACGAGGAATCCTCACATGCCCTCTTGTATAGGATTATTGTTATGTTTATTACTAAGTGGAATCCATGTTGAGTTTTAACAGTTTCTTTCCCCCATACATCTGCCTCTGTAATGGTCGCTGGGTTTACTGCTGCTCACTTACTAGTGCCCTGGGTCTTAACAACCTTATTCAAACAAAACGTCTTAAATGGGGGCATTAAACAGGTCACAACAGTGAGCCATTTTGTAACATTTGGTGCAATAAAATGGGTATGTTGTGTTTTAGAATATAAGACCTCTGAGTGCAGCTATTCATTTTCTTCATCTATAAAACATTTTAGAGTAACAGCTTACATCTGTTTGGGGTATAACATTCCACATTTTGAAGAAACATCACTGTTATATAACTTCAAACCAGGCATGGGGAAAGAGCTCACGTTCTGATGGGCCCATGCTCTGTGGAAATCCTAGAGGTTTTGTTTTGTTTTAAAACTGTGGAGCCTTATTTGCTGGCAGTACTTCTTTCACATGTGTGGAACACATTTTCATTATTGTTTCTTCCTATTGTAAATGACAACAAGCATACAATATGATTTTGACTTGAAGAATATTTGAAAAATCTTCACACATCAGGAGTTTATCTTGTGAGAGATATTTCACTGCCAGAAACCGGAAATAAATTTAATTATTTAGGCATTTACAGCACATTTAATTACCTTAGACTGTCAGTTAATCTTGTTTTAGAGAATGAACTTATGGTTTATTGTCAGCTCACTTTTAAAAATAAATACCTGATGGAATGGTTTGGCCATTTCACTGTGTGATTTTTAAATTACTTCTTTAAACTGAAGAAACAATTTAATTTTTAATAGAGGAAAATGGATAAAATGTTTATCTATAGAATTTCAAAATCTAAATAATATTAATACAAAATGAGTGCAGATAACATGCAGTGCAGTTTTATGGGTTATTTTAACCAAGAAATGAATAGTGCTAGCATCAACTATTAAAATTCTAAAATCTTTTTCATGTTATAAATGTGAAATATTCACATTCTTGTTCAAATGTGATATATTTACATTTGGGAAGGGAAAATACAAAGAAGAAAATTATATCATCCATAATCCCACTACCTGTTAGTCATTTTGAGTATATTTGACTACATATTATAAATTTGAACAATTTTAGAAAACTATTATACAGTTAGTTTTTTGGGTTTTGGTAATTAATTTAATTGGAAATTGGTCTTTCAGTTTCAGAGTGGACAGCATCAGCTGCTTTTACATTTTGGCAACAAAACACTAAACTACATTTGATTCCTACTGTGGGACTTTGACATACAGAGTGAGGTCATGCTCATTTATGAAGATGACGAACAGAGATTCTAGCTTGTCAGCTCAATCCAGGCTGTTGACATTGACTTATTTTTTTTCCAGCGGAAGACAGATTATATTTCCATGGCCAATGTCAAGCTCAGTGCCAGCGTTTGCTCCAGTAGAATAAGACAGATGATGCTAGACTTTTAATTTCTGATTTAAATATAAATATTTCAGAAATAACCTAATGCCCTAAATTCACACGAAGGTAAATACCCATTAATCCCTTCAGAATTACAGACACCCACACATGCATATTGATAATGTTCAAAATCCACGTTTACTTTTCATTTACAAATGAGCTGAAACAAAATAAAAATACTGGACATTAGGCACCATTCCCTTCCCTTCCTTCCTTCTTTCGATTGTTGTGAGCATTCAGTGAGATACCAAACCCACTGCTGTTGAGTTGATTCCAACTCACAGTGCTCCTACAGGGCAGAATTTCCGAGGCTATAATCTTTACAGAAGCAGACTGCCACATCTTTCTCCTGCAGAGCAGCTGGTAGGTTTGACCCGCTGACCTTTTGGTTAGCAGCCAAGCGCTGTAACCACTGTGTCTGCAGGGTTCCTTCAGTAAGATAAGACTGTGCTGTACAGTGCCTTGTTGTTAGTGTTAGGTGCCACTGAGTTGGTTTCAACTTATAGCAACCGCATGTACAACAGAACGAAGCACTGCCTGGTCCTGCGCCATCCTCCCAACTGTTATGGTTGAACCCATTGTTGCAGCCACTGTGTCAATCCATCTCGAGGGTCTTCCACTTTTTCACTGACCCTCTACTTTACCAAGCATGATGTCCTTCTCCAGGAACTGATCCCTCCTTATACATGTCCAAAGTATGTGAGATGTTTCGCCATTCTTGCTTCTAAGGAGCATGCTGGTTGTACTTCTTCCAAGTCAGATTGTTCCTTCTTTTGGCAGTCCAAAAGTACAAGAAAAGTACTCAGTAATACCAGCCCTTATGCACTTACAGGCGCTTTGGAAGAAAGCCTGGAGATCTACTTGCAAAAAATCAGCCATTGAAAATCCTATGGAGCACAGTTCTACTATGATAGACATGGGGTTGCCATGAATTGGGGTCGACGCAACGGCAACTGGTTAATTATATAAATACTTACAAGTATGGTGATTATCTTGACCACTCATGTGTCCTTACTGCAGATAACTCTTCTCCCTGACTGTGCCTGGTACTGAATCAGACTTTCAGTCCCACGTCTGTCCATTTAGAGCTCCTGTACTACTCCAGTGTTAATCCTGTGTTCCTTCTTTGAAGGGTGGAGACTTCCCATCTCAGACTGGCAGCTCGGGCCCTGGAGTCCTGTGTCTCAGCTGACTCTTGGAAGTAGTTCTGCCAGTCTTCTATTCTTGCTTCCCTCCCCTGCCCTCTCTTCTCTCTCTTCTCCCTCCTCTTCCTTTTCTTCTGTTCCCCTCCCTCTCTCTTCCGCCTTCTCTGTCCCCCTCCCTCTCTCCTCCCCCTTCTCTCTGGCCCCCCCATCCTCTTTCCCCTTCTCTCACTCTTCCTCTCATTTCCTTCTTCCTTGTCTCCTTTCCTCTTCTTTTCTGTCTTCCCCTTTCTCTTCCTGCTCCCCCCCACTAACTCCCCCTTCCCACTCTCTCTCTTTTTTTTTCTCTCTCTCTCTCTTTCTCCCCTCCCTATTTCTCTTTTAAATCTCAACACTTTGACTGCTAAGGAGGAGACGGCTCTAGCCCTCGAGTAGAAAAATGTCAAGTCTTTAGTCTTTATTACTTATGATTTTTGTTGTTAGTTGCCATTGAGTTGATTCTGACTCATGACAACCCCATGTGTGCAGAGTAGAACCGCTCCATAGGGTTTTCAAGGCTGTGACATTCTGGAAGCAGATAGCCAGGTCTGTCTTCCGAGGCACCTCTGGGTGGGCTTGAACCACCAACCTTTTGGCTAGTAGTTGAGTGCTTAACCATCTGCACCACGTAGGGACTCCATTGCTTATGATAGGAAATATTTATTTTGTCATTTTAGTAGCCAGATCCTGTTTGTATTATTCTAATTTTTTGCCATTTCTAAAGGGCTTCACAGCATTGTTTTATGTCCCTTGGACTGAAAAAGTTAATAGGACTCTACAGGCAGTTACAGTTTAACTCCTTTTTTAAACACTGCGTACACTATACCTACAAATTTGTTTAATATCACTGGGTTATATATATAACGTTAACATGAAGTACTATTTCTAAATAATACAGATTCATTTAGTAATGCTAGACAAACTGATTATTCTCAATTAATTTTTTTTTTTCTTCTCTCTTTAGATTCCTTTCTCTTTTGTGCAGTTTCCTTTATGGGAATCCTTAAAAGTAAGTGTTCCAGTCTTCATGTAAAGTTTCTTTACACTTATCCCAAATACTTACAGTTTCAGCATGGAATAGTACAATATAATATTGACCAGCAATTTAAAAAACTCAAAATTACTAACAGTTGACATTATTTTTGCATGGGAATTACATGTCAGTTCAGCCTTTTAAACTTGTTCAGGTATCGTGGTACTGGGGAATAAGCATAGCATGTGTAATTTAAATCCAGCACTATTAAGAAAAACTGTGCTTTGTGTTCTCCTATATTGCCACTCTTTCTCCATCCTGTTGAATTGTATGTCGCTTTGCTCCTGTGTTCTCTGGAGAGGTTAAGGAATGACAGTAAGGGTAAAGGGAAAAAGACAGAAAGCAAAGCTGACTGACTGTAGGCCTAGAGGGCCCAGGCCCTCTCCCACCCTCATCTTAGGGGAGCAGGGGTGCGAGCAGCAGGATGAGGTGCTCTGCAGGTTCCTGTCATCTCTGCTGCAAACCTAGGAGCCTCCTGTAAGAAGGAGCCTCCTGTGGGGAGTTGAACGTCAGCTTTGGGGAAGGTCACTTAACTGTTTAAAGCAAATAAATTTTTAAAAATCTTTGTTCAAAATACACAGAGGCTTTGGAGTGGTTTTCATCTTCTGGTGCGGTGATTTGAAAAACCATGGGCCATAATACCAATTGTATGGGCCTTTGTCAGCATCAAGGGGCCCTGGTGGCACAGTGGTTAAAGCACTCGACTGCTAACTGAAAGGTCAGCAGTTCAAACTCGTCAGCCACTCCATGGGAGAAGGATGTGGCCATCTGCTTCTGTAAAGATTATAGCCTTAGAAAACCAATGGACAGTTCTGCTCTGTTCTATAGGGTTGCTATAAGTCAGAAGCAATTGGACGGCAACAAATTTTTTGGTTTTTATTGCCAGCATCTTAAAGACTAGAATAAAAAAGAAAATGTTAGAAAGCCTCTCTTGTGGTAAGGAAAAGTATTATTTTGTGAACTTCAGTGTGGTGTATGTAACAGTTTACATATACAACATGTATGTAAATCTCTGTACTGGTTTGCTGTGTAAACTGTATTTCTCATTGTGGATAATGGTCAAAAAATGTTGAATTCTTAAAAAAAGATTCTGTTAAGGTTGTATGCTAAAGGATAATAAAGTGTGGTAAAACATTACTCTTAAAAAGTAGACAAACTGCAGTATTAACTATTGAGAAACATAAGAATTATAAGTAATGGTTTTCCTGATTTTAAGGAGTAGCGCTGCTCATTTGATAGTTTTTTGGCCTGTTGTTTTGTTTGTCTTTTTTTTTGTTTTTATTATTTTCTGTGTTGTGCATGGTGAAAATGGATTTCTCAGGCATTGTTTTGTTGCATGATGTAACAGCTATCCAGTGAGAAGGCCACATTCCATTAGCCTAACAGCTCTCCTTTTTTTGTGTAACAAAAGAACAATGAAGCCAACAGCTGTCCTGCAAACAAGACTCACTTTATTAGTGACTCAATAACCAGCATTCACAGAGATTCTGCACACTCCCCAGCAGCCTTACCCGAACTCAGCATAGGAATGTTTGGAAGCCCAAAGAGGGAAAAACCATGCGGTTTCTTTCTTTTCAGTATTAAAGACATTTATAGGAGTCTGGTTAGTTTAAAAAAAAAAGAATCTAGATGGAGTACTATGCAACGAGAAAGAACAACAATGAATCTGAAGCATCTCATAACATGGATGAAACTGGAGGACATTATGCTGAGTGAAATAAGTC
>NW_004443956.1:11899037-11900240 GCF_000243295.1 Trichechus manatus latirostris | reverse complement strand
TGTGCTGACTTCCCCTGTAGTGTGTGCTGTCCTTCCCTTCACCTAAGATAATTCTTATTTACTATCTCGTTAGTAAATAAGCCTCACCCTCCACCCCGACTTTCGTAACCATCAAAGAATGTTTTCTTCTGTGTTTAAACCTTTTCTTGAGTTCTTATAATAGTGATCTTATACAATATTTGTCCTTCTGTGACTGACTACATTCACTCAGCATAATGACCTCTAGCTTCCTCCATGTTATAAGATGTTTCACGGCTTCATCGTTGTTCTTTATCCATGTGTAGTATTCCATTGTGTGGATATACCATAATTTGTTTATCCATTCATCTGTTGATGGGCATCTAGGTTGTTTCAATCGTTTTGCTATTGTGAACAATGCTGCAATGAACGTAGGTGTGCATATATCTATTTGTGTGACGGCTGTTATTTCTCTAGGATATATTCCAAGTAGCGGGATAACTGGATTGTGTGGTACTTCTATTTCTAGCTTTTTAAGGAAGCGCCAAATCGATTTCCAAAGTGGTTATACCAATTTACATTCCCCACAACAGTGTATAAGTGTTCCAGTCTCTCCACAACCTCTGCAGCATTTATTATTTTGTGTTTTTTGGATTACTGCTAGCCTTGTTGGGGAGAGATGATATGTCATTGTAGTTTTGATCTGCATTTCTCTAGTGGCTAATGAGCATGAGCATTTCTTCATGTGTCTGTTAGCCACCTGAATATCTTCTTTGGCGAGGTGCCTGTTCATATCCTTTGCCCATTTTTTAATTGGGTTATTTGTTTTTTTGTTGTTGAGGTTTTGCAGTATTTTGTAGATTTTAGAGGTTAGACACTGATCGGATTTGTCATAGCCAAAACTTTTTTCCCAGTCTGTAGGTTGTCTTTTCACTCTTTTGGTGAAGTCTTTTGATGAGCATAAGTGTTTGATTTTTAGGAGCTCTCATTTATCTGCTCTCTCATATGGTGCTTGTACATTGTTACTTATGGTTCATATTGTGTTTCTGCCATGTATTAGGGCTCCTAGCATTGTCCCTATTTTTTCTTCCATGATCTTTATCGTTTTTGATTTTATATTTAAGCCTTTGATCCATTTTGAGTTAGTTTTTGTGCATAGTGTGAGGTATGAGTCTTGTTTCAGATTTTTACAGATGGATATCCAGTTATGCCAGCACCATTTGCTAAAGAGACTGCCTTTTCCCC
>NW_004443956.1:11881755-11896387 GCF_000243295.1 Trichechus manatus latirostris | reverse complement strand
TTCCTCTCCATATAAAAAATCTATGTCTCCATTTTTTAAGTCCCTCTTTTTTGTTTTAATATTGTCATCTTTTACATATTGACTTCTGTTTCCCTATTTTCAGTGTTTTAGCTTTGATTTACTTCTGTGACTTCTGTATCTGGGTTGATATCTGGTTGCTCTGTCGTGTGTTCTAGTCTTGTGTTTTTATCTGATGTTACTGATTTTCTAACCGGAGGACTCCCTTTAGTATTTCTTGTAATTTTGGTTTGGTGTTTGCAAATTCTCTAAACTTCTGTTTATCTGGAAATGCCCTAATTTCGCCATTATATTTGAAAGACAGTTTTGCTGGACATATAATTCTTGGCTGGCAGTTGTTTTCCTTCAAGGCTTTATATATGTCATCCCATTGCCTTCTCGTCTGCCTGGTTTCTTCTGAGGAGTCCGAGCTTATTCTTATTGGCTGTCCTTTGTAGATGACTTTTCGTTTATCCCTAGCCGCTCTTAAAATTCTCTCTTTATCTTTGGTTTTGGCAAGTTTGATTATCATATGTCTTGGTGACTTTCTTTTGGTATCTACCTTATGTGAGGTTCAATGGACGTCTTGGATAGATATCTTCTTATCTTTCATGATATCAGGGAAGTTTTCTGCCAACATATCTTCAACAATTCTCTGTATTTTCTGTTATTCCCCCCCTTCCCTGGTCTGGTACTCCAGTCACTCTTAGATTAGTTCTCCTGATTGAGTCCCACATAATTCTTAGGGTTTCTGCTTTTTCTTTTAATCCTTTTATCTGATTTTTCCTCAAATAAGTTGGTGTCAAGTACCTTATCTTCAGTCTCACTAATTCTGACTTCGATTGCCTCAGTTCTGCTCCTGTGACTTTCTATTGAGTTGTCTAATTCTGACACTTTATTGTTAACTTCTGGATTTCTGATTGCTGTCTCTCTATGGTTTCTTGCAGCCTATTAAATTTGTCATTATGTTCTTCTCTAATCTTTTTAATTTCCTCTATTGCATGTTCTGCATTTTGCTTAATTTCCTTCCTAATTTCTTGAAGAGTTCTGTCTATTAATCTTTTGTATTCTGCCTCTGGTAATGCCAAGAAATTTTCCTCCCCTGGGAAATGTCTAGATTCTTTATTTTGGGAGCTTGCTGAAGCCATCATGGATTGCGTCTTTATGTGATTTGATATTGACTGTTGTCTCTGAGTCATCGATAAGTTATTATATTTATTTATTTTATGTTTGCTTACTGTGTCCTAGCTTCTTGTTTTGTTTCGATATGCCCAAATAGGCTGCTCATATGAGCTAGTTTAATTATTGGCAACTTTGAAGCTCTACTGTCCTATCACCAGGTGGTTAGATCTGTTACTAGATATGTGAGCTCGGAGTCCACCCACTCCTCCTGTATGGATTCAGCTCAGATGCCCAGGTAGATAGCCACCAAGTGTGTGGTATAGGCTCTCACTTACAGTCCTAGACAGGCATGGGTGGTTGGTGTAGGCACAGGCATCTGGCTGCAGGAAGGGGACGCACTCTGAGTAAGGCAGGGGGCTGACGACCACCCCCTAGTGTCCAGGAGGAAGGCGTGTCCCTGTTCCCTAGAGCGCGTAGGTGGGTGGGTTTTGCAGCCGGACTATGAGCACCTAATGCTGTTTGCTGTAAGGATTGGGGGGTGCCCCTTATTCATGGGCCCGTATCGCAGGTGGCTAGGTGGCATGGGTGGAGCCACCAGTCCTCAGGCCCCTGATTTGGGTAGGTGAAGACCCTGCTTAATGGGCAGAGCAGTGTCAAATGTCAAGAACCTGCCACTTCACAGCTGAAACAGTTGAAGTTAGAGTTCTAGTATATCCCCTGTTGTACTGTGGTAATGAGGGCCTATGCTGTTGAGATGGGCCCACACAAGTCTATATGGGGAGAAAGGCACTCAAAGTCCGTGGATCCCTTATGCCTGTGCCTAGGCAAGGGATCTATGCCTACCCTGGGTTCATGGCTTAGGGGAGCTGGCAGTTTAATTTTTCCCCTGTTTGTTGATTTGTTCATTCTCCAAGGCAGGGAGAATGGCTCCGGGCGTGTGACGGATACTACTTCTGGCCCAGAGGAATTTTCAGTTTCTGAAGGCGGTCCGGGACCCAGTGCAGAGCAGGGAGCGGGGAGGTAAATGGAAGAGATTTTTTTCCCTAAGGGGGGGTGTTTTTGATCCGCCCTGTAAGCTGTACGCAAGTACTTAACCTTTCGCTGATGAGGGCTGCTTCTCACTTGTTCAGGGTGGCTGTGTAGACTCTCTGGTGCTGGGTCTCTCCCGGTGCAGAAAACGCACCTCTCAAACACAGCTGCTTGCCTGTGTCACCACTCACCCATGAGGTGCTCAGGCCTGAAGGGCTCGGGCTCTCACTGGGTCATGTCTGGCAACTCCTCGCTGCTTCTGAACCGTCTCTCCCGCCCCCTGTCGCTCAGTCTGGTTCCTCAACTCTGCCTTTGATGTTCAGGGCTCCCAAATTGCCATATATAATCCAAACACTTGTTTTTTCAGGTCTTTGTTGTAAGAGGGTCCACCGGAATGAGT
Organism: Trichechus manatus latirostris; assembly: GCF_000243295.1. Classification (NCBI taxonomy): domain Eukaryota; kingdom Metazoa; phylum Chordata; class Mammalia; order Sirenia; family Trichechidae; genus Trichechus; species Trichechus manatus. The sequence goes on along the minus strand of NW_004443956.1, from coordinate 11,893,839 downwards.
GACTACTCTGTCTTCTTGGCCCCACCTTTTTGAGTAAATGTTAATATGCTGTAAATAGTTTTTGTTTTAAGTCAGGTTTCTTGAGGAATAATATACATACACCCTTGATTAAATTCACCCTTTTTAAGTACACATTTCTGTGAGTTTTAATGTTTATGACCACCTCCATATTCAAAATATAGAGTATTTCTATCACCCATAAAAGTTCTCTCATCCCCCTTTGTAGTTAGCCCTTCCCCTGTCTACAGTCCCTGGAAACCACTGATCTGATTTTTGTCCCTTTTCTAGAATAACGTATAAATAGAATTATACACTGTATAGCATTTTGTGCCTAGCTTCTTTCACTTAATCTGATGCTTTTGTGATTTATCCATGTTGTTGCCCATACTACTAGTGTGTTCCTTTTTATTGTGGAGTAGTATTCCATTTTTTGGATGTACCACAGGTCGTTTATGCATTCACTAGTTGATAAATATTTGAATTTTTTCCAGTTTTTGGTGATTATGAATAAAGCTGTTAGAAATATTTGCATTTAGGTATTGGTACGGACATATGTTTTCATTTCTCTTGGGTAAGTACCTAGGAGTGGGATCATGGGATCATATGATAAGTATATGCTTAATTTTATAAGAAACCACCAAAGTATTTTCCACAGTGGCTGCGCCATTTTGAATTCCCACCAACATTGTGTGAGAGTTGAAGTTGCTCTGCATCCGCATCGTTACTTGTTATTGTTGGAGGTTGTTTTTGTTTGTTTTGTTTTGAATTGTAACCATTCTAATAGGTGTGTACTGGTATCTCATTGTGGTTTTAATTTGCATTTCCCTCATGACTAATAATGTTGAACATCTTTTCCAATAATAATATGCTTTTAACATCTGAATGTGAAATTACAGTGCTTTGTAGAAGTAGACAATTTTTGTCATTTATTTTTGTGTTTATGATTTTATCCAGTTAAACTTGCTTTCTACAACGATAGAGAGATTATACTATATGGAAGGATTCTCTATTATATTTATGTGGGAATACCGCTCAGAAAAGTTTTTCTCAGCAAGAAGTTTAGCAGATTGCATAAACATTGTGTTGGAGGGAGTGGGAGGCTGGAGGTGGGGGCAGCCACTATCATCTTAAACTTCCTCTGCCTGTAATCAGAAGTACAATTTTCCTTCTAAAATCACTTCCTCCTGCTGTCTCCTCAATTTCTGTTAATCATACCACTGTTCTGCTGACCACCTGGTCTCAAAACCCCAGATTAAGATTTTATTTTCTTATTTCTCTTTCTCCATATCATATCATTCACCAAGTTTCCTTGACTCTTCTTACTGTTTGGAACCTCATGCATATGTTCACTTTCTGTTCCAGCTGTAGCCACCTCTTTTTAGACTCTTATTAACGTATGCCTGGCCAACTCCTGTTTCTGCACTTTCTCACCCATTCTATACGTGGAATTTTTGTGATCTCCTTAAACGTCCTTTGACTGAGCGCTTATGTTCTCAGAAGCTTGTAACTTTGTAAAACATGAAGTTCTTGGCATTCAGTGTCTCCACACTGTGTCCTTTGCTGGTTTTTCCAGCTCCCCTTTCCCTATCCCTTTTTTTTTTTTTTCTTTTGTAAAATTCTTCCCCTCCAGCCAGAAGAGCCTGTTTACTACCCGGGTTAAGTTTTCCACTTCCCTCCCCTGTACTTTGGGTCCTTGCTGAAGTGTCCTTCTACTTGTCCAAATTCAAAGCCCAGTTCAGTTTTTATCTCCTGCTTGAAACCTTCCCATACCAATCCAGGCCTTGGAGAATTTACCCTTACTTACCTAACATTTGTCTGTGGCTGGTTGACATTTAATTGTGTACTACCTTATGTTTAAAACATCTTAGAACTAAGCCTTAGAGCATTCGAACAAGGCCTAAACCCCTTCCATTTACAGATAGGGATGCAGATATGTGGCACTTGTAGTCAGTGAACATTTAGTGCCTGCCTACTTTGAGCAAGACATTGTTCCATTTTCCAGGGATGCAAAGATGAGTAAGATCTGGCTAATGCCCTTGAGGAGCTTACAGTCTAGTCAGACAAACACACACACACTCTAAATGTAATGTGCTGAGGTCTGTAATTGAAGAATACTCAAGGTAATATGGGGGCTAGTCCCTCTGACTCCCTAAATCCTGCCATTTCACTACCTTATCTCTGATTTTTTTTAAATAGTATATATACTTAACAAAAAAAGATTTTTGAAATGAAAGAAGATTAAATATCATAAAGAAGAAGGATGTAAAAGGGGTAGATTATCACATCCAGAATCTCAGAGAAGATAGTTCTCTTTTAAGATTTATGTTTAGTTCAGAACTTTCTGTCAGCCAGACAAGAAGGGAAACATAATAGATGACCTAGTTCTTATTACCTGACAAAGACCCAAACCTTGTTATATCATCTTGTCCCTTGGCTTTGGATACCATCTTTCTACTGCTGCTTCCATGTATGTAGCTTCATGGCTGACCACCTCTCTGAGCTCCAGCTTCATGTGAACAGCTACCTAGTTGACACCTCTGTTAGTTTCCTGGGGCTGCTGTAATAAAATACCACAAAGTGGGTTCTTTAAAGAACAAAAATTTATTTTCTCACAGTTCTGGAGGCTAGAAGTCCAAATCAGGGTATCAGCCATGCTGATTCCTTCTGAAAGCTTTCAGAGAGGAACTCTTCCATGCCTCCATCACCTGGAGTCTGTCTTCCTCCTGTCTGTTCATCCCTTTTATAAAACACCACTCAGAAGGGATTAGGACTAGGACCCACCCTACTTGTCTTCAAAGAAAGACCCTGTTTCTTCAAACAAGGTCACATTCACAGGTACAGGGTTAGGATTTCAGCATATCTTTTTAGGGGACACAGTTCAGTCCATAAGAACATCTTTACCTAGGATGTCTCATGGCAACCAGTTTGAAACAGAACTCTCGATTTTTATTCCCTTCCTCCCCAGCCTGTTCCTTTCCAGTTGTCCCTTTCTCAGTAAATAGTACAATTATCTGTCACTTGCTCAAGCAGAAACCTAAGAATTATTCCAGAATTATCCTCATCCCTATTATCTGCTCCATCAACAAGTACACCATTCTATTTCAATCTACCCTTACGCATTGCTTGAATTGCTGCACTGGTGTCTCCGGTGGTCTCCCTAATTCCACTCTTTCGTCCCTAAATTATCTTCTCCATACGGCAGCCAGAGTGATCTTCTAAAGAAATAAATTAGATTATTGGAGCCCTCGTGGCGCAGTGGTTAAGAGCTCGGCTGCTGATCAAAAGGTTGGCAGTTTGAATCCACCAGTCACTCCTTGGAGATCCTGTGGAGCAGTTCTACTCTGTCCTATAGGGTTGCTATGAGTCAGAATCGACTCAGCAGCAATGTGTTTGGTTTGTTTGTTTTTGTTTTTGTTTGTTTTTAATTAGATCACACCACTCCCTGCTAAAACCCTTCAGTGACATCTCTTTGAAAGAAGAATAAAATCCAGACTTCAAACTATAGCTGACATGGCCCTACTTAATCTAATCCCTGCCTACCTCGCCAACTTTCTCTCATACCTCCCTACCTGTTGCGTTCCAGCCACGTTCTCCATGTACGGCCCCACAGCCCCATTGGCCTCCCCTGCGTTCTTTGGACATGCCGAGCTGGTACTCATCCCAGGGCCTTTACATTTGTCGTTCCCTCCGCCAGAAATGATCTTTATTCGTTCATCCTATACATCTTTACTGAGTACCTAATATGTGTTAGGCCTAGCAGTATAGTGATGAAGAGAACTGACGAAAATCCCTGCCCTCACGGAGCATTCATTCTGGCTCTTTCCGTGGGCTTTTCTCATGTCCAGCTCTTTCTCATTCCTTAGGTCTTAGATCGGATGTCACCTCCTCAAAGAGGCATTCTGAGACATCCTGTTTAAACTAGTATCTGTTTATTTTTCTAGTCCCCAATAGTCACAGCACCTGTTTATCTTCACTCTGGTGTTTTAATCACTTAGTCTACTTAGTTATGCACTTACAGTTTTCTGAATACTGATAAAAGATGTCAACTGTGTATTGAGCAGATACAGTGAAACCTGTGAGAGCTGGAACTCCACAGGACTGCCTTCTTTTTCCAGGTCTCACAAGTTTTCCACCTTTGACAGGGTGCAGTTTTACAACTTCTCTTTTGCTCTCTATTAGTGGAAAATATTTGAGTTTTCCTTCAATGACAGGTTTCTGCCTTACCCAGTTTCAGCTTTTGCAGGTTTTACTGTTCTACATGCCAGGCCCTGGGCTGTGTGCTGTGTCTTCATTAGCCTCTCATTCACATCACACACAACTCAAGGAGGTAGGCCTCGTTGTTATTCTCACCTTAGAACAAGTAAACTGGGTCTCAGAGAGGTCGTCTTCCATCTGGTAACCCAAGGCCTCTGTTTGCGGTCCAGAGTCCTTTTACTCTGTAATCTTGTGAATGATAATAACAACAGTAATAGCTAACATTTCTCAAAGTCACAGTGTGCCAGGCACTGATAACCACTTTCCACGAACCATCTCTCATAGTCTTCTTGACAATCTTATGAGATAGGTACTATTATGCTCTTCATTTTGTAGATGTGGAAACTGAAGCTTAGGTTTTGCGTGCCTTGCCCAAGGCCCGGGGATACTAAGGGGGTACAGCCAGGATTTCAACCCCAGCAGTTTGAGTCCAGACTCAATGTTCTTAATCCTTTTACACATGATTTTACACATAATACACAATGCCTTTAAAAATGTTTTTGCTATTTCATATTCTCAAAAGTTCATAAAATGTTGAGGTCTTATTACATCCAATCAGCTCATTTAAGGCATTTTGCGAGTTGTGTTGATTTCTTAACTTGATGAAACAAAGTTTAAAAACCACATTTCTTAGACCACCTCGCCCAAATCTCTCTTGGCTCTGCTGCACTTTGGCAGTGATTAAAAAGTGTTGACTTCAGGGGTTCGTTCCGAAGGGACCAGCCGTGGGGAGTACAGATGGCTTATGGTAGTGAGTGGAGCCGGAACCACACGTCTCTACGTGCTTGTATTTAACTCCTCGCAGGACATTGCTTATTAGAAGAAGGAGATTTGTCTTCTGACTGTTTATGTTTATATTCTTTATAGTTCTGTCTCTTACGTAGCAGATATTTATAACTGTTTGCTAATTGCTTGAAGGTTAGCATTCTTTCTTTTTCAGTCCACTGCAAAGTTGGACAACTGTATACATTAACAGTTTTATTTATAATTAGCTCCTTTTAGAAGTATATAGAAACATATAAAGATGTGTTTTGCATTTTTAACCATATACATTTTTCCCTTACTGAGCTTTAGGTCAAAAGTTAAGCAAATTATCAAGTAAATTATGGAAGGCTGTAAAGTCTCCTGTAAGGATGTCAGGTTTTTGTCTTATGTTCAGCATCAGTTTATAGTACAGTGTAGAGGTTTGTAAAGAACACTACCAAGGTCCAAACAGTTCTGCTTCTAGCCACAAGATAATCGCAAAGTTACAAAGCAATAACTAAAAGAAATGCAAGGTGTAAGCTCAGATGCAATGTTTGAAGCAGAACGAAAATAAAATCAGTTTAGTTATATGAGAATATGACATTATGCTTATGATTTTATAAGATGAAATCATAGCTTTGTAATAGAAATCAGGACCCAATGGATTATCTTTTCAGTTATACCACAGTCTGTAATCACTTAGATTTTTCATTTATATAAATATTTTAAACTACCAGTACTTTCTGAAGGCTATGTTTTTATTCCCATTAAAGAGTAAATACCTTGGTTTTTGTTATTCTTATTTTACTAATAGTTAAAATGTCAGTCACCCCACCCACAACAAACTTCTCCCATACTTTCAGTAATATAAACAAAATGATAGTAACTTAGAAGATGTTCAGTGCTCAGGGTAGTATGTATATATGTGTGTATATATATGTGTGTGTGTGTGTGTGTGTGTATTGTTGTTAGGTGCCATTGAGTTGATTCCAACTCATAGTGACGCTTTGTACAACAGAACGAAACACTGCCCCGTCCTGTGCCATCCTCACAGTCCTTGCTATGCTTGAGCCCATTGTTGCAGCCACTGTGTCAGTCCATCTTGTTGACGGTCTTCCTCTCTTTCATTGACCCTCTACTTTAGCAAGCATAATGTCCTTCTGCAGGGACTGGGCCCTCCTGATAACACGTCCAAAGTACATGGGACGAAGTCTCACCATCCTTGCTTCTAAGGAACATTCTGGCTGTACTTCTTCCAAGACAGATTTGTTCATTCTTTTGGCAGTCCATGGTGTATTCAATATTCTTCACCAACACCATAATTCATATATATATGATATCTATATCCATACATACCATTTCATTAGACTGGGAGAATCTAGTGTCTGCACTAAACATGTTTAGTCAGAACGTAGATTCTTATAAAGGCACATTAAAGATTGAAAGGGAATGATAACAGACAGAGTACACGTGTGTGTGTTATGATTTTTACGGTACTTAGCTTGTACCATAATGAAGTGTAACACATCAGTCTGGAAGACAAGCGCTTGAAAATAAGAGAAAATGTTTGTTATATTTCCAGATTACTGGTCAAATCAGAGTCTAAGATGCTCATTAAGATCTTAGCAAAACTCATTATAGTAAAGCAGACATCTTTTTAACAATTCAAAAACTACAAGAATGTTTGAATTCTTAAATTGCATCCTGGAAAATGAGACGCTTAATGGAGAAAGAAAAGGAATTGGAATTTCACAGCATCCTTTCTTTCAGCTTATAAAAGTAATGGGTAACATTCTCTTGTTTTTAGGAGAACTGATGGTGAGGAAGAGAGATAGGGTGGAACGTGAGAACTGGAAAAATATAAAATTCCTCCTGCTTTTAGGTGACATCCAATCAGTAAAAAAAAAGCTTAGAAAATACTTGTATTTTGTAGTTTGGCCAATTATATAGTTCTCTATGGAGCCCTGGTGGCAGAGTGGTTAAGAGCTTGGCTGCTACCCAAAAGATCAGCAGTTCGAATCCACCAGCCACTCCTTGGAAGCCCTATGGGACAGTTCTGCTCTATCCTACAGGGTTGCTCTGAGTCGGAATTGACTTGATGGCAATGGTTTGTTTGTTTGTTTTTTGGTTCTGTTGAGCTAAGAATGAAAATTTGGGATCATGATGTTTGGCCAGTCCATTTTTAACCCCCATTCTTTCTACAAGGGTAAAATTATCAAAAACTACTTAGATTGTAGTCTAGGTACCAGATATTTGCCTGTCTCCTTTGTATAAGGAACTGTGCAAGGCCCTGTGAGACTCCAGAAATGAGGTCCGTGAGGTCCCAGTCCTGTAGAATGAAAGATGAGATGACAGTGCTTTCGAAGGTTAATAAAAGCAAGTTGACTTTTTTCCTCCTGGTGCTGTTAGGCAAGAGGCTTGTTCCTGTATCTGTTTCCAGATAAATGGGGCTTGTCACTCTAAGTGCCTCAATTACAGTTATTTTTTTCTGCAAGTAACATGCCCCTGTAACTTAACACGCCCACACATATAGTGCATGGAAATGATGAAATTAAAAGTAAAACAGTTCTGACATAACGTGCCCATGCATATACCACACATATCTGGTGACATTTCCAGAAGTGAATTTCGGCCTCATTCACCCATCCCCCCATACTACGGGTAAATTATATCGTACTGTTCATTTTCTTTGGTTCCGTTCATTTTCTTTAATCTCCTGCTTATGTGTATAAAAGTAGTCTGAAAATGTTACAAAAATATTACTTTTGATCATAATTGTATAATAAATATATAAGCCACAATCAAGAAGTCATGGATCGAGTTTGGTAGTCCCCTAGTAATCGGAAAATAAACTGTCAAAACTGTGCATTTGTTTCTATTAATTTCAACTAATATAAAATCAATGCCTACCTTATGTGAAGCTCCCATGTGATCAGAAGTAGAAATTGAAGTCAGCAACATGTAAAAAAAAAAAAAAAAATTGGCAGAGTGCACTTATGAAAATAATGCACAGAGGGAATTGAGTGGTTGGCAAAAAAAAGTATAACGTGCTTGTTATTTGCATAAAAATATGATTTTTTATTTTAACCATTTTGATAGAAATCTTTTTAAAAGTTTGTTCCATACTTAAACATGGCAAACCAAGTGTGCCTTTGAAGGCAGAAGTATTCAAAATACTCATGGTTTTTCTTGTTCACTCACAGTCAACATTATTAGCATCATTTACAATAATTTATTTTAACTGTTACTTAGTGATATATTTAGTTGTTGTTAATGTGAGTGAAGCCATTTGCCTCTACCCAAATCTAATGAAAGACATCAGACCACAGCTCCAGGAAGCTCAGAGAATACCCAAGCAGGATAACTACCCCCCAATAAAACCTAGCCACACATATCCAGAAATATTACTGTATAACTATAAAACCTAAATATTACTAAGGAAACCCAACATTTGTCCGCATCTTGCTTTAGTGCAAGAATAATAAGTGGAATTTCTTTTTCTATAATTATGAGCACTAGCATTAATAAAGGAGTCCCTGGGTGGCACAAAAAGTTATGTGCTCCACTGCTAACTAAACCCATTGCCATTGAGTCAATTCCGACTCATAGCAACCCTAACCAAAAGGTTGACAATTCTAGTCTGCCCAGAGGTGCCTTGGAAGAAAGACCGGGCGATCTGCTTCCGAAAGGTCACAGCCTTGAAAACCCTATGGAGCAGTTCTACTCCGACATACATGGGGTTGCTGTGAGTCAGAGTCAACTTGACAGCAACTGAATTTTCTTTTCTTTTTTTTTTGTCATTAGTAAAGACTTTCTTACAAATTCTTACTACCTTTACTTTCCTAGAAGGCAAGTATCTATATATCTCAACCACCCAAAATACATTATTATCAAAAATGAGGTATAAATCAATCCACACAAAGTTGTTGCTACTTAACATCTCAGAATTAGTTTCAGTCCAGCTGCCATTATAACCAAAATCAGCCTGTGTACTATAAATGACCCCTAATTATCAGTTAGGTAATATCCAGTTTTAATTATGAAAACAAGTTCTGTAGGAGAAATCCATTTTAGCCTTTATAGTCACTTGATTAGAAATTCAAGCCAGATTCAGAAGAGGATGTAGAACAAGGGATGTCATTGCTGATGTCAGATGGATCCTGGCTGAAAGCAGAGAATGCCAGGAAGATATTTACCTGTATTTTACTGACTATGGAAAGGCATTCTGCTGTGTGGATCATAACAAATTATGGATAACATTGCGAAAAAATGGGAATTCCATAACACTTAATTGTGCTGAGGAACTTGTCCACTGACCAAGAGGCAGTCGTGCAGACAGAACAAGGGGATACTGCGTGGTTTAAAGTCAAAAAAGCTGTGCGTCAGGGTTGTATCCTTTCACCATACTTACTCAGTCTGTATGCTGAGCAAATAATCTGAGAAGCTGGACTATATGAAGAAGAACATGACATCAGGATTGGAGGAAGAATCATTAACAGCCTGTGATATGTAGATGACACAACCTTGCTTGCTGAAAGTGGATTTGAAGCACTTACTGATGAAGATCAAAGACCACAGCCTTCAGTATGGATTACACTTCAACGTAAAGAAAACAAAAATCTTCACAACTGGACCAATAAGCAACATCATGATAAGCGGAGAAAAGATTGAAGTGGTGCAGGATTTCATTTTACTTGAATCCACAATCAATGCCCATGGAAGCAGCAGTCAAGAAATCAAACAACGTATTGCATTAGGCTAATCTGCTGCAAAAGACCTCATTGAAGTGTTGAAAAGCAAGGATATCACTTTGAGGACTAAGGTGCACCTGACCCAAGCCATGGCATTTTCAGTTGCCTCATTTGCATGCAAAAACTGGACAATGAATAAGGAAGATCAAAGAAGAATTGATGCCTTTGAATTATGGTGTTGGTGAAGAATATTCAGTATACCATGGACTGCCAGAAGAATAGGGAGCCCTGGTAGCAGAGTGGTTAAACCACTCAGGTGCTAACCAAAAGGTCGGCAGCTGGAACCCGCCAGCTGATCCATGGGAGAAAGATGTGGCAGTCTGCTTCTGTAAAGATTTACAGCCTTGGAAACCCTGTAGGGCAGTTCTGCTCTGTCCTGTAGGGTTGCTGTGAGTCAGAATCAACTTGAACGGCAGTGGATTTGTTTTTTTGTGGACCAGAAGAACAAATAAATCTGTTGAGGAAGAAGTACAGCCAGAATGCTCCTTAGAAGTGAGGATGGCAAGACTTCATCTCACATACTTTGGACTTATTATCAGGAGGGACCCGTCCCTAAAGAAGGACATCATGCTTGGTAAAGTAGAGGGTCAGCGAAAAAGTAGAAGACCCTCAACAAGATGGATTGACACGGTGGCTGTAACAGCGGGCTCAATCATAGCAACGATTGGGAGGAGGCGCAGGCAGGAGTGGGCAGTGTTTCATTCATTCATACATAGGGTCGCTATGAGTCAGACTGACTCGCCGACCCCTAACAACAACAGTCACTTGATTATATCTGTAGAGTCATGTTGTGGTAGAAGTGAAAGCTTAATCATGGTTCCCAATTATATTTGATACTGTTTTCTGTTTAAACTTTTACTTTGGAAGTCTCTTATAAACATGTTAAGTTACTATATGAGTATTTCATAGAGAGATGGATCATCTGACTGAATGATAAAATCATAGGCAGCAGTTACTTTAATTTTTTTAAGTATGTCTGCAAAGGCTACACAGTAGCTTCATCACCTGCAGTATAGAGAACATGTACATGACATTGTCTACTTTCTTTATGTGTTACAAAATTCTGGTGGTAGACTAATGGCAATGAGACCTACACAGAGGATGAAATCAGGAACAAGTCTAGGCTTGGAAGAACTTAACATTATCTTTTCTGTTGTCTTAAATAAAATACCATCTAATGTTATTAATTTGGAATTGAATAGATGATTCTGTATGCATACCTGTCATTGTACCTAAGAAGCATGTGGTAACATTTCATAATCTTGTAAGATGGAATACAACTGCTGACGAAGTTCCAGATCGTATACATTTCCGTGTACTGGAGCTAAAACGCTTACTTTCAATTTGTTATTCATAAGACAATAATGCACATTTGGGTGGATCTTTTGAAGTCAGAAACAAAGCCTTCTCTTCATTCTGTGCTCCAATAGAAGACACTTGATCCAGGCTTGGAATCCTAGCCATTTCATAATAATTGAACTTACTACTTCATGCAGTTTTTCCTCTGATAGGCCTTGAACAATTAGTGAAGAACTTCTTGGGAAATCATGCAAACTGATTGTGTAGCGATAGCACTAAGTGTTCAGGATTTATCACAATATCCTAGTGGATAATAGAAATATCATTAATTTAGGAAAAGAAACTGATGTTTAAAAATTGCATACCTTTAAAACAATACTTATGTATTATGGTGAGATTCTGTTAAGGTCTAGAACTTAGTATTGTATCGGTTTTAATTTACTTTGATCATTGTGCTATGGTTATATAAGATGTTAACCTTAGGGGAAGCTGGTGAAGGATATATGGGAACTATTATGTTTGCAACTTTTCTGGAAGTCTAAAATTATTTTACAATAAAAAACTTTTTATTAAAAATATTATCAAAAATTTTTTTTCCAATCAGCCTGTGTTAAGGAGGCTTAGGAAAAACTGCAGACGTAAAATTAAGAACATTTCTGGCTGCCAGTCTCATTACTTAAACGTGAAATTTCACATTAATATAAGGTACACACAAACGTCCATAGGTTCACCTGAAAATTTCATTTTTACTTGGAAGAGAAAAAAGCAACAGAACACTGAACTGGCATAAATAAGCCAACATCAGGGGAAGTCTGGCCACCTGCATTTCTCATGGCTGATTTTGCTACACTGTCAGCATATGAGTTAAGACTCCAGCACTTTGGTTTCTCACATTCGGAACCCCCTTCCCTCCTCTCACCTCTCTAGTCATTTGTCTGCCTTGACAGAAATGATCATTAGGTCTCTTTGGTAACTGAAATGCTCACTTAGGTTAAGAAATTATGATACTTTAAATTAAATTTTTTTGTTCTGACAG
>NW_004443956.1:11778291-11881655 GCF_000243295.1 Trichechus manatus latirostris | reverse complement strand
AAAAAAAAAAAAAAAAAAAAGAGACCTCCATTACAAACTCGCATTATTTAAACAAATTTTCTTGACAGCAAAATCTTTAGTAACGTGCATATTATAATACAGCTCCACCAGAAGCAGAACCGAGGGTGGTAGTGAGGAACTTTCAGTATTGTACGGGTACTGCTCTGTTTGCCTACAAGGCATATGGTTTGGGGAGAGCCAGACAAACCAGCTTCAGCTTCCCTGCTCCCTGTCTGCTGTGTGACCGCAGGCAAGTTATTTCATATCTCTCTGCACCTGTCCTTCACCTGTTTTATGGATAATAATACATACTTTCCAAAATTAAGTGAGATAGTATATGTAAAATCTTTAGCATAATGCCTGCCACATGGTTGGTGCTCAGCAAGTGGTGACTAATACTGTCTGTGAGGAGCCCTGGTGGTGCAGTGGTTAAAGAGCTTGGCTGCAAACCAGAAGGTCAGCGGTTCAAATTCACCAGCCACTCCATGGGAGAAAGATGTGTCATTCTGCTTCCGTATAGAGTTATAGCCTGGAAACCCTATGGGGCAGTTCTGCTCTGCCCTTGTAGGGTCGCTATGAGTTGGAATCAACTCAGTGGCAATGGGAATATTATCAATAATAATCGTTTATGCTATTGTCCTACACTATGTTTTTATTCCATTTGCCAGTCTAAAATTATTTAAATGTCATAGAACAGTAATACTTACGCTTTCTGTGAGTAACCTTTCCTTCTTTCCAGCCAGTTTTTGTCACAGTCCTTCAGCTCCTCCACATACAGCAGATATGTTGTCATAGATTGAACTGTGTCCCCCAAAAATATGTGTCAACTTGGTTAGGTCATGATTCCCAGTATTGTGTAGTTGTCCTACATTTTGTGATTGATATAATTTTCCTGTATGTTGTAAATCCTAATCTCTGCCTGTGGTTAATGAGGCAAGATTGGATTATGTTAAAGAGGATTAGGGTGGGATGTAACACCCTTGCTAAGGTCATCCCTGATCCAGTGTAAAATGAGTATTCCTGGGGTGTGGCCTGTACCACCTTTTATCTTGCAAGAGATAAAAGAAAAGGGAAGCAAGCAGAGGGTGGGTGGGCCTCATACCACCAAGAAAGCAGCGCAGGGAGCAGAGCGCATCCTTTGGACTCAAGGTTCCTGCACAGAGAAGCTCCTAGATCAGAGGAAGATTGATGACAAGGACCTTCCTCCAGAGCCGACAGAGAGAGAAAGCCTTACCCTGGAGTTGGTGCCCTGAATTTGGACTTCTAGCCTACTAGACTGTGAGGGAATAAATTTCTCTTTGTGAAAGCCATCCACTTGTATTTCTGTTACAGCAGCACTAGATGAATATGACATATGTCATTTCAGAGTACTTTCGTAATTCACATACCGTACTTTCTACCAGGCAGGTTCTTTTTTTGTTGTTTTTTTAAATGAATTTAAAGTTGCTCCCAAATGAGTCATTTGTAAACAGCACACTTCTTTTTAGATTGATCTCAGTATTTTCTGAAGTTTCTGTGTTTAGACAATTCTTCATTAAAAAAAAAATCATTGTAGACTCATTATTACAGCAAGTTGCATTGGATGTTGACATAGTTTGTTCACTCGTTACATCTCATCCTATTTTGTTATAATTCCAGTAGTAATGGTGATCTGTGTGTGGAATTAAAGTGTCTTATACATACCATTCTGTTTGCTATTAAGCAGCTGTAACTTGTAGATCCAAATCCAAGTGTTTCTGTACTCCATTGAGAAGGGTAAAATCAATCATTTTCCTTAAGTGAAATGAGCTGTCTAAATATGAGTGTAAGAGCAAGGGAGGTCTTTGGCACCATATTGTCTCATCCAAATCTCAGTTCTACTCACCCTCTGTCTTTTGGCAAGTTACTTCACTTCTCTGGGCCTCAACTTCCTTGTCTATAAAATAAGGATAAAAGTGACACATACCTCCTAAGAGTGTAGTGAGGATTGAAGGAGTTAATGTATGTAAAGTGTTTGGTATGGTGGCTGGAACATAGTGAGTGGTACAGCAGCGTTGGCTGTGGGTGCTGTTACAGCCGTTATTTATATCACGCTCTTGTGTTTGGCCCTGGAGTTTCTCACTTGAGTTTAAACGTTTTGATTTTTCTAGAGATTTGTATTTAAGATATTTACTAGTATCCATTTCAAATACAAAATGATTTCTTTCTGCGTTCTTAGACTAAATTACTTTGGCCAGGTGATAGTGGAAAATTATGCTTATCTATGGAGGTTTCTATTTTTAAACTGTCTAAGCCATCTGAGTCTATTTTGATGAAGTGTTTTCTCCCCCTGGCAACCATTTTTTTTCTCCCTAGATTACAACTGGCACCTCTGTGAAGCCTTTTCTATCTGTTCTCTCTTTTATAACTCTCTTCTGCTCTCACTGTACCCCTCAGAAATTAGACCTTGGCACTGTTGTTTTTCCCCTTCACTCACAGTGCCTGAAAATATATCAACTACTACCACTGTCTTTGGAAACCTGTTTGTAATAAACCTTTTTTTAGCTTCTCTGCGTTCACAAGTCAGGTTACAGAAATCTGTTTGATAGCTGCCCTTAGTCCAGTAAATGTAATAAATACACTTTTAGGTAATCATTCTCATTAGTTTGAAAGGAAGGAAATGTTGGAGTCCTCAGACACCTCACAGTATTTCTATACTTAATTTGTTGGGTAGTTTGTGTAGTTAGGTGTCTGATTTAAGAAAAGTTGTTAAAGTTGACTAAATAGAGCAACATGTGTCTTCATTGGTTTCTATGGTATATTCTCTGTCTTCGTAGCAGTTGTCTCAACCTTCCGGCTATTATTTCTCAGTGGGAAACTATCAAGAGTAGGAAATTAGGACTGACTGTACTGTTTTTATTTCAGTTGTGGTGTATATAATCCCTAAAAATCATCCCTAAAAATGTCCTGTTACTATTAATAGGTCATTATACTGATCTAGCCATTTCAACTAATATATTCAAGAAGTCTTTGTAGCAGTATTTGTGGCCTTTTTTTTTTTTTTTTTAAGTGCATGCCACTGTGCTAGAGGTCCTAGCCAGCACAGTAAGGCAAGAAAAAGAAAAAAGAAAGGGAAAAAAAAGCATCTTGATTGGAAAGGAAGAAGTAAAACTGTCTTTCTTCACAAATGATGTGTGTAGAAAATCCAATGGAATCTACGAAAAAGCTACTAGAACTAGTAAATGTAGCAATTAAGTTTAGCAAGATTGCAGGATATAAGATCAATGTAACAAAAAGCAACTATATTTCTCTCTATATATATTAGCAATGAACAATCAGAAAATGAAATTTAAAAAGACAATACCATTTATAATAGCATCAAAAATATGAAATACTTAGGAATAAATCTGACAAAACAAGTGTGAGATCTGTACAACAAAAACTGCAAAACATTGCTGAGAGAAATTAAAGGATACCTAAAAAAATGGAAAGCTAAGTCATATTTTTGGGTTGGAAAACACAATATCGTTAAGACCTGTTTTCCCCAAAATGGCCTGTAGATCCAGTGCAGTCCTGATCAAAATCTCAGTAGGCTTTTTTATAGAAATTGGTAAGCTGATTCTGAAATTCATATGGAAATGCAAAGAACCTAGAATAGGCAAAGCAGTTTTGATAAAGAAGAAAAGCTTGAGAACTAACACTACCTGATTTCCAGACTTAAGTTACAAAGCCACAGTAGTCAAGGAAGTATAGAATTGGCATCAAAATAGACCTATCGATCAATAGAACAGAATACTGAGTTCAGAAATAGACTCACATATGGACAACTGATTGTCAGTAGAAATGAGAAGACAGTTCATTGGAGAAAGGACAGTCTTTTCCAATTGTTGGAACAATTGAATATTCCTATGTTTAAAAAAAAAAACTTCAATCCGTACCTTGCACCATAAATAAAAATTCACTCAAATGGTCGATAGACCTAAATGTAAAACCTGAAACTATAATTTCTAGAAGAAAACATAGGAGAAAAATCTTTCTGCCTTGATTTAGGCAAAGATTTTTTAGATACAATACCAAAAACATCCGTGAAAAGATAATTTGGACTTAAAGTGACAAACTAGGAAAAAGTACTTGTAAATGGCTTGTATCCATAATATATAAAGAACCCTCAAAACCCAGTAATTGAGAAAACAGACAACCCAGTAAAAGTATGCAAAACATTTGAACAGATACTTCACCAAGGAGGTTATGTGGATGGCAAATAAGTACATGAAAAAAAGAGCTCAGCATTATCAGTCATCAGAGAGATGCAAATTAAAACCACAGTGACCACTGTGTCAGCCCATCTTGTCAAGGGTCTTCCTCTCTTTCGCTGACCCTCAGCTTTACCAAACATGATGTCCTTATCCAGGGATTGGGCCCTCCTGATAACATGTCCAAAGTAAACAAGACAAAATCTCGCCATCCTCACTTCTAAGGAGCATTCTGGCTATACTTCTTCCAAGTACTTCTCTAGGATTATTTGTTTTTATAAGTAATGTACTTATTATTCAAGGTTTTTGTAGAAATTTAAAGACTTTGTGAAATAAGTCTTTTGATTATATTTTTATAGTGTTTGATGCTGAAATAAATGGAAAGTATTCATACTTTGTATGTATTTTCTTGTATTTGTGTCTTCACTTAGCCTCCTCACATATCTCCTCCAGCGGAGAGGTTTGGTTTCAATGCTGCCTCAAAGTATCTGTCAGTCTACATCTCTTGTATCCACTACAACCACCTAAGTGAAAGCTGTTGTTATTTCTCACTCAGCCACTTGAATGGCTGCCTAATTGTTCTCCATGCTTTGTATCCGTGTTAATTCTACTAAATAGAATTCTATTTAATTCTCATATTAATTTAACTACATTAATTCTTGCATTAATACTACTAAATTTTGATGTAATCCTTTGCATTAAAAAATAAAGTAATTGCTTCATTTACAAATAAAACATTTTAATATTTTGCAAAAAAAAAGAAAAACCACTATGAGATAACACTATTACCTATTAGAATGGTTAAAATTAAAAAATAATGACATACCAAGTGTTGTCATGGATGTGCACAAACTGGAATTCTGATACCCTGCTGGTGGGAATATAAAATAGTACAACCATTTTGGAAAATGAGTTGGCAGTTCAGTTAAACATACACCTACCATGTGATCCAGCCGTTGCAGTCCTAGGTATTTATCCAAAAGAAATGAAAGTGTGTGTCCATGTAAAGACTCATATGCACATGCTCGTAACAGCTTTAGTTGTAATAGCCTAAAACTGGAAACAACCCAGATGCATGTCAGGTAAATGCATAAACAAACTGTGGTGTATATCTATACAGTGGAATTTTGCTCACCAGTAGAGAATACACTGTTGATACCACCAACAACATGGACAAATATGAAGTAATTATGCTTAATGAAAGAAGCCATGTTAAAAAAAAAAAAACAGTAATTCCTTCCTGTACATGTCCATTTATATAAAATTCTAGAAAATGCAAACTGATCTCTAGTAACAGAAAGATTAGTGCTTGCTTGGAGAAGGGGATGGGAGGAAAAGAGGGGCAGGAAGGAGGGGATTACAAAGGGACACCGGGAAACTTTTGGAGGTGATGAATGTTTTCATTACCTTAATTGAAGCGGTGGTTTCATGTGCGTGTATGTCAAAACTTATCAAGTTGTATACTTTATGTAGTTTTGGATGTCAGTTATTCCTCAGTACAGCTGTTTAAAAAAAAGTGCAACCTTGAACCGAAACTAGCCCCTAAGGTCACCTTGTAGCTAAATAACAAATTGGCTCAAAAAATAATGAGTGTCACTCTATAGTACTATGCTAAAATCACCTACATGAGACCAAAGGGTTAACAATTACTTTAAAACAAAGATGAGAATGTAAGAGGACAGGGAAACTAGATTAATGGAAACAGAATGGAAATATTGAGAATGTTCATGCATTGTGAAGAATGTAACCAATGTCACTGAACAACTTGTGCAGAAATTGTTGAATGGGAACCTAAACTGCTGTGTAAACCTTCACCAAAAATACGATAAAATATTACTAAAAAAAAGAGTGCACGCCCTGCCGTCAGATAGCCTGGGTAAAATGTGGATAATAACAGGACCCAAAGCTTAGGGTTGCTGTGGGGATTGTGGGTTTTAATATATGTACAGAGACTACATCATGGCATTATTCACCATTTTATGTGACTATATGTTGTCTCCCACTAGATCATGACGTCCTGGTGGGCACAGTGAGCGAGGCACCATATCTCTGGCATCATGTTGCCCAGTTTGAAATTTGGCATAGGTGTTTGTATAATTCTGAACCTATTACATGAAAAGTATAAAAGGTCTTTGAGGAATGTTTAAATTGATACTTAAGCAACAGAATTAGCATCCTTCAAACATGTATAGCACAGATAAATATTTTAAAAACAGCTGAGGAATTTTGCACACACTGTCCTGATTTGTAAATTGTGGTATTTATGTGTTTAGAATTAACTGGGAGATATTTAAAGTGTTGCACTGTCTTAAAGATGTGTACTATATTTTTATCTGTACACATAGACACGAATGTGAGTATATGTGTGTGGGTGTATCATACATATTCCCTGAAAATGATTTCCTTTGAACACTAACGTAGCTACCACCCTCATGTCTAACTTATTTAGAATGCAGTTAAGTCTTTGGGAAAATCAGTTATGTCACCACTGAAGAATGCCACCAAAATAGCTTCTCACTTAAGTTCCCATCCCCAGAGCTAACCCACAGGCGGTTCCGATAAATTCAAATATTTAATAACTTGTATTTTTCTTTCTCCTCAAACACAGGCGCTCTGGTCCTGGAGGCAGGATCATGTGGTGGATTCCTGGCAGTCAGCAGTCTGTGGAGCTTTTGCAGGTGCAAAGGATTATATTGTACTGGGAAAGACCAAGAGGGGGACAAAAATGTGAGAATATTAACTATGCAAAACCAACATTCTTTAGAAATTCCAGATTGTTTAGATGAAGACAGCTCCACTAGTTGTTTAAGGAAGAAAGTGTCTTGGGGGAAAAAAGAAAAAAACCTGCTAAAAAGGTGTCTACTTGAAAGACAACCAATTTGTTTTTGACAAATTTTTCTTTTCTTTTCATCTTTATTAAAGCCTTCACTCAGGCCCTTGGATTATCTTAAAGATGATTTATAAACCCTTCTGTGGGAAGAGGCTTGCTGTGGGTGCAGGGCTGACAGTGCAGCTGTCTGCCCAGAGCAGTGCTGCGGGGGTTAAGCAATTTCTGCAGAGGGCGATGATTCACAGTTCGTGTGACATGCTTGACAGCGCTGTGGATTAACTGGTGTCAGGAGAGCAGAGGATACTCCACAACTTACCGAAGCTAAACCGCTCTGTGTGGAAAATGTGGGGTTCTCAACATCTGAGCATTTTCTAGATGTTAAACGAAGAGCAAAGTGACAATGCGCAATATTGCGTTATCCATCACTTGGCCAGCCGTGAGAATTTTCCAGTGAGGTTTTAATGAGGACCTGGATGCTTTAAAGAATTTATTAAGTGATATGTTTAACAGCCTTAAATGGAAATACATCTTGTTATTGCAAATAAAGGTAAAATTGGAATTACAGTTAAATAAAACGAAATGGAAATTTGTGGGACAATTGTAAACTGCTGGTTTAGAGGCAAAGTAAGTAAATTGACAGCTGTGTAGGCTGAGGACGTCAACTTTATTGGTAAATAATTATTTTCCATTTTGTTTAATGTTTGTTGGATTGGGGTTTTTGTTTTTAGCTGCTAGGAAATGGGAAAACATACATTTAATGGGATTCTTTATTAATAATTGGAGCTGTTTGACTTGTGGAATTGATAATCAAAAAGTAAGAAACTTGCCTTTAGACGTGAAGCCAACCCAGAGTGATGGTGATGGATAATTGTTTCCACATGACACACGGTCATTAGCTGCGTTAAATGAGTAGGTGGTCTTGATTCATTTCCCAGGAGGCAGGGTCATTATCCCCTCGTCCCTCAGAGAAATGTGCATTTCTGGTGACTGCCTTGTGGGCCCTGGGGACCAAGTGAGCAGTATGGAAATTTAGTCATCCTGGATAAGGAAAGCCAAGTCTTGAAGTCCACAATGCCATAAAACTTCCATGTGTTGAACTAAGAAGTGTATTTCTCTGGTCCCATTCCTCAAGATGCTAATTCAAAGATTTGTTTGCAAATAGATACATTTGCATTCATCACAGTGCCTTTTTCTGAATAATGCTGTATAACAAGCACTAGTTTAGATAGAAGGGGGTAAAGAAATAACCTTTTTATCAGGCATCTCCTGACTGCTAGGCAAGATACTCTCAGGCCCTCTCACTTGAGGTGGCCCGGATGAGTGCAGCAGCTCATGCCCTTTGCTCTCGTGGACACTGAGGCCACCGTGGGGAGGGGAAGGGGAGTGATGTCCCAAAGCCACACAGCTAGTGCAGGCTGAGCTGTCCCACTTAGAAAGTGGTCAGTTCTCCTGTTCTGCTTCCAGCTAAGGAATGAGTAAATCATCCTGAGTGCCAGCTTCCTTACCTGGAATGTAGAAGCAGCCCTCGTACCGTAGGGGATTGCCTTGGGTATTAAACGAGATAGTGGATGTGTTAGTTTTTTGTGATCTGTAAAAATTGGACAGATGTAGGGAATGATTACCATTTCAATAAAAACAACCAACATCCAGAAAATTAAAAATTTATTATCCCAATAATTTGTATTATCAATTGCAAAGGGTAGTATGTTAATAAAAGTACAAGATACAGTCATCTCCTCTAATACGGTCACCTTGTTTTCTTATCTACAGTTCTAATGAGTAAAAGAGTTTTTCCAAGGTCTGAAAAAACTCCATTACTTGTCAGTAAATCCACATATATTTAGCAACAGATAAAATAAGTGCATTTCTTGTTTATACTCTTTGTTTTTAAATTTTATTTGGCACAGACGTGGATCCAGAGGAACAAGGTTACTATTTAAAAACCTTTCTGAAGGATAAATATCATTTGAAAATATTCTAAATTGTGAAAAAGCACTATTCTGTAAGAATCTGGTGCAACAGTGTGCATTACACAGTGTAGAGAAATGGCTAAGGACTGGCCATCTTTCAGACCTGACGTGCTTACACGCTGCACTTTCACGTGGCCGTAAAGGCGGTGAAGAAACTAGCCCTTAGGGCAGAAGTCAGATTGCTCATCCATGTGTGCTTCCGCCAGTTTAAATTGGTTAACTCGTTGCAGATGAACCATTCTCTGTGCCATCCTTGGCATGCTATCTTGTCCATGCTTGTTCTGTAAACTATTTGGCACGAGTATCTAAACATGTCTCTCGAGATTGGAGGTGTTGATGGCTTGTCATGCTCGCAGATTCTCTTGGCTTCTGGTCAGGGGTTAAAATAGGCAAAATAAAATGACTTTACCAACTTCCTCACTTAAAATTAACTTCTAAACATAAAACCATAATGCAGTCTAAGTGATTATGATATTTAGTACTATAATGATGTTTGCTACCCTAGTGTTTTGTGATTAGTTTCTCATAAAGAACACCTACTTACACATTCCCTAAGAGAAAAGAGGCAGGATCTCCCCATGGCTTGAAATTCTAGACGAGGATGAAAAGGGGTATTTGGTTAACAGATGAGAAGGCTTGACACAATCTTTAAAACACGAACACGTTTTTGCTTGTTGTTTGTTTTAAGCCCTCCACATCTGGACCCTTGTTTAGAGATCATGCAAAAGAGGTGCATGAAGATGCTCCTGTCCCTCCTAGACTAGTCAGGGGAGGCCAGGCCCTGGGGAACCAAGAGTGGCAGCAGGGTTCCCCAGGTGAGCTCAGCGCCCCACCACATTCCCAGCTGCTGCCTGGAGGTGACAGCTCCAGGCCTGTTGTCAGAAGGTGGCTGCTTTGTCTAAAGACAATAAACACTCTGCATTTGTTCCCCAAGGACACCTGAAATGTAGTTTCATTGTACAAGTTTACTTTCCCTGAATCTGGTCCTTGAAAGCAGTCTGCCTGGCATTCAGTAAAAACCTCACTCTAGTGGAGACCATGGGAAATCATTTCACATGTGACCTGAACACTAAGGCAGCCTATACTTGCTGTACCAATAATTATTTCCTGTCTAAGATGTTAGTATGTTCCTTATATTTATTACCAGTAGTTTATAGTCCCCTTAGGTAAAATGTAGAGAATAACCACATTTTAACTGAAAGTACAGGTCCTCCCCCCCCATTATGATCGGTTATTCTATTACATTATCTCCTTGGAGCCTCGTTAAAAAACATGGTAACGTTTGTGAATTAAAGAAATCTTTTTATGTTTAAAGACACCCAAATTGATTTATTACTAACTTACATAAAGCACAGTTTTCATCATGGTAGTGAAATTAGGACCTATTCTAGCCATTGTGTGTTTGTCTTTAACTTTTCTTCACATTACTTTAATGAAACAGATTGTTGACCCTCATAAACGTCTAAGAGGATATTGTCAGGCATCCGGCAGTGAAGGAAAGGTAGACCTTTACTGTAGCCAAAATAAGTTTGATTTGCAGTATCCAAATTTATTAGAAGACAAATAATTTTCAACATAGGTGACTCATAAAAGTTTGAATGACCAGACGGGGGACAAATGATCTTCCTTGTCAACCTTTAGGACTTTTCAGTTGGTTTAGGACAGTTTGTGAACATTTTCAAATTGGAAAATGGTATATGCACTTCTGAGTCTTAACTTTCAAATTTTAATTTGTCTTATATACCCAGGCCATTACGTAGTGGAAAGAGCACTGCTTTCGGAGCCAAGATAGGCCTGGCTTTGAGTGCTGGCTCCATGCAAGCAGTGTGGCCCTGTACAAGTTGTCTGTAAAGCAGGATAATAATACCTGTGCAAGTGAGGTGAAATAATCAATGCAAGTGACTAGTACAATGCTGGGTACCAGACGCAAAGGAAGTCCCCTTCCCTTCCTTTTAAGGACAAGTTGAAATCTTCAATCTGTAAAAACTCTAGACCTTTGTCCATGGCACCCACTAGGCATGTTTGAGGGTCTGCTGTGTATGCTGGGCTAGTGACAGGAGGAGAACTCACACATCCCTGACCACCCAAGAAAGAGTTAATCACTTGTTGAGTACTGTGAGCCAGGCACTGTTCTAGACACTTTGCAGAGAGTCAGTTAATCCTCGTCTTACAGGAAGTGGATATTACTGTCTGTACTTTACAGATGAGAAGACTGAGGTCAGTAGGGCCAAGTGGCCAAGAGCTCAGGCTTTGGAGTCAGACAGACTTCATAGTCCCAGCTCTGCACTAAGTTCAACCTTCTACAAGGTAGTCAACCTCTAAGCTTCAGTTTTTCCACCTGTAACATGGGATGAGAGTACCTGTTCCTCACAGGGTCATTTATTTAGAGAATAAGAAATTTACCCAAGGCCAGTCAAATAGCAGAGCAGAAATTTCAGCTTTGGTCTTTCTGGCTCCAAGAAGGGTTCTTTCAGGGTGGGAAGTTCTGGAATAGTACAGGTTTGTTGCCTGATTCCCTCCGTTCCTCCTTCCTTCACTCCCTCCCTCCCTTTTGGTTTGTTTCGATCTTTTGTTTGATGGATGAGAAGCCTTCTTGGACTCTTTTCTGTAATTAAAAGTGTATTTACTCCTCTAGGGCAGAATCTGTAGTTAAAAAAAAAACAATGAAAGAGTAGGACTTCAGGACTGCATCCACAAAATTTTAAGACTTGAAATTTAGCAAGTCTCTGAATTATAGGCAACTTTTGAATTTGGAGGAATGTGTTTCACTTATCCATAATGCAAAGTGGCTTAAAACAAAGGGGATTCTGATACTCATGTTAATTAACACTCCTTAAGATCTCCTGGTTCATGGGTAATCAAAATGGAATGTCAAATCATAAATAGGTACATCTTTTAAAAAGTCAGTGTCATCCTAAATGTTACCAAATGGAGGAGGTTCAGTGTAATGATCTTATTTTGGCAACATATTGAGAGAGATACTTGGCAGAGATCAAGTGGCCTTCTTGTCCACACTCCACACAGCTCAGAGGGAGTGGCGGGTGGACAAGAAGGCCCTATTTCAAGGAGAGCACTATTCTGGGAGCCCCCCTGGCACACGCGTGCTCTGCTCAGCCGTTACACAGAGGCCTCTTTCACCCTGGCTTATGCAGCCGAATCTTTAGAAAGCCCTTTTGGCTTTATTATTTCTGAGAACCTTTGATTTATCTCCTCACAGCCTCTTGGGGTTTAAAATGTGTCTCTGTTCCATATTAAATAAAATATTGACACCATAAATTGTGGCTTCTGTTTTCTAAGGAGAAAAAAAAAGTCCTCCCATTCCTCTGTCCACAGGTGTGGACAGGTTTAAATTCTGTGGACAGCTTAGAAATCACAGTATTTAAACAGAGAAGAGGAGAGAGAGAAGGTAGGAAGGAAGCCAGAAGGACAAGACTGACTCTAAGAAGCCGCAGAAGAGTTTAGAAACGTAGTTTCTCTACCTGGCCTGCTATCAGGAAGCCTGTGAAATACAGAAAGCTTGACCTTGTAAATCTTTTAACTTGAAGAATCCAGCCCTTTATACCAAAACTCCCCATAGTGATGCACGTGTTTCTATGTGTCTATTTTGTTGTATGCAGAGTAGAGACAATAGCAGCATTTGGAGCCAGTTTAAAGAACATGGCCCATGGGAAGGCACGGACCCTCTAGGTCAGGAGGAGCCCCTCATACTGAGAGTGGGTGACTGACCGTATGCACACCCGCCGTGTACGCACGCACTCGGGTTCCTTTGCTAGCATATGAAACAGCCAGGTATAGTGTGGGGCTCGTTTTTTGACCTGGGTGTAAAGCAGTATCTGGTCACCTCTTTTTGTATGAATTCTAAATCGCTGCAAAAGAACCTAAGCACGTGGATAAAGGTTTTACATGTGTACATCCCATTCTTGAATCCCATTCTTGACTCAGTGGACATAGTAATAAAGAAGT
Source organism: Trichechus manatus latirostris (assembly GCF_000243295.1). Taxonomy (NCBI): domain Eukaryota; kingdom Metazoa; phylum Chordata; class Mammalia; order Sirenia; family Trichechidae; genus Trichechus; species Trichechus manatus. Next base: position 11,868,681 of record NW_004443956.1, on the reverse strand, counting down.
GATTTTGGCAGCGTTATGAGGAATTATAAAAATGATAAAATCCCTGTATATTCAGTAAACAATATCTCCCTCGTGTGTTGGGTATTTTTATATGCACAGGTGGATTTGCGGCTATGGTCACCACGCCTCTGGATGTGGCAAAGACAAGAATTATGTTGGCAAAGGTGAGTAGTAAAATAATGCTGTGTCGGTACGACAGGTGCTTACTGCATCTGTTAGTGCTAGAACTTATACGTATATAGAAAGAATAAATATAGCACTTGCCTGAAAGATCGGCAGCCTTCTGCCAGTATTCCCAGAGGTGCTCTGTTAAACTGCTGAAGCCAACGGTGACACAGTATCCACAGTAGTCACTGTGACCAATGTCTATGTAGCATTTTACATTTCAGAATCATTTTTTACCTACATTATGTAAGTAAGCGGGGCTGTTATGCTGTTGTAGGTGGTAACTTTCGAACTTGTTGCCGTCGAGTCGATTCCAACTCATAGCGACCCTATAGGACAGAGTAGAACTGCCCCATAGGGTTTCCAAGAAGCACCTGGTGGATTCGAACTGCCAACCTTTTGGTTTGCAGCCGAGCTCTTAAACACTGCACCACTAGGGCTCCAATTGTGCTATAGGTAGTCCCACAGTCTGGATTGTCTGATTTATGATTAGATTCAGGTAAAATATATCTGCGCTAATATGTATTGTAAGTAATACTATTTCCAAATCATCTCTGTTTTTGTGATGGCAGGCCCAAGGCTCAGAGGGGTGACGTGCTTCATGCCATGCACGTGGGCTCTGAGCATAGGTCATGCTTGGCCTTCACTGAGCAAGTTAGGACAGTTGTCAGAATTGTTAAAAAGTTGTGTTAAAAAACAAAATTGTTTTTAAAAATGCTAGACCAAGAGATCAGGGAATGCCATATATAATATATAAATGAACAAAAACAATAAAAAACAAAGTCAGATCATTGTGGAAAAGTAGGACAAATATGAGCAGAATTCTGGGGCTTAGGCTGGCAGGACCAAACCTAAGAATGTCAATCGTGTTTTAAATTGAACATGGCATTCTTTATTAAACGTGTTTATTAGCTACTTAGTTTCATAATTCTGCCATTTGTACTGGTTATTCCTCATCCTTTATAGAATATTACTTTCTGACTTTTTCCTGGTAGATAGTTAAACACAAATAATCTAGGCAAGCTCTGCTGTTGGTTTGTGAGAGAAACAGTTCAGAAAAGCAGCTTCCCGTGCAGCACGGGCCAAGTCAGTAGTTGCCATGAGTGCTGAACGGAAGCGTTTCTTGCTGAGCAGGATCCAGAGGATCCTAAGAAACGCCCCGTCTGTTTGAAACTGTGTCCTTGATGAGGGTGGTAGGGGCCACGTACCTGAGATATTTGAGAGGCAGCTCCAAGTTGGAGAGTTTCATAAAATGGCTTACTTCACCTTTGTCTTTTCCTCCAGGCGGGTTCCAGCACTGCCACTGGGAACGTACTCTCTGCGCTGCATGAGGTCTGGCAGACACAGGGGCTGTCAGGGTAAGGACGAGAGGGATGGCCAGCTGCCTTTCCACCTCTCCACCGCCTCTTCCTCCTTCCTCTGAGGTCCCCTACGTCGCCTGAGATTGGACGAGCACCTTTCCTTTCTTCTGCTTATGTCCTAGTTATGGTTGTTAGGCGCCGTCGAGTCGATTTTGACTAATAACGACCTCGTGTGACAGAGGAGAACCGCCGCACAGGGGTTCCAAGGCCGTAATCGTTACAAAAGCAGAGTGCCACTTCTTTCCCCCACAGAGCAGCTGGTGGGTTCGAACCACAGACCTTTCAGTTAGCAGAGCACTTAACCAGTGTGCCACCAGGGCTCCTTTGGTCCTACTTAGGAATGTTTTTATATTGTTATTATATATTTACTGATATTTGTTAAAATGTTACATTTGGTGTTGTATATGTGAGATCATATGGCACAATCAAGTTGATGCAATATTCCAGCCCAGTAATTCTCAGCCTTGCTCATCTTGGTGTTAGAGGATATTCACAGCCAGGTGATGGGCTGCAGCATTAGTAAAATAGGTTTCAGTTTACACAGTGCAGGGATGCCGAGTGAGCGAGGGTAGCAACGTTAGAGGGAAACATTTGTGCTCTGGGTGTTACACCTATTAGTAGTAGCAAATTACTTTCAACATAGTGCAGTGCATGATACCTTGGTTGTTCTCTATTATTAAGTGCTTCTTGGAAGAAGTACAACCAGAATGCTCCTTAGAAGCAAGGATGGCGAGACTATGTCTTTCATACTTTGGACATGTTGTCAGAAGGGATCAGTCCCTAGAGAAGGACATCATGCTTGGTAAAGTAGAGGGTCAGTGAAAAAGGGGAAGACCCTTAATGAGATGGATTGACACAGTGGCTGCAACAATGGGCTCAAGCATAACAACGATTGTGAGGATGGTACAGGACAGGGCAGTGTTTCGTTCTGTGGTGCATTGGGTCGCTAGGAGTCAGAACTGACTCAACGGCACCTAACAAGTGCCTCAGACTTCTGGCATCATTTAAAGAGCTCTCTCTTCAGCATTGCTTTTACAACATAAACCTGTAAAGCTGTCTAAATGTTGAGATCTGTATAGATATACGAAATTACAGTTTTCTCTTTGAAATCATCTACCAGGAATTTTCCTGTGAGACAAGCAGCAGCCTCCTTGTGGAGTGGGTCAGGAGTGCCAATGTAAAAGCAGAGCTTCGGGCCTCTTGGGATGGTGCTACTACCGCCTCATCCCAGTGCTGTGTGAGATCATTTATTTGGCTGTAGTTTTTGGGTGCATTTGGCAGGCTATAATTTCAAGAATTTGATAGTCTGTGTAGCATGAAGCAGGTAGGTTAGGCCCCAGTTAAGATGTTTGCAGGAGAGTGACCCTACCCCCTCTTCAAAATTTCCAACTGAAAAGTAGGTAACATTGGATGGTTTTATTTGTGTGACAACTCTGGTGGATTGGTGGTGGCTGCCTGGGGGACTCAGGATTTTGAGATGGGGCTGGGTTTTACAGTGAGGAATATGGTGCTGATTATTGATGTCTAGCATGAGCCTGGGGGAATCGTGGTGGTATGTGTGCCAGGAATCTGCCGTCTGTGGCTAATATATCATGAGGTTACAGACCTGCCCATATCTGAGGTACATTCATTCTTGCACCGATTCTACATTTAACAAAGTAACAGTGAGAGAAAAATGAACTCTAGCGCAGCTTATTCATTGGCACGAATTCTTAAGTGGGTCAAACAGTGATGGGGCCACACACGGAAATACGTGTGCAGTAGCCCTCTAAGATCGTAACAAGCCAAGCTGCTGAATGTCACTGTCTTGTTTCCATGTATTTCGTGGTAGATGCTCTGACAGCTGTCGACAACACGTTTGCCATTGCCCTCGGGTCTGTGGAGTTTGCCTTTCCTGAGAAAGTGAATGTATGTGGGGATGGCAGAACTATGGCCACTGAAAGCTTGTAGAGAAGGACATTCCTTGAATAGATGACTGAAAACAGACGTTGCCTGTCCCAGTTGTGGGGTGCAGTTTGTGACTAGGCGGTGCCAGTTAGGGCAGGGGCTTCGTAAACATGCCAAGGTCCTGTGTCTTTTTTCTGTCCCCACTGTCAGCCCTGAGAAGACAGTTTGGATTTTTCCTATCAAAGTCTTAAGCCTTGGGCTGTAGGTAGAAATCACAGTGTAATCCTTAGTATATCTGAATATTCCAGGCAGCAGTGGTTTTCACTTAATCCAACCTCCAACCTAGAAATGAGTTTTAGCCTCCTGGTCAGTGATATGATAAAAGAAGACAAATAATTTGGCAAAAAAAAAAAAAAAACTACAACAAAAAGCAAACCAAAAACAGCCCTCCAGACTGCAGCAGCTGTTGTGAACCGTGGTCCGAGGCCTCCGAGGCCTTGAAGCTGTCTCAGGTCTGCTTCCAGACCTCGTGGCTCCCGCACCAAGCCACCGCGGTCTGCTGTCGCCCTCCCTGCAGGCACACACCCAGCACAGAAGTCGCAGCAGCTCCTCCCACACCGCCTCCCCGCCTGCACTGGAATGGTGCTCACCTGTCAGGGTGAATGAAACTGGTAACCACAGTCGTCTCTCCAGGCGGATTCACACAGGAGCAGACCGTTCCGGTGCATGTTTGGAAGATCTGCTCTAGGTCAAACTCCAGGTTTCTCCTAAATAAAAGTATCACATGCTCATTCAGTGCAGGAGGCAGAAAGCAGGTGGGACGCCTGCTTGTCCCGATTGCTCCTTCCTGCTTTCCGTCTGTTATAGTTAATTGCCTGGCTTTTTGTTTTCCTTGACTGTGTTCTTATGTAATAGCTGCTGCTGCCACGTACGCCGGACGCTGTGCACTTCTTACCACATTCGACGTGCGTCGCTAGAACACAGCCCTGCTCCACGCAGAGTCGTCTTTACCTTCATTCGGGGTGGGGTGCTCACTGTACAAATTACTTTAAGGCTGTAATTATGATAATAGATTCAGTTGTCATCTAGTGAAACCATAAACTGCTTCCATCTGCCTCCTGCCAGGAGCAGCTGAGTTCATTAGCAGCAAAAGCTGAACAAGACACTGGCTTTTCGGAATAAGTAAGAGAGGGAGAATTCAGGGCTTCGAACCGGTTCACTCTAGACATACTAAGGGTGGAAATGCAAACTGTCAGCAGGGGTTTGAGCCGGAATGAACCGGTTCGAAGCCCTGGGAGAATTCCATGGCAAACATGGCTTCCCGCCCTTTCTCTCTGTAGGATAGGGGCAGTGAGATTAATCTGTTTTTCAGGCCAGAGGGACACAATAGCCTCAAAGCACTAATACATGAGTTTCTGCTCTCACCAGCCACCTCATACAAAAACAATTTGCCTGATGCTGAGCTGAACAACTTTTTTTCTTCCTTACAAGTGTGTTTTGGTCTTCTATAGAATTTTCATGGTTATTTCTAGACAAGAAGAAGAGGTTCTTAAATTTAAGTATTTTACTTTAAATCCTGCTAGCTAACTAAAAAGTACCCACAAAACCACTCTCAGATCCCCGTTTTCCTCAGGCGAGCTGAGTGCTGACATACAAAGAGGAGGGGAGGTGACCTTTCCCACCCACCAGTTAGGCAGAAAGGAAGTGGCCAGGGCAGCTGCGAGTTATCCAGCAGGACTTCCTTCCTGGCCACTTTTCTCGTGAGCCACCATTTAGCTTGCCGTGTGCTTTCTTCCAGACCTGAATGGACGCACAACTGTTGTTGCCATAACTTGACCACTTTTAGTTCTTCCCCTAGACTAGAATTGATGTCTTTTCACTAGTATGTCCACTAGTTCTGATTTTCTAACTTTGGCTTTCTGTGTACAGAAGTGATACTCATGGTAAAAGTCCAAATGCTATAGCAATACAGACAGGGAATGTCTCCTGTATGCCTGTCCTCTGTTCCTCCCATGGTTTTCAAACATGCAATCATGTTATAGGTACAGCTTCTGGACTTTTTAAAACTTATTTTGTATATTTTCTGTGTCGGTATCTATGGACTACCTCATTCTTATCCTGATCTTCCACTGTGTGAACATACTGTATGAGAATTACTTAACCGTAGGTGGGTTGTGGGCAGTTTTTTGGTTATCCAGTGCCACCATGAACATCCTTGAACAAATACCTGTACACAGCTTGGCGTCAGTTGCTGTGGCGCTGCTTCTACCCAGGCTCCATACAGAACTATGGAAGTTTCTAAACAGTGAATTCCCAGCTTACACTCACAGTAATATTGATATGTGTGGCTCCCACTTTCATCTTTGGCACCTTTAATATTGAAGGGCATTAAATCTCATTGTTTTATTTCTCATTTCTTTCATTGTTCCAAAGTGCCACATTAATGCTGACTGGCCTTGCATGGTGCTGCAGATGGAGCCTGCCTGGAGGTGACCCCCTTCCCAGCTGCAGCCCTTCCTGTCCTTAATTAGGGGAAGAGAAAACAATCTATGGAGACTTGATTCCCTCTTGTGGCTTTGGGGGGGGTCTCTAAGGAAACAGAGCGAGTCACCGGGAGGAGCAGCAGGGTTGTCTGAAAAATCTCCCCCAGTGCACAGGACCACCACCAGAGACTTCACGATGGGAAAAGCTAGCAGCCTCACCTAGTAGCTCTTTGACTCCTTTTTAAAAAGTGATTTCATCATCTCTAAAATGCGAATCATGTCTCACAGGGTTGCTTGGGGAAAAATGGTCTGGAAGATTTAAAAAGAACTATTGTTGGGAGGGTCGTTACTTGACTTAATTGTGAGTGCTCACGAGTAAGCTGTTTGGTATTTAGCCGCTTTAGCCAGCAAACAGCTGGGCTCAAACGTCAACAGGCCTGCTTGGGAATGTAATCTAGTGCCATTCTAAACGAAGAAGAAAAGCACATTTTAAGTGCTCTGTGGGGCTTAATGAGCATGATGTGTTGAGTTGAACAAGCTGTGGTGTTGGAATTTGTTAAACTTTTACACACACACGCATTTTTAAGATCTTTCCCCCTGCTCTTTTTTTCTAGATTATTTGCAGGTGTCTTCCCTCGAATGGCAGCGATCAGTCTGGGGGGTTTCATCTTTCTTGGTGCTTACGACCAAACTCGCAGCTTGCTGTTGGGACTTGGCAGAGAGACCCCATGAATCAGAGGCAGCCCAGCATCCACGTCTTTCAAAAAAGGGGACTGCTGTGAGAACCATCTCCCTTCCGATGAGCAGCTGCCCACCATTTGAACAAAACACAGTGCTAAAATCCAATTCTGCTAAGATTACAACACTGAGAATGTGTCCTCTATGGTACAGGCTGGCCGGCATGAAGTCATCAGCTTGTGTGCCAGAAAGTTAGAAAAGAGCAAAAACTAATTAATGTTTTACACTGTTTTCTCAGACGCCCTTAATAAACAAGTTTGGTAATGGTGAGGCCAGGCCCTTCAGAGCTTTCATTTGATCTGTAGCTGATCTTCACTTCCTGCCACCTGATAGTGGAGGCAGCAGAAGGCAAGATGGGTGGGTATAGGTTTTAAAAAAATGGCTACACTGGGGAAAAGTTGTGTATGGTGGGTGTGGGTTCCCCTGTCCCCGGTTAATTCCTAGTGTGTGAGCTTATAGCTTAGTTTAAAAAGAACAAACTACAGGTGCATAGCAAACATTCTTTCTGGGTAACCTGGCTGCTGTTTTGAATTACCCTCAGATTTCACCTAAAAAAACAGACTGATTGATTGATTGTATTATTTTACAGAGAAGTGGCCAACAGCCCATGTGGCATATGAAAGAAAGCAGTTGCAGCTCAAGTGACTAGTTGGGCCCAACTGGCTTGGGGGCAAGGAGGCACGGTGGGCCCTCTGGGGAAGCTGGGCCACAAGCCTCTGTTTTCAGTCTGAAAGGAACGGCTGGCCAGCCTCTAGGAAGGAAGCAGCACACTGTTTCCAATCTTTAAGCTCAACCTTGAAAATAAAAGGGATGCAATGGGAAGGTCGCCATACTTTGGGATTTTAGAATTTGACTAATAATAAGCTCCAGGTTTAGAAAAATTCAGAAGGCAAAAAAATCTCAGGAATCTAGCAGCATTGTGTAAGCTCTTCCCCGCAACAGCCGTGTATGATGAGTCTCCTTTTTTGGAAAAAAAGAAGTAATTAAAGGCAGGATGACTGGCTTTGTAAGGGATACTGTGGAAGGGATACTGTGGAATTCAATGGGATAAAGCAATGCTGGTTAAATAAATGTATGCAGAAGAATGACCCCCACTCACACACTTAACATTTATAAATGAACCTTTATTAAAGACACTTCAGTGCCATTTGTTAGATGCTTCAATATTTTACACGTTTTTCAATGTACATTGTACCAAAAATTTCTATAAATAAATAACTTTGTACATAAAAAGTAATACTTCCTCTTTCACATTGCCTCTCAGAAGCAGCAAATTCACATATTTTGTGGAAGTAACAATCAGTTACGTGTTGAGGAAAAAACTCAATGTGCTTACCTTTTGGAACAGTGTGACATCTGACAGTAAAATTTAAAACAGGTAACCATTTTGTCTAATCCCCACCTTCAGCTTTTTGCCAAGGGCGCTTGCTTTCTGAGATTTTTAAGGACCTTATTTGTTTCCATTTTGTTTCCGTTTTTTTACTGAATTTCACATTGGCACTCACAAGATGGTTAGCTACAGGTCCTAAAAGTGCAAATATACCCAGAACCCAGGTCAGGGGCTGACTGTTGTGCAGTCCAAGCCCAGTTCTGTCTATGTGAGGGGGTGATGTGGATAGGCCTGCTCCAGGTCCTCAGTAGAAATAAGCTAGCCCTGAAAAGGAAGAACTTTATCCTTTTTTTAATCCCCCAAGGCCAATGCAATATTCAGCATATTGGCAAAACTAAAAACACCACTACTGAAAAATCCACAGGTACCAACACCAGCAGCCTCTTAAGAAAAAGCCTCAAATGACAACCGAACGACACTGACAAGACCACATTCGCTTTTATCACAAAGTGAGCATCAAAGGCAAGGCAGGCAGTGCTTAGTGTTCTGACTGATTGTTTGCAGTGGATTAACACCCTCACTCTGCTTGTTAAAGAACTTAAACCAGAAATCATTTCACTGCGTGGGCAAATGACATGTGCACCTCTGGGCTCAAAAGGAAGGAGTGCCCACAGGTGAGCAATAATGACGTGAGGTTACTTCCGACTCAGAGGAGCGCTCTGACTGTAAAGCACCCAGAACTCTGATCCTATGAAGTGCAGTATGAATCCTTCCCACCCCAACTGTTGGGAGCAAATGTGGTTTTAGCTTCTATAAATTCCACTCATGCATTAAGGCACAGAACTAACCCAACCTCCCCAAATTAAACAGCAACCTGATATGAAAAATAATATTGCCAAAAATGTACAATATTTTTTCTGTTAACCATGCACTAAAGATCAAAATAGCCTCTGTAAAAGATATATAATATATATGAAATCTCTGAAAAACTCTTATGTACAATGGTACCAAATACTTTTTCTGCCTTTTGTACACAATAGCCTCTTTGCATTTCTGTGCTTCAGATGCAAGTCCTCTGAACTACTGATACTCCACATGGAAGTTAAAACTATATACAAATCAGTGACGCTTGAACCCAAGCTTCCTCACAGCCTCTCCTACCTCTCCTTCCTGTATGAGATTGAGACGAGAGCTGAGGTAGACAAAGCCTAGATTTTCGGTGCAAACAGCAGTGGCACACTCCGCTTCCCAGGGAGCTGTCCCGTCAGTGGTGTGGACTCAGGACTGGAGTCGCATGCCTTGGGGAGGTGCCCATTGGAAAGAAGCAAGTGCTGGGCTTCACTGGGGACGTCAGGAAAGCCTGAGGCGGCTTCCGGGAGCTCAGGACTGCCTGAAGTTAGCGCAGACGAAGGCTGTAGGTCTAGGGAGTCCGGCTCACACAACCTTGCTAAAGTCCAAGAACCTCCTACGAGAAAAGAGGGCACGTGAGACCGTTCTACCAGCCTTGACCATTTAAGTCCCAACACTCCTGCTAGTGACTCCACAGAAGGCAATAAAAAGTTACCTTTTCCATCTAGAGGAGCCACTGGCTTTTTCTTCAAGGATGTCAGCATTCTGTCGTGGTTACTGGGGTAGAGGGAACCCCTGCAGTTGGCACGGGACCCATCAACAGTCCCACTGCTCAGGGGTTGTGGAGAATATTCTCGGTCACTCCGACTGGGCTCCTGGCTGCTTACTGTACTTGGCTGTGCGCCGTCTCTGGATGCAGGCTGAAGATGGAAGGCTTGTTCCTTGGAGTAGCTGTCCATATCAGTGCTGCAATCACTGCATACAGCCGGGCCACTGTGCTCTGGAGAACAAAGGCAAAGATGCATTAGAACCACTGCCGTCGGTGTCTCCGTGCACACCCGAGAGAGCAGTGCGTAACTCACTGCTGTGAGGTCAGAGCCCTGTTTACATCAACTAAACAGTTACTTCCCCCATTGCCAAGTGCACTCAGAGAAACAGGTCCAGGGCAACACCAAGCCATTAATGGAGAATGGGGACTTAATTTCTCACTCAGAGAATGCAGTCACAGAAAAATCGTCCCATTTGAGTTAGGTGTCATGCAGCGTCAAAAGTCGTCTAAGCAATTAGAAATGTAGTCTCAAAGTAGCCCTGGGGAAAAGGTTCTAAGACTCTCCATTTTGTTTAGCCTCGTCCCTTATTTTACTTGCTTATAAATCTAAAGAATTTACACTCAGGCTCATCACACTATAGATTTCTTTAAGAGACATCTTGTTCTGGAATTGAGAGAGAGCCAGGGCAGAGCTTTGTGCTTAGACACTGAATACAGAATTCTGAGATCGTAATAGACCAGTGACATAGCTTCCTTTTCATTTAGTGAGTAGATCAACCCAAATTTTGATTTTGAGAAGAAAATGTTTTTCCCGATGAAAGCATCTCATACCTGTTTCATGCAGACCAGGGGTCCTATCGGCTTTTGCTGTAATTTTCCAAGGCTCTTTATTATACCCTACACAGAGCTGGGGCTGTATGCATGCAACGCCGTGGGCGTCAACCTCTGGAAAGAGGCTTGCATCTCTCGGACAAACGCCTGCAATAAATTCCAACAGTCAGGAAGTCTGGGCCTACACATTCCACAATAAGCCATATAAAAGGAGTGGGGGCAAGGCTACTACTAGAACAGAGTCATTTTTTAAAAAATGTTCTTTAGAGGGGCCAAGCAAGGGACAATTTTCTACTACTGCCTTCCCAGCAGGTGGCCTTTCAGCATTCAGAGCCAGACTGTGCTCAGGCTCCCCCTGGGGCGAGCTTTCTAGTATAAGAAAGCCGGCAACACAGCAGACCTGGACTCCTCCCCTATACAAGGACTGGGTTGGTTTCATGACCTGTAATGTCCTTTGCAGCTCTTATTCCAGGTAATCCTACCTATCCTGATTAGCAGAAGCTGAGCCGAATATAGTGACTTTCTGGAGGACGGGATTTAAACCTTGCAGAATGTGCTCAGGCGGAGTTCAGAACAAAAAACCACCGAGGCCTTCTGTCCTGCAGCCTTCTAGCTCACCGAGTGTGCCTGGTCTAACGCCAGGTGGCTTTGTTGGCGTTGAGGCCTTACCGTTGCTCTCAATGTGCCCATTGACCTGATGGCCACCCTCAGTCCTGACCAGAGTTTCCTGTCGGTCAGAAAGGGTCCCCTGAGAAGAGAGGTAGCTCGGAACATCAGGCGGCACGATGGTTTCATCTGCAAGGAGAAGGGACAGTCAAACGCCAGGGGCCCCAATCCAACCGACTAACAAGAAATGCAGACACGTATGCACCATCAGGCCAAGAAGACGGACCCACTTGACAGTGGCCACAGAGGCAGTGCAGAGCCCGTGCACTCTAGAAGCCCTGCCTCACAGAGCCTATCTCCCCTCTTACTCGGTTGCTAAGTCCACAAGATGGAGGGAATGATGGGAAAGACAGAGCTAACAGAAGGACAGCACTGTGAGGTCGTTTTAGGAGCAATCCCCACATGGCCCGAGGACAGCACACAAGACGTGTGTGCAACGAGATTTCACAACAGACTTAGATTTGACAGTGCTCCCCATCCAATGCTACCTTCCTGAAAGTTTACATGGTGCCAACAAGACTAAAGCCTCAGCCATCCAGTGACTCCACATTCCCGAAGGCTGTACAGTGCTGAACGTCCTGACATGCCTGACCTGTGTTGGTGACACTGTACTCCTCACTCTTCTTCCGGGTTTGGTAGATGATGCACACCCAGACCAGAGACGTCAGGACGATGCTGCACACCACAGCGATGGTGAAGATGCCCACGCTGGTCCCATCCTTCCTGCAGCTGGGGCTGGGCAAGACGCTCAGCTGGCTGTGAGCTCGCTCAGTGCCCAGGGCATTGGACATCTCACAGGTATATCTGCCCGCGTCCTCTGCCACCACATTCTGAACAACAAGCAGCTGGTTGCCAGGGGTGAAGTGGTGCCGCTCAGTGAGGCCCAGAGGCTGGTCCCCCTTGAGCCAGGTGATACGGGGCGGCGGGCTGCCGGTGGCTTTGCACTGGAGTGCCACCGTTTCTCCTACAGACACCACGCAGTCTTCCAAGGGCACCACCAAGGATGGAGTTTCTGCAAGAAGTCAGCAGAGATCATAAGGTTGTTCTGCGGGCCCCCCTTTCTACAGACCTGCCTTGTCTCTGGATGAAGGACAATTCAACATCTCAGTGAAATGCCATGTAAGATCCTGTATCAGAGCAGCAAGCTTTTCGGAAGAGCTTCTAACGCAATGACTAAATCATAAAAAGCACTCTGGGGGCTAGCTAGCCTCTGGCCAGAAAGGCTTCTATTGTTTCCAGACTGACCAGTGACAGAGCTGAGTCCATCCTGCCCAGGTCAAAGGGCAGTTCTCACTAGTGTCTAAGCCGAAGCCTTGCTATGAAGGCTCTCTTAGTTCACTGGCTATCATTTGTGTTTTGTTTTCAGAGATGGAGCCATTTGTTCAAGACAATCTTAAGTAGAAAGAGCCCACCACACACCCCCACCCCAGGCTCCACAGAGCAGGTGGATAACCTTGCCTCTCTGTATCTGTGATATTTAAGAGCCTCTCTCACACATGTACACAGTGTATCAGCAGGCGAACCTAGGACAGTCAGAGTGGCGTTAGCTGAAATGGAGCCGGCGGTGTTCTGGGCAGTACAGCTGTAAACCCCCATGTCATCTATTTTCACATCAGTGATGAAAAATACATCGTCATCTGGCATGACATGCATGCGTCGCTCCCGAGCAGCGGGGAAATCTGTGCCTCCGTCCTTCTGCCAGGCAATCTGGGGGTTGGGGTGGCCCCGGGCAGCACATTCGAGGCGGGCCATGGTGCCAGTCCGGATGGCAATGTCATGAGGCATTTTGGTGAATGATGGCAACACTACAAAACATACAGATAAGGATCAGGTTAGGGAAAGCTAGATGCAGAGACCAGGAAAATCCCCTGGCAAGCCGACCTCCCCACAACCCCATTCCACGCCAGTGTCTGCCCAGGGCTGACTACTGCCACCAAGAATGTGCTCCCTTGGAATGGGGAGCAGTGGGTTTCCAAGGGCTGCCAGCGGTCTCCCCACCACAGGGGAACATTTCCATTGGTCTCTCCTTGCACACCCTCGGCTATAGCTCCTCACAGTAAGGTTTACTGAGAACATTTTCCCCTGCTCTAACTCAGATGGTAATTGGGCTCTACAGGGGTACCTCACCAAGGCTAGGCCTGACTGATGCTTGCCTGCCTTCCCACCAGGAGGGAGCCTGGGAAACAAAGATACCCGTTCCATCAAGACGCAGACAGAGGGGATGGTATGTCTTCACCCTGGGTAAGGCAGTGGGATGGCTCTTCCCTCATGAAGAAAACAGTTATGGGAGGTGGTACTGATGCCATATTACAGTACACATGGGCAGAAAGCATTCATCTAGCGTGCTTGTTTTTCCCGAATATCCCTCAACAGAGTGGTGAGCACCCAGCCACACGCCAGGCATCACTGCAGTTTCCACCAAGGTTACTTCAGTGGAAAATCAAACCACTGAGTTTTCAAGAAACAATGAGAACTCCCTCAGAATAAGCCAAGACAGCCCAGCTAACGTGGTAAAGAATGTGTTTCTCTGTGGTTTGAAGGGGCTTGAAGAGCACAGCAGTTCTAGCACTCCTGATGACCCCTAAGCTAACTCTTTAATCAGAGGTTGCTCAATCAGGAAAATCGCATTAGGTTACTGGGGTACCCAAAAAACTCACTGCCACCGAGTCGATTCTGACTCAAAGACCCTACAGGACAGAGTAGAACTGCCCCACAGGATGTCCAAAGCTATAATCGTTATGGAAGCAGATGGCCAGATCTTTCTCCCATGGAGTGGATGGTGGGTTCGAACTACAGACCCTTCAGTTAGCAGCTGAGCATTTAACCGCTGCACCACCAGAGCTCCTCTGGTTACTGGTGTAGGCGACCCCATGTGTGCAGAGTGGAACTGCTCCATAGAGTTTTTAAGGCTGTTACCTTTTGGACGCAGCTCACCAGGCCTATCTTATGAGGTGTCTGTGGGTGGGTTTGAACTGCCAGCCTTTCAGCTAGTAGTCGAGCACTTAACTGTATGTGCCACCCAGGGGCTTGTGAGGATAACAAAAATACAAGGCTTATTAGCACCACAATTTCACTTAACATAACTGGATGAAAAAGTCACACACACACACACACACACACACACACAAAACTTCTGAGAGAATAACCCTTCAATCTGTGAAGCTTTGTGTGTCGCCTGTCTTAACCATCTCTACAGGGATAACAGAGAGCAATCGTGAGTGTGGCTTCACAGGAATCTCACACCAGAATAAAAAAAGATAGCGCTTCCATACCATTCACGGTTAGCCTGGCCTTGTGAGAGTAGGTGGAGCCAAAGTGGTTGGTGATGATGCATTGGTAGCGGCCCTCGTGCCCAAAAGTGACACGACGGAGGTGCAGAATGGTGGTGTACTCCATCACCTCCCCATCCTGCGCGCGGACGTGGGCGAAGTTCTCCATGTCGGCGTTGGCTAGGACCTCATTGTCCTTCTTCCAGGCAAAGGTCATAGGGGAGCTGCTGCTGCTGGCTGCCGAGCACATGAACTGGATATCCTTGCCCAACACAGCCATGGTCGTCTCTGGCTGGGTGATAATCTGGGGTTTTGGAAAGTCATCTGGGGGAAAAGGACCAAATGTAAGTCACCCAGGCTGTCAGTATATAGAGAGATCAGTTTCTGTTCAAACTACCGAGAAACTGTGTCAGACAGTGAGCAGGTAAAACATCCATGATACCAATCTTTCAGAGTTCCTGTGAGTTCTCAGTTCTCAGCTCCACCAAGCACTGTAAGGAAGTTGCACCATGGGTATGTAGTCTTATCCAATTACAAATCCACGAGTAGTCGTTGATTACAAATTAATCTACCAGTGCTAAATTATCAAACCAACCAGCAGTTTCCTTGAGATGACTACCACCGGCTTTACCTACTTTTACACAAAATGCACTTACGCAAAGGCATGCACCACTCATGACTGCATAGGCCTGACCCACAAGCTTTACTATAAAAAGTAGGGTCTGGCTTACTGGCCTGATAGAGACTGGAGAAAACCCCAGAATATAGCCCCCAGACACCCTTTTAGCTCAGTAATGAAGTCACTCCCGAGGTTCACCCTTCAGCCAAAGATTAGACAGGCCCATAAAACAAAACAAGACTAATGGGGCACAACAGCCCAGGGACAAGGACTAGAGGGCAGGAGGGGGCAGGAAAGCTGGTAATAGGGAACCCAAGGGCGAGAAGGGAGAGAGTGTTGACATGTCGTGGGGTTCTTAATCATGTCATAAAATAATATATGTACTGTTTAATGAGAAACTATTTGTTCTGTAAACCTTCATCTAAAGTACAATAAAAAAAGATTTTAAAGAAAAAAAAAAGTAGGGTCTGAAGTACATACAGAATGGCAAAGACCTCCAAAACTCCCTAAAAATTCCAATAAAAGCAATGAACCATAGCAAAAATAATCAAAATCATCCTTTTCAGAATTCTGGAAAGTAACCAAAGGTTTACAACAATCCATGGAGCATTGACTCAAAAAAAAAAAAAAAAAAAGTGCTGAATCTCAGCCTTAACTTTGTGGCATCTTAACTTGTCCTAGTCCCACTCCTGTCTCCACGGCTCTACAGTAGCCCTGAAACCCTTGCAGTCTAGCCACTATTGAGGGGGACAGAATGGGTTTGGAGTACCCCTGAAGGCCCCCATCCTCAGGGGTACTATCATGTGACCTATCTCATGTGACCTATCTAGTAGCAGCCTGGAAAAACCCATTCACAGGGCTTGTCTCCATTTGACCTGACTCAGAAAATAACTGGCAGCCATTGTTTAACAACACAGGTGCTTGAGGCAGAAATACCAGTTAGGGCCAACAAGAGGCTGGCCAAAGAACTCAGAAGGAAAACAGTTTTTCACCATTATATAATGAACCAAATAGAAATTCTGGAGTTGAAAGTATAATAACTGAAATGAAAAATTCACCTGGGGGACTTGAGAGCAGAACCGAGCTGGCAAAAAAAGAACTGGCAAACTTGAAGATACGTCAATTAGAATTATCCAGTGGAGGATAAAAACAAAAAGAAAACAGAATGAAGAAAAATGAATAGAGCCCCAAAGACCTGTGAGACACCACCAACCATAACAATAAACAAATAATGGGACTCCCAAGAAAGAGAGAATTCATCGCTACCAGATCTGCCCTACCCAGAATACTAACGGAGTCCTTCGGGCTGAAATTAAAGAACACGAGACATTCAGTCAAATCCACATGGAGAAATAATACCATTAAAAGTAACTGCATAGGTAGGCATGAAAGACAGTATAAATACACATTTGTTTGTAACTCTTTCCTACTCTTATCTGAGTAAAAAATTAAGACACTATTAACTACAGAAAGTAATAATTATAAAACTGTGCTGGTGGGCTTATGATGTATAAAGATGAAATATTTATGATAATAACAACAAAATGGAAGAGGAAATGCTTTATGAGCAAAATTTTTGTATACTACTGATTGTTTTATATTATTAATTAGAACTACCATAGCAGCTATCAAGCAAATAAAAATAGTAAACCAACCAAAAAGGGGATTAAAATGGTACAGTAACTAATACAAAAGCAATCAGTAATGGAAAAATTAAAGGAACAATAAAGATAAAACATACGGAAGACAAATAGCAAATCTTAACTCATCAGTAATTACATCAAACATAAATGAATTAAACACTCCAGTCAAAAATCAGAGATTGACATAATGGATAACAAAACCATGACCCAACTCTATGGTACCTACAAGACGACAGACCTGACATTTAAAGACACAAATAGGCAAACAGTAACCAAAAGAGAGTTGGAGTGTCTATAGTAAGACAGAAAATTGTTACTAGAGGTAACATTTTATAACACTAAAAGGGCCAATCCATCAGGAAAACAAATACTATAAACATATACACCTAACAACAAAATTCTAAAATACATGAAGCAAAAACTGACAACTGATGGGAGAAATAGACAATCCAATAATAATAATTGTAGACATCAATACTCCACTTTCAACAATGGATAGAACTAGACAGAAAATCAAGGAAACCGAAGACTTGAACAAGCACTATAAACCAGCCAGACCTAACAGACTATCTATACAGCATTTCACCCAACAAGGGCAGAATACACATTCTTCTGAAATGCACATGGAATATTCTCTAAGACAGACCATATGTTAGGCCATAAAACAAGTCTCAATACATTTAAACAGACTGAAATTCTCCTACCACAACAAAATAAAGCTAGGAATCATTAACAGAAGGAATACTGAAACTAATTTGTAGAAATTACACAACATGCTTCTTTAAGTCCCAGAATAAATCATAAGAAAAATTAGAAAATACTTTGAGACAAATAAAAACATACCAAAACTTACGTGATACAGCTAAAGCAGTGCTTAGAAAGAAATTTATAGCAGCAAGTGCCTATGTTAAGAAGAAATATCTCTAATAATCTAACCTTCCACTTTAAGAAACTAGAAAAAGGAGAGCAAACTAAACTCAAAGCAAGCAGAAGGAAGGACATAATAAAGATTACAGCAGAAATAAATGAAAGAGACTAGAGAAACAACAGAGAACATCAATTAAATCAAAACTTGGTTCTCTGAAAAGATCATAGCTAGACTCCCCCTGTCCCCCAAAAAAGGGAAGACGCAAATGACTAAAATCAGGAATGAAAGAGGGGATATCTTACTACCAACCTTACAAAAATAAAAAGGAATACTATGAACAACTGTATGCCAACAAATCAGAGAAACTTCATCTGATGAAATGGACAAATTGCTATCAAAACTTACTCATAAGAAGAAATTAAAAATCTGAATAGATATAACAAGAGATTGAATTAGTTATTTAAAAACCTCCCACAAAGAGAAGCCCAAACCCAGATGCCTACATTGGTGACTTCTACCAAACACTGGAAGTAGAACTAATGCCGATCCTGCATAAACTCTTCCAAAACAGAGCAGGAGGAAACACTTCCCCACTAATTCTGGAAGTCGGCATTACCGTACCACCAGACATCACACACACAAGAAAAACCATCTCTTAGGAATGTGGAAAAAAATCTTTAACAAAATAACAGCAAACTGAATCCAGAAACATATAAAAAGGATTATATACCATGAGCAAGTGGGATTTATCCCAGGAATACAAAGATGTTCAACAAAAAAAAAAATCAATCAATGTAATACACCACATTAACAGAACAAATGAAAAAACTACATGATCATCAAAACAGATGCAGGAAAAGTATCTGACTAACAAATTTAGGAACAGAAGGAAGAAAACACAGGAGTAAATCTTTGTCACCTTGACCAAGGCAATGGTTTCTTATCTAAACAAAAGTACAGGCAACGAAAGAGAAAAGAGACAAATATGACTTCATCGAAAGTAAAAACTTTGGGGGCTTCAAAGGAAACTATCAGGAAAGTGAAAGGACAACTCACAGAATGGGTGGAAATATTTGCAAATCGTAGTCTGATAATGGTCTAATATCTAGAATATATAAAGAATTCCTATACAGTTCAGCTAAACAACTATTTGGTTTTAAGACTTCAGGTGCTATTTTTGGTTTAAGGTTTAGTGATTGTCTCATCCAGCTTACATGGCTCCAGAAATGCTGGATTCTGTAAGAATTTGAAATTCTGTTCTGCATTTCCCCCTATTGATCAGGATTTTTCCACAGACTTTGAATAAAACGTTCAGTAACGGTAGCCAGGCATAAACTCAACAACTAGAAGTTAATATGTAGTTAAACTGTGAGTAAAGGATTTGAATAGCTGTTTCTTCAAAGAAGATATACATGTGTCCAATAAGCATTTGAAAATATGCTCAATATCACTAGTTATTAGAGAAATGTAAATCAAAACCATAATGAGATACCACCTCACACCTACCAGTGTAGCTAAAATAAAAAGATGTTAATAACAAGGATGGGGAGAAATTGGAAGCTTTATATACTTCTGGTGAGTATGTAAAATGGTATGGCCACTTTGGAAAAGTTTGCAGTTCCTCAGAAGTTATAACACATAGTTACCATATGACCCAGCAATGCCATTCCTAAGTGTAGACCCATGAGAATTCCCATAAAAACATATATCAGATTAGTCATTAATAGCCAAAAAGTGGAACCAACCCATTAGCTATGAATGGATAAATAAAATGTGGTATATCAATACAGTGACATAGAATTTGTCAATAAAAAGGAATGAAATAATGATACATATTACAATATGGATGAACCCTGAAAACATGCTAGGGGTGAATTTTATGGTATATAAAACAGATTACCTTTTTAAATTATATTGCCTTTTAGCTTTGAGATGTAATTTATATACCATAAAATTCACCTCTTTAAAGTGTACAGTTCAGTGGTCTTTAGTATATTCACAGATATGCAACCATCGCCAGTCATTTTTAAAACATTTTTATCACCTCAAAAAGAAACCCTGCGCTCTTTAGCGATCCCCTCTTCTCCCCCTCCTTCCCAGCCCTAGGCAACTACTAATCTACTTTCTGCCTCTGCAGACTTCCCTATTCTGGACATTTCATATGAATGGAATCATACGGTATGCCAAAATCCAGCAGCTGATCCCGCCCTGGCTCACGCAGAGGTGAAGCCTATGCCCTATGGCAGGGAGGAGGGAGGCAGGGCAAGGAAGCTCAACTGCAGGGTACCTGATGAACAATGACTCACACAGCCATTGTGTGCCTAGATTATGGGAGCTGTGTGTAGCCTTAGTGTAATATACTCTATCTCACAGATGTCTTGACCCAGTTTTGAGGCCCTTGCTAGAGACAGGTCTATTTTCCTTCTTGAGCAACTAATTAAGTCCACTCTCCAACTACTCCCCGATCAGGTTCGCACGCTCCTGGGCCACCATGCACCTGCCCTCATCACCCCAGGGCAAGGTACTCAATAACCAGGCACAGCTTCTCTAGCCCCTGAGGCTGCAAAATTATTAAACATGCTCAATCCCCAGGAAGCCCAGGAAACCTAGCTAAGGCTACCCTGTTTACCATACATAACTTTCAGTCTCTCTCTCTTGATCTGTGTCTGGCCTTAACATACCCCATCCAACATTATACGGTTAAAACACTTAGGCCCTGATGGTGTAGTGGTAAAGTGCTTGGCTGCTAACCCACCAGCTGTTCCACAGGAGAAAGATATGGCAGTCTGCTTCTGTAAAGATTTACAGCCTGGGAAACCCATACAGGGTTGCTATGACTCAGAATTGACTCAATGACAAAGAGGTTTTTTTGAGATTGATCAGTAAGAAAAGCTCATTTTGGAAGGCTGCTACCATGCTGATAGTGTTTTTATGAGTTCTCCCTGGAAAGGGTCAGAGAAAGGCAGGCAAGCCTGCTCTCAGAAGTGCTGATGGTGGTAGGCCTACGTGTGGAAGGAAGGCCTCCTGACTCCATCAGGCACACTAGCTATTGCTATGGCCAAAAAGTAGGATGGAGAAGTAGGCCCATAACCACGAAGTGAGCTCTGGTTAGGACCATCAGAGCAGGGCTCCCCGGGCTCAGGGGTGGCTCACAGCAGGGACTCACACCTGTCCAGCAGTACAGATCTGGCCTGGGAAACCCAACCTAACTCCTGCTTAGAGCAAAAACCAGGAGCACTCAAAATTCATTCTCTGACCCCGTCTTCCTGACCATGAGGCGTCATCACTCCCATCTGAGCTAGCAGACATGTGTGTTCTCAGTTGTTCAACATTTTCTGCGCAACCAAACTTGGATCCTGATGCCCCTGGTCAAAAGATGGCAAGAGCTGCATTAAACAATCAGAAGGGAAAAGAATTTAGAGCTGCAAGGAGATTCCAGCAGTTTGGAGAAACAGCAAGAGTACAAGTCAACATCAAGGAATTTTTCTACTAGAGCAACTGTACTCCCGAGACTCCCTCTTCCTGCATTTAACCTTTCATTCTTGGGGTTGGAAAGAAACACATATTAAAACCCCAGCCTCATACACTGAGTAAATTCACAGCTCAACCCAGGCACCAGAGCCCTCTTGAAACAACAGAACCATGTTCCTGTAACCGATTACTGCAATTTGAAACTGTACCAACTCATTCTCCCTTCTGATTAAGTGCATGTCCTCCAAGAACCACATAATGAGGCGACTGTACGTAAATACTATGTGTGGTTTCAGTGGGAAATAAATTGCATCCAGCAGCTGATCTGTAACCATGGGTTGGGGTTACTCTGATCACAGGAATCACTCCCATAATGAAGAGTTCTTCCTGACCTCCTTGCCCTTCATGAAAAAGTCACAAAGACCGTCTTACCACACACAAAACTCTCTGGCGGTACTGAGAAAATGCTCTGGCCCTTCAGTGACTGGGGATGGGCACAGGTGGCTGTCACAAAGGCTTGCAGCATCCTCCCCATCAACCACGGGGGCAGCCACTTCAGCTGGCAGTCACACAGGAAGCTGTCACTGCTGATATGGCTGAAAGAAAAACAGAAGTGGGGGCTTGAGTGTAACCGCAAAGAAGAGATGTTCCTCAACCCACAGAATGATCAGTCACCTCCAGTCAGCTTCTGACGTTAACACTGCAAGCTGGAGTGGGGAAATGATTTTTCACACATTTCCTTCAATGACCTAGAACAGTCCATATAACCTACCTGGGGAGTCTGTTAAGATGCAGCTCCTCACTCAGTAGGATGGGCGTGGACCCCAAGACTCTGCATTTCTAACACGCTCCCAGGTGATGCTGATACTGCTGGTGCAGGGGCCTCACAGTAGCAGAAGCTGGTGTTGGCAAACACTGCTCTTCTGTGACCCTGGGAATGCCCTCTCACCTTTCTGGGCCTGTGACACGTCCAGTCGTGGTAAGCCAGCACTGTCCCCGCTTTGGTTTTTCCCACTTTCCCGATAAGCTACTTGGAATGAGACTGTGATCTAAATTCTGCAACAAATTCTAAGAAGGGCTCTTTTCCTATATGGCTGCTATTTTTTGATTTGGCAAAGCTGTGTGTTTTCTTACTTCCACATGTAAGGCTTGCCAACGTGCATCCTTCTTGTTTGTGTATTTATCTGCACACCAGCATTATTCGGGAGGCCAGCTGAATTCAGCTCCGCTCCCTAAATAGTGCTTGTGAGTTAACTGCCACTGCCCAGGGAGCATGAGAATGCACAACTTTGGTTTTGTGCGGCTCCAACCAAAACAGAGAATATTTTCTTTTTCATTTCTCAGCAACTGAGGATAAGCTTTTTAAACAGAAATCGGAATTGCCATCTCAGCGGACATTCCTTCCTGAGGAGTCACTTGAAGATAAGTCAACCGAAGAGTCTAGCTGCCTGATCCTGGAAGACCTCAAGGCTGTGAGCCGAGGAATGATGGCCGACCAACGACAAGGAAAAAGACCAACAAAGAAAATACACAGTCTCCCTGTAATGAACTGTCTGTGGCACAGGGTAACTAAAGGGGGTGCAAGCATGCTTAGAGAGTCCCAAAATGCCATGTAAGCTAATATTATATCAACAGCCTCCTTCTCCACCTGCCATTTTCCTCAGTAGTCAACAAGGCAACCAAATGGATGGGTTTTTGTTTTCTTCCATTTCACTCTGGCCTTCTAAGTGAGCAAAGAAGTTGTCAAACTAGTGAACAGCAAGGGGAATGAATCTTAAGTCAGATAATCCAGGGCTGACTAATTAAGTAAAATCTACTCTCCCTGCTGTTCCTCATCACTCCCAGATAAGTTATGCATCTTAACTTATCAACTCTGGAAAGTGCTTTTTTAAAGACTGAAATAGTTTATCTCAAAGCCATTAAAACTGCAATCCTTGCCCACATTAGACCTTGAAATCATATTAGATTTTGTATTTTTATTTGATGGGCAAGTAGCTCTCTGCTTAGAGGTATCTGGAGGGCTGCCCGGTGAAGGAGTTGTCAGGGCTGAAGCGCATTCATACTAAACATGGGAAAATGGCAGATTCTCCCTCGGCGTGAGGGCAGCTTCCCAGGAACGAGTTCTGGATGGTGGTTGAATAGGCTGCTGTCAGGTTCTGAAAAACTCATCAGCCTAGGTGAAGATCCAAAAGCTCTGTCACTGTCGGAAGCACCTAGGACTCCCCATCAGGAGGGCATTTGGCGTGACTGCCCCTTTCTGTGTAGTCAAGCGGGAAAGGCTGGGTACTCTGAATGAAAATCCAAGGCGAAGATACGGGACCAACACTGTGAGACTCATATGGGGGGCAGGAAGTATTTAATTTGAGCCACAGGAACAAATTGGGGAAAACAAATTTCCTATCTGTCCTTGGTTAGAAACGTGGGAAAAAAGTTCACCTTCATACCACACCGTCATTGTGTTTGCTGGGCCTGGCAACCTTGAGGGTGAAACCCACCTCAAACACAGAGGAGACCAGACCTTAGAAAAATTGTCCAGCCTTTAACTGGAGGAAACGTTTTGCTAAAGAATGAATTAGGACCCACAGCACAGATGGAGAGGGATAACCCCCCAACCACACACACAAGATACTTTAAAGACAAAGGCTAGGTTGAAAGACTAGACAGTAGGGACTGTGAGTAACCCCCCAAGATTCTGCAAAGACTCTTCCTTCACTAACTGAAAGCACAGCCTCCTCAACTGCTCACAGGCACTGCCTTCTCACGGCCCCCGCCTCTGGCCATTCCAGTACTCCACTGGCTCAGAGTGTGTATTCTCATGATTCCAACTCAAAGTGTGTTTCTAATCATCACTTGTGGAAATTTACCCAGAGGATGACTAAGTGGGCAGCACAACCTGCCTCAATCCAATGAAGGAAGAAAATGACCAAGTGGAATTAACCATACCCTCTCCCATCTGAGGCCTGGGCCCAGAGCCAGCCACAGCTGGGTACATGCAGAGATTGACGGGAAACCCAGGCAGGAGAGCGAGGCAGAGCCTCCAGAGCCAGGCAGAGGGATCGTGGGGTCCATACTTCTGGAAAGGCCTAGTTCTGCCTAACCAGAAAACTCAGGAAAACTGAATTTTTAGGAGGCCAAAAGAAAAATCTTCTTTCCCCTTCCTTCCTTCTTCCTCCCAAAATAGCCTCTTCCCATTAAATCAGTTCTTTACCCTCAATTTTTTATTATGAAAAGCTTCAAATAGAAAAGCTGAAAGACACGTGCAGTGAGCACATGAGTACCTCCCACTTAGACTTTACCATTAACATTTTACTGTGCTAGCGTTCTCACCTAGCCATCCATACGGCCATCCTCCTACAATGGTCCTGAATCACTGCCTCCTCCTTCCCTGGAATGAGAGCTGTGGAATCCTTTCTTCATATTAAGTTATCACCCAAAACAGACAAAAGCAAAACTAATGAGGCTTAAACAAAGGAGAAGCGCCAGACCTTAGCGGCTTTCCGCAGAGCCCTAAGGTTCCATGGACCAGCCACAGAGTTAGTTCCTCAATCCTGTTCTCAAGTCACGGCCCTCCTAAGAGAAAGCATTACCCTGACAGACCTGAATCTCACCGCAAACCACATGTCATGAGGCAAGTGCCCAGACCACCTCTCTCCCCCACTTACCAGAGGAATGTCACCAGGGGCCGGGCTCAGGTTTGCACTACCGGGCCTGCTGGGGCAGAACCACACTTCCCCACAGCCCCTTCCCTTCTCAGGGCACAGAGATGGCCATCCTTTGGCATCTGCCATTTTGTCAGCACTTGTAAGACCCAAAAGTCATGCGTTTAAGGAATCCATATTCTGGCTACAGAATCAGATTAATGTATAGGGAAAGGAAAGGAAACTTGGGTATTTCCACTGGAACACCTAGACTAGCAACTCTGTGGAGACCAGGATACAGGTTAAGTTCTAATAACCCTATCACCAAGAGTCCATGGAGAAAGTCGGTGACGTCACCACGACTGCCTATTCACCACAGTGACCTTGCAAATGCATGTGGGCTGGGCATCATTTCAACTCTGACCATCCCACAGATTGCTCTGCCTCATTCACAGCCCACCACGCTCTTTAAAGAAGCTCCTCTCAATACAGGTTCTTTGCTTTAAGCAAACTCAAAAGACGAACATTTGTCCTTGACATCATGAAAGGAGTGATTATCCACTTTACGGAAGAGTTTATTTCATGTCATCTAGAACAGAGGTTAGCAAACCACACACAGCCTGCTGTCGTCGCCTGTCTTTGTCAGTAAGATGTTATTCGCACACAGCCATACCCGCTCATTTGCGTATCGCCTGTGGCTGCTTTCTGCTACAACAGCAGAGTGGAGTCGTCGTGACTGAGCCCTTATAGCCTGCAAAGTTAAAAATATTTACTATGTGCCAACCCCTGGTCCAGAATAAGTCCCCACAGGGCTTTTTTTTTTTTTTTAAAAAAAAAAACAGGTAATTTAACTTGCACACAACTATAAACAATCTCAGCTATTACATAAAGTGAGGCGTAACTGCAGTTGTGGGAGTTTCTCACTCTGGAATTCTCCACCATGTCAGTCAGAGCCCCGGGATCCCAGAACTTACAGCTCTTTAAGATTCTTCATCTTCACAAAGGCATCAAACTGGATAGATCGGATTGCGTTCGCGCCAAGGTTCCTGAAAAAGAACATACTTCTCTTATGCAAAGAGATCCTGGGTACCTTCAAGGGTCTGCCATCCCTTGAATGACATGCATGTGAACTGAGACACTAGGGATTTTTCAGGACGGCCCTGGTTTCAAAGATGAGCCACAGGTACTAGCTAGACCCGTGTCCTAATTCTGCTCTAGCTGGCTGTCGTTTCACATATTTTGACACAAATACATGGAGTCACCCTGGAACCAAGCCCCCTTAAAGGGTGTTATTAAAGTGAGGTTGAGGCCTTTTCAGTAAGTCAACAGGCCAAAGCTGTCCCCGCAGGATTACGGTCAAACTTGATTCAAAGAGGAAATAAACTAGAATAAGGTACTAGAGACACCGCCCTAGATGGTGACAATATGGAGTGTCTCAGGGCCGCTGGGTCCTCTTCCTCCCAGGCTCTCAGGCAGCCACACACGAGAAAACCTCCCGGTTAAGTCCAGCGTGCACTCAGCACAGTTAAGCTGCTTTAGTGGAGCAACAGACTTGGCCCTCGTGGTGGTGGAGATGAGGCCAGGGCCTGTGAAGGCGCCTGGCACGATGGTGAAGCAGGGCAGGCTGAGGGAGGAAGGTAGTCCTCCAAATACCAGTCGTATTAATTGAGAGCACACCAACTGCCATATGTTCTGTAACTGTTCCTGGTATAGGCAAAACAGAGGACAAAGTTGAAGCTGTCTTCTAATGAGAAGGAAGCAGCTGGCGTTCCCAAATAGCCTATTTCTCGGTTTACAAAGATGCGATTAAATTGCTAGCAGACTTCCCCGGCAGTCGCATTTGGCAGGCCTGTGGGTTGGGGAGGGTCTGGCGAGATACTCACAGGTGCTCCAGGCCTTCCAGCCCCGAGAATGCTCTCTTAGCCACGGACTTGATCTTGTTTCCAAACAGAGTCCTACAGTTTCCAAACATCCAGAAACGGGACGGAAGGGGTGGGGAGGGGACGAGAGAGGGTTGGAAAAAGAGAACACACAATTAGGGTAGTGCTATCTGATGAGTCTGTCCAGTGAGATGCAGGTGGAAATGTGACCTGTGCTGAGATGAAGGGTCTGAAGTATGCAGGCCTTCCCCTTTCTGGAATGAAATACTTTTATCTTTATTAGAATTTAGCAGCGATGACAGGCTGGAATTGCATGCACCGTCTCGCCTAAAAAGGCCCTTTCTATGTTAAGTGGAAATCACCTTGTCCAGCCGGGGCTGTCTCCAAGGACCACCCAAGGGGATGAGGAGGGGTGAAGTTTAGCAATGGCCTCACAGCAGAGGGTGCTGCTTGCTGCTTCAGGGAGAGGAAGCAGAGTCAGAGAGGGTAATGAAAACTCTGGAACTAAAGCTGCTGCCTGATCTGAACACTGCACTCTGGGGATAAAGGTTCCCAACCAACGCAAGAAGAGGGCAGGAAACCAGGCATCCATCACGACGGCTCTGTAGCTCTTGGCACTTGAGGCCCACACTGGCAGCCAGGGTGCCCATGAGACTGACCTCCCTGGGGCCTGCAGGAGACGCAGGGTGCTCTGGCCTCTTTAACAGGACCTGGATTTTATGTGATGTCGGTGAGCCAGAGGGCCATTAAAATCCCAAGCCCAAGGGTCCTCAAAGGTCAACCTCCAACGTTACCTAAATGCCCACACCCCTGGACTGCACACCCACTAGAAGGGGGCTCTTGCTTCAACATAATTCCAATCCCAACCTGAGCTAGTGTTTTCTCCGAAGCCAAAATCTGCCTCCCTGCAACACGCAGGGCTGTGTAACCAAAAGGACAGTTCGCTTCTCTACGGGGGTGAACACAGTGTGTGCTACATGGACACTGGGAATGAAAAGAAACAATTCTTCCCTCCTCAGGATCAGAGAATTCCCTCCAGCTCCTGCTCACACAGGGGAATCGTCTGCTGGTGTCCACTCGAAGGTGGAGCTGACTTTAATGTCCACCAGCTTGTTAATAACACCGACTGCTGGGAGCGAGCTCTCGGAAGTTCTCAGAATTAGCAGGTCTGGGATAGGGGCTTCTAGGCAAAGGGATACAGGTGGTCAAGGGACCACCCTGGGAGAAAGCCAGGCTAGTCAGCCCCTCTCTGGGAGGCGGAATTCCTTGTCTAGCATCCCACTGAGAATTAGCAGAAAGATGTGGACTAGACGCCAGCTCTACCTTCAGTCCTGCATCAGGATCCTGGCCCACAAAGGAACACAGCAAGCACCAGCACTCCCCCACCCTCCACTCCCAGGAGGAGAATAAAGGAAACAAGAGCCCTGAAGAGAACCAGAGGTGGCAGGGCAGCCTGGGTATTGCCGGCCACACCAGCCCCAGGCTCCAACATAACTGGGAAAGGGCTCGGGGGGACCCCCAGGTAAGAACCAGGAAAGCAGCCAGGGTCAGGCTCACAGGAAACAGAGCAGCCAGTGCCAAGGGGCCACACGAGGACCCGCTTTCTCAGCCTGCTCCCAGGGCGCTGCAAGCCCGCGAGGCCGCTTCCCAGGGCAGCCACACCACAGGGACCTCCCAGCCCCCATTTCATAGGAAACAGACCCCTTCCTTCTCACACGTCCTCCATTTAAGCAGCCGCAGACAAAGCCTGCTCTGTTTTCTGCCTCCGGAGGGTGAAGGGGCAAAAAGGCCAAAGATCCCTTCGCTGTTTCTTTCCCTCAGAGGCAGCCTGTGTGATGTGAAAACAATCTTATCCTGAAAGAGTTTCCACAGCCTCTCTCAATCTGAAAGTTTCATTTTAAAACAAATAAACCAAACACACAGAAAACCCAGTGGCCACGCTAACGGACGCTCCCTAACCGCAGAGGCAGCCCAGCAAGGACAACACAGGGCACTCAACCCCAAGAAGGCCTCGGAACCGCCGACTTCTGCACTTCTTCAGATCCCCCGGCCAGCCCACTGTGCCCCGCTGTCCTGGTAAACACACACTGCGCTGTTTGGTGAAATGCCCGTCAACCAGATCCAGGAAAAAGCTGCGCTTTATTTCATCCATTAAATATTAGTCACACTGACCTCTCTTACAACGAGGGCAGGCTGTTATTTCTAACAGTGACAAGAGCAATAAAGCAAATTCTCAATTATGCAGGGGAAAGGATTACAGCCTTGGAAACCCTACAGGGCAGTTCTACTCTGTCCTCTGTGTCCTCTGTCGCTATGAGTAGGAACTGACTCTACAGCAATGAGTTTTAATCATCCTGTTGGTAGATTAAAATAGGTCCTCTCGTTCTCCCAGACACCTGGGGATGGGGGCTGAGCTCAAGCTGACGGTTCTAATACAGGCTGCCGTGTGGGGAAAGGAGGATGCCGGTTCTGCGCACATTGCAGAGGGAAAGGAGACCTGGCTGCACCTGACCCAGGTCCCTCCTCAGCACCAACGGAGCAGACAGTGACCCTGGGACGTCATCTGTCAAAGCCTCTCACGCATCTCCCGGCCAGCCCAGCTCCTGAAGCTCCTGGCAGGCACTGGGAGGGATGCTAAGGCGGTCCCTGTCCTCATGTCTTTGAGAATAGCCATGATGTGTACGAGCCTTCCCCCACCCCTCAACAATGACTACCATTCTGTGGGCCCAGCCCCGCCCACTGGCCAAGATGGGGCAGCTCCTCAGGCCCTTCCACCTTGAAGAAATGGAGAGGCTCTGCCTCATAATTCAGCTCTGCCCACTTCCCCCATCTCCCCCGTTAGCATGCTTCCTTGTGCCACTCAAGCCCCTCCCTCCCGAGGAATGCCGCCAGAGAGCTGGAATCACAGGCAGGCACTTGGATCATTCATAGTACGCAAGTGACTAACTGCTCCTCTCTGCCGCTAATCTGGGGTCCAGGAATCCTCCCTCCCTCCTCACATACTAACTCTGGGACGCTCTGCAGGCCCCCAGCAGGTGCCTCAGAGTTGGGGGCTCTGAGGTAGGGAACGTAATTGTCACAGGCAAGCTAGGGAGAGGAAAGCAACTCTCCAGGGTCTAGGGGCTTTCTTGCCCCGTCAGGAAGCTCCAGTTTGAAGAACTATCCAAAGTGGTTGTGTGCAGCAGCTGGAAACATTAAGGGCAGGGCGGCATCCACCCAGCCTTCACGGAAGGAGGCCTTTTATGGCTCTGCTGCTTCTCTTCTTCCTTTCTGGGAGAACATTTTAATTTAGGTCTGGCCTCGTGTGGTGGGAGAGACCCCAGGTCCTTTAGCTTAAACTCAGTGAAGGCCAGAAAATTTCCCCTTCCCATTCTGAGGTAGATCCCTGAACACCAGCCCTCTCCAGCTCTTCAAAGGCAAGCCCACACCAGATCGAAGGGACTCCCAGCACTGATGCTGTCTCCACAGGGTGAATCTGTTCAACAGACACGACAGCTCTAGAGGGGCAGCCCTGCTTCTCACTGGGTCCCGGCCCATGAAAATGGACCAGTAGAGTGTTGTGAACCCTTCTCCCAGCAATGCTCTGAGGAGACTGGGTAGGGGAGGAGATCAAGAGCAGCATTCGTTCCTTCCTTCTTCATTCAACAGATGCTTACTCAACACCTACCAATGCCAAGTATGTGGGGTTTTAACCAGAGCTGTGCACCAGGATCATGGGGAAACATCTGCTTTTTGTTTTCCCTTTTAATGTGGACAATTTCAAACACCATCACAGGTAGACAGGAGAGTCTCACAAATCCCCCTGTACCTGCCACACAGCTATAGCCATCATCCACTGCTACCAATCTGACCGCATCTCCACCTCTACCACTTCCCACCCCAACCCAGCTGGATTCTGTGGAATCCATATCACAGGCATCCTGTCCTTTTCTTGTTTTAATCCAAGAAGATAAGGAATCTTTTTTTTTTTTTTTGCATCATAACCATGACACCATAATACCTAAAATAATTGACTACGTATATTTAGTCATGTTAAGGAATTATTAAGTTACAATTTCCGCCCAATTGTATGTTTGTGTGTGTGTTTCTCTCTCTCTCTTAAAACACGTGTAGAGCCTGTAGGCCAAGATTCAGATTCAGTGGGGCTGGGTGGGCTAAGGCTTGAGAACCTGTATTTTAACAAGTTCTCAGGTAAGTCTCCTGATTAGGTCAGTTTGGAAACCCCTGCTTTAGTGGAGCACATGTCAAATCAGATAACTCAAGTGAGGAAAATGGGGGTTTGCACTGACTTCTTGGGGGTTCAGACAGAACTGCTGAGCCTACTCCAGTGGGGCAAGGTTGGAGAAAACACCAGGGAAGACAGACAGCAGGCAATGAGGAAGGCAGCCTCAGGCTACCAGGGTCCTCAGAGCCGTGCACACTGCACGGAGCTTCCCTCTGTGGGAGGAGGAGTCTCCTGAAGCCCTGAACACCCAAGAGCTGTGGCTCTAAGTAAGTTCTACTGGAGGGACAGGCCCCTCAAGAAGCTGGGCCGTGCTGTCCACTCTCCCCACCATCTCCCATCAGTGAGTTACAGACGTCATTGTCAGAATCAACTCAACAGCAAGGGGTTTGGTTTTGAGCCCCTTTCCAAGCTGGTAGCCGTTCTTGTTAGTAACAGGTCTAGGTCCCCACCCCTTGCTGTTCCTGGCCTTCCCAAAGCTTGCTGTGTATGGACTAAAGGTCTTGGAAACAAAAAGACGAAAGACTGACAGGCATTTGTGACATGCTATCAGAGCTCGGGATGCTCAAGAAGAAATCCAATCCTCTGAGAGCTGTAACAGCTTATTCTTAATCAGAACCTCATAGTATCACAGGTGTGAAAAAACACACTTTTCAAAACAAATCAGAAGCGTTTACAAAGAAGACTCTCCCCACACAAGCCTTCCTGGCACCCCGAGCTCACCTGGTGCTCTGAAAACACTTCACATTTGTACTTGGGGGGCAGGTGGGCTCTCCTCTGCTCACTACCACTGGGACCCCGAGATCACAGTGGGGACTGTCTGGTCCGTCTTATCCCTTCAAGTCTCCTCTGAGTGGCTAATGCACAGTGAACAATCCGACTCTAACTTCTGTATGTTCTGTGGGTGAGCAGTGAGGCCAGACGCAGAGAGAACCAGGGTAGGACAGGAGAAAGAACGCAGGCTTTAGAGCCAGGCAATCCTGACCCCGCCACTAACCAGCTGCGTGGCCGCGGGCAAAATCCCTTGGCCTCTCTTTCCTCAACTATAAAAAGGCAGCGTAGGAGAGCCTGCCCACATGAGATACAACAGATACCATATACACACACAAGGGCCTAGCAGAGTAACTGGCACATCCTAGGTGATAAAAACCGAAAAACCCAAAATCTTAAAATAAAAAATCGCTATTACTATTATCCTTGGTAATGAGTGTTTCCGTTTAAGATTAGAATTGACAACAAAAGTACTTACAGAGCCTTAAAACCATCAAAAGTTACTGAGCGTTCAGACGTTTCACAAAATTTCTAGAAACTGAGTCAGAGGGCCAGGCTCCTTTGTGCAAACAATACAAAAATTTGGCTGTTTTCACATTAGTCACATTAAGCAGGAGAGAAGGACCAATGGCTACCAGATACCATGTCTTTTTCCCCACAGAAACCAGGGCCTGGGGCAGCAGTGGGACCACTGGCCCAGGCAGAAGGTTGGATGCCTCCCTTTCTCATGCAGACTGTTCTCCCCAAACAAAAGAAGATGTTCAAGGAGCCAGCTGTCCCCCTGCAGAGCCCAGAACAAAGGAGGCTGAAGAACCATCTCCCTCACCAGAGCCGGGACTTCAAACAGGAGATACTCACAGCTTGCTCAGGCTGTCAAGCCCTGTAAAAGCACCACTGGTGTCCTCTATTGTGCCTGAAATCTCGTTATGGTCCAGATCCCTGTGGAGAAGACAGAAAGAAAGCTCGCCATCCAGTCTGAGTTTTCAACTTATTCTTCAACACGGGGGGAGGGGGCTCAGCCTTACATGAAGCTTCCGCTTTGAAGCTAAAAACACGTTAAGTGCATTCTAGATGGCCAGCTGTAATGGATGGCTAAGGGAAGTGTGACCACTCCCCCCAGGAGGCCCAGTTTTGCCCACACCTTGTGGTGTGGCCTCCAACCAAGCCGACACTAGTCACACATGAAGCTTCCCCAGGCCTCCATGTGCTGGTTCCCAGGCAGCCACAGCAAGCCGGGGGGCGGGCGGGGGAAATCACACAGGAAAGTTTGTACTCCACCCCCGAGTGCGTGTATCTGGCCTCAGCACCGAAAATCAACCCAAAGGGATGAAGTGTTCCTTAAGGTCCCTGTCTGCTCTCACACTAACCAGAGTCCCTTTTCCAAACAGGACCAAAAAACTATGGCAGGCACATGAAAGAGGGGACAGTGAGAGAGGTACCCTCCCTGGGGCCACCTCTGTGATAGAAGTAGAACTGGACCCAGAGCCCTCACCCCCTCATGGTGCCTGCACAGTGACTCTGAGCCAGGGAGGACATCTGGGCGCTGAGTCAGACTTGTGACCCACTTGCCAGGATGGGAGAAAGGAGGCCAAGCTCTCAGCCCAGTCTCTTCCAGCACTGCAATCACAAGGCCGGTGAATCAGCTTCCTTCCCTCAGTTTCCAGCAGCAGGTCACAGCCCCCAGGCAAACACCACACCTGGCAGCCAGGCTCCATTCCAACACATTCAGCCCTCACCAACTTTACACTTGGTTCCTGGTCCCTAACTGTCCTCCCGTAAGCCCTCGCGACATGGGGCCAAAAAGAGAAAAGGGATGGCCCTCTTGGCCCCAGGAGAGCCCTCAGAAGGAATCACACTGCCAGGAAGGAACGAGCTCTGACTGAAAAGTGAGATGCTTGCTGTGACCGTATTTTACAGCAGGAAGCTCAAAGAGCTGACATTCTGCTGCTGGAAGGGAATTCTCCTTTCAATGGGCCCTTCTCTATTATCTTCATACTGCAAACGGGGGACTTGGGGCTGCAGCTCTGTGTGCCTGTCTCCCCGCTCCTGGCCCTGGCTGACAAACTTTTTCTCTTTTCTCTGGCTCAGTCTGAATATTCCCAGCCTTGTTAATCAAGCCGTGCAAGGCCTCACAGGCTGACCTCAGCGTGGACGGCCTGGCGTCCGGGTGCCTTCACGTTCCCCAACAACAGCTCAGCATTAAAGCCCACTGCTGTCTCCACCAGGTGCGGGCGCAAAGGCCTTCCTGCCTCTGGAATCAGAATAGGCCCCTCCCTCTGCAGTCGGCACACCTGCAAAGGAGCGCGCAGAAGCCATTTGCCCCTTTTAGAAACCATATGCCCCTCTTCTGGGGCTTTATGCCAACAGTTGCCTGGATGTTCTCGAAAGCCAACAATTGACAAGTTTTGTGGTGAAAGTCCCAGAAAAGCATCCTGCAGCAACTTCCTGCCACCCCACTTAATTAGGGGTCTAGAGGGAAATGACATTATCACCTCCACTTTGTTCACTGACTCCTAATGAGGCTCGTGGAAAGTCACGGAACTCCTCAAGAACCTGCCTCGGCAATGAGGCATCCTGGGACACAGCATGTGCTGAACAAGTTCAAACCCCAGCTGCCCCTTGGTTCAGACAGAACATACTTGGGACTGAAAAATGGAAGTCAGAACCGGGAGACTCAGGACTGGAAAGACTAAGCCCCCGGCTGCTGCACTGGAGGCTCCTCCAAGCACTCGGCCTGGGTGGTTCTTCCCAACCACAGGACCCCAGCATCCTGCCAAGCGCACTGCGGGAACGACCACTTGATAACAACAGTTTTGTCAAAAGTCATCATCACTCTACCGGCACCAGCTTGAGGGGAACGAGAGACACTTTTCTGCTCAACCAGTTCCTTTTCAGTTGGTTACAGAAAAGCCTGAGGCTGCACACATAACAGGCCAGCAGTGGAGCCAATTCTGACTCAAAGCAAATGGGAACAGAATTCATCAAAGTAGTGGGTTTGTTCTGTTCTGCTCTCCCAAGTGGGTACCCCTCCCTTCTTCTGTCAACCCAACAGTGAGAGACGTACAAGACTCGCAGGCTTCTGAGTCCCTTGAAGGCACCTTCCGCGATGTGGCTGATGGAATTATGGCTGAGACGCAGGACGTTCAGGCTATTCAAATCAGCCAGGCTCTCCTCGTCCAGCCGGGTGAGGTTGTTGAAGGACAGAATCCTGAGGAAGATGGGGAAAGCAGAGGTCACCATCAGGTCACAGGGGGTTGCCCTCCCTCTCTGTTCCTCAACACCAAGCCACTGTCATCCTGGTCTCAGTGGGAAGGCACACTCACTCACTGACACACCCACAAGAATCCCAAAAGCAAAAGTGGTTGTGTAGCTAGAACCCCATCATGGCTCAAAATCCATACAGACTGACCCCTAAGATGGACTTGTAGGTCACGGAGACAGAGGAGATCCATAAACTGAGGAACACAAGAACCCTCAAGTTCCAGTCCCTTCTTGCTGGCGTCCACAGCTCATCCTGATTCAGGCTAAGAACGGCCTCCCACTGCAGTGACCTAGAGACTCTGGACAGGACCTGGTAAGCAATGGTACCCACAGCCCAGCAGTTCTCAGAGTGAGCAAGAACTCCAGCTAGACTCCACATGTCAGCCAGCAGAGGGCACCACTAGCCACTGCCTGGGACAAGCCTTCCACACCAGCACTTCATACCTTACCTGGGCAATACCCAGGGGACTCAGAGTCTACTGCCCGGCTCCCTTGTTCCCATCCAGGTCAGCATCTCAGCATGACCCACCCACTGTGTCCAGGGCAGGGAAGATGCCCCAACAATCATACACTTCCCCTGCACATCAGAATGAAGCCCTCTTCCTCACAGCACTTTTGTACGGCTGACACAGTCCTGGGCTGGCTACTTGGCATAGCAGTCATCTATCTTTGAAAAATGGGAATGTAGGCTGGAGCAGGAAGAAGAAAAATAAATCCAGAGACGATTAACGAGTTTTTAAAGGCTGCAGGGAGCTACATTCTTTCCCTCCTGGAGAAATAAGTCATGGTGTCTGTCAGTCACAAAGACCTGGCAGAACATCAAAATTACAGCCTCACCTGCAGTTAACAAATTTCGCTTCAAGGAGGCAGGAAACAACACACTGTAAAGCACCCCTAAGCCTGGCTCTGAAGTTACCTGGCCATCAGGCAAACTACTAAGTTGGTCAAGGCATGCTTGCATGGCCTTTCCTGACCCTTATAAAGGGCACAGCAGACAGCTTCACACTGTCTGCCAGCCAGAGAGGGACACGGAACTGAGGACTGCCCCAGAAGGGTGTGGCCTGTCACCACCCCTCAGGGGATTCGGGGGAACTGCTTCTCGCCTCCATCATAAGACTGGCCAGGTCTGGGGGACTTAGAAGGCCTCTCCTGCCTCCCCACCACTTCCAGCCCTCGCCCTTAAAAAACCCCGTGTCCCGGGAGTTCCCAAGTGGGGGGTGAACACTGTCGCAGCCCAGGTAAAGAGCTTGCCAGAAGGCAACCAATACCACGTGAAAATAACATGCAACTGTATTGCTTCGAAGTGCCTGGAAGCTAACTCCAAAAGGTAAACACACACACACACCACCCCCTACCCCCAAGGAAAGTATTAAGAAACAGGCAGGACTATTGATTTTTGCATTAGATAATAATGGATTTGCTGAACTATAAATGCCCGGCCCGTGTGGCACGCGTGCGTGTGCGTGAGGAGGGGAGAGACAACACAGAAGTAAAGATAAAAACGCTGCTTGCAAGAGCCAACATGAAGTGTGAACACCCCCTTAAGTTTGCCCGGGAAGTTCAAGAGTGAGTTTAGGACAAGAAAGGGGCCTGGCACTCTGACGAACATTCGTTCAACTTCAACAGGTCAATCTTTTCCTACAGCCGAGCCTAGGAAAAGAAGAAAAAAGAGAAAGGAAAACCCCCCTGAAACCTCTTAAAGAATAAAGAACTCTAGTGGACGAGGAACTAGAAATGAGAACAAACGTGGTGAGGCCTGCCCCTCCCCTTGCCCAAAACCAATCTTCTAAATCTCCTAGAGGTGGGTCAGAAATGGTTCTCGAACAGAACAAAGAACACAGCTATGCGAGTCCCTGGCCCCTGGCGGGGCTGCTTTAATCACCAATAACCACACCCCGACCTAACACGGTGGCCGTGGCCGACCCTCGAGGCTACAGCAGCTGTGAAACCCTGGACACCAGCAGCTCAGCAGTTCAGCTCTGACCTGGGAGCCCTGTCTGGGGACGCCAAGAGTGAGGGGGCTGTGAGTCTTTCAGCCAAGTGTACACACACCTTCCCCACTGCATGGAGCCTCTGCTACCAGACTGGTGAAATGCAAAATGCGGACAAGGAAGGGGCCAGGACCTTGTCAATTTGTCTGAAAGAAGGAAGGTGAAAACAAGCGTTCCACTATCAATGTCTCGCCACCTATCGGCTTCACTCTTAGTCAAACCCTCCTTTCTGTGCTTGGGCTCAAATAACCTCTTTCACTAGAGGAGGAGGTGCTACGTGGTGTAGCCATTACCATACAGTCACACTCAAAACAGCTGTGATGAAAACACTTCTTTGGGCGGCCCTTCCACAGCAGAGCCTACGATCTCAGGGAAGTTTCTCCAAACCCATGACGAGGCCTGAGGCAAAGGCTCCCTGCAGGGATTTAGCCTAATCTGACTAAATTTAGTCTAATTTACTCCTTCAGTCTAATGTGAAAGCAGGGGGTGCAGGGAGGAGATTAGGAAGGGATCCAAACTCATATCCCTGAGGTCCTGCTGTAGGCCTGGCTGGTTTGGGGACCCGTCCTCCCTCCAGGACAGGGCTGTTGGCCAGCCAGCCTGCCTCCAAGCTCCCTCCCTATCCAGCCCTCCCCAGAGCACAGCGCTGGTGCTGGGGACACTTACAGCTCATGCAGCTTCTGGCAGAAGCTCCAGCCATCGCGGTTAATGCGAGAGATGGAGTTGTTGCTGAGGTGGAGCTGGTGCAGGGCCGTGAGGCCGTAGAGCGAGCCGCTGTTCACTTCCGTCAGGCTGTTGTACTCCAGGTGCCTGCAACAACAGCCACAGCCAGGATGAAGCAGCCCGCAGACACCTCTTGGCAGTGGTGAGGCACCTGATGACTGCCGGCGCTGCTATCAGCTCGGCGCTGTGCCGAGCACTTCACCTGCAGTGTTCGTCCATCCACTCAACAGACGACAAGTAAGAGCCACACTGTATCAGGCACTGTGACCAGCACGGAGAACATAACAGTGCATGAGAGAACCGCAGAGACGGCTCTCACTCGTGTGTGTGCGTGTGCATCTGCTTGTACACTTACACGCAGGGGGTAGGAGAAACCAGGCAGAACACTAACAGACAGTGGTACGGGCCAGGACAGACTGAGGAAGTTCAGAGGGCAAGGGAAAGCTCCTAGACGTGACCTTTTTAGCTGAGACATCAAGGAGGAGTGAAGGTGATCCAAACAAACACATAGGCAGAAGGGTTCCAAGCAGAGGGCACAGCAAGAGCAGAGTCCACTAAAGGAACAGAAAGAAGGTATGAGACAGCTCTTATTATCCCCATCTTAGAGAGAAGGAAACAGAGGCTGAGAGAAGCTAGTCACTCGTAAAGATTCCACAGCTTAGCAGGTAACTGGGGCGGGGGGTGGGGGTGGAGGTGGCAGAATTCAAACCCAAGGCAGGCTACCAACACCCGCGCTCTGGAACACTGTGTCAAGAGACACGGCTTTAGCTCTGGGGTCAGAAGACTTGGGTTTAAGTCCTAATTTTGCCACCTGCTGGCTGAATGAACCCGAGCGTCTGTAAAGTGGAAATATCAAGAGTATCGACTTCATAAGGCTGTTGGGAGAAGGAAATGAGAAAATGCACGTTGAGATTTTCACAGTGAGCTTAGGACGTCGTTCTCAACAAGTTTATGAAGTAAGTGTGTTATTGCCCTGCTTCTCAGCACAGCACACCCCGGCCACAGGTGACCCGACCCCGTGACTGGACTCTTAATGAAAGTCACTATTCCACATTTTGCTCCATGCAAGCCGCCTTTGCTTTTTCCCATCTTACTTTCTGCCACTGCTCAAAAAGTAAGCACTTAATTTATAAATAACCTCTAAGACAATTCATCAACCCTAATAGGTATACATTCGTTCAACATAAAAACCAAATGGTTATTTGCTAACTCTAATTTCTTCTGAGAATCCAAAGACTCTGTTTTCATCTTGGCCTACACAGCACACCATCAACTGGATTTCAAAGTCCAAAACGACAGTTTCAAGGATGTCAAGTAAACGCTTTCTTGAAAATGTAAAAACAGAGAGATAACTAAGCAAAGGTGGAAGACGAGGTGAGCGAGAAGCAAAATGCCAGTGCTTGTGCCTTTATTTTACTGTGTGTGAGTGTGAGAGTGTGTGTGTGTGTGTGTGAGTGGTGTGTGAGTGGTGTGTGTGTGTGTGAGTGGTTGTGTGTGTGGTGTGTGTGTGAGAGTGTGAGTGGTGTGTGTGTGTGGTGTGTGTGTGTGAGTGTGAGTGGTGTGTGGGTGTGGTGTGTGGGTGCGTGTGTGTGAGTGGTGTGTGTGTGTGTGGTGTGTGTGTGTGAGTGGTATGTGTATGTGGTGTGTGGGGGTGTGGTATTTGGGTGTAGGGTGTGTGAATGTGAGTGATGTGTGTGTATGGGTGTGTGTAGTGGTATGTGGGTGTGGTGTATGTGGTGTGTGTGTGAGCTGCTTCTGAGAATGAGGTCTGCACAGACAGTGGGTGGAATTGGACCTAGGGTTTTTGGTTGTTGTTTCTGATACAAAGATGACCAATAAAGGCTATAAAAGCAGTGATACAATCTGCACAAAGCGGAAGGGAGGAGGGGGTGTCATGAGCGAGTTCAGCCATTGACTGTAACGCAACAAATCTCCAGGTGATACATAAAGATAGTGGTAGAAGTGTATTAACCTGGAGACCTGCAAGTAACCACCAGAACGACTGAAAACAGAGTGACTGGCTCTTGGGAATGAAGTGGGGAGGGTGGGGGGACATGACTGCTTTTCTTTCCTGCCTGATTGTCTTTAACTATCTGTATACATTGGTTTTGATTTTTTTTTTTTTTAAAAAAAAGCTAATTTAAATGTTTCAAAACAGAAGATCATCAATAGTCTTTTATGTATGCTTTGTTGTCATTCAACGTTACTCTGGCAAGCACGCAAGTTCTCTTATTGTACACATCTGGCTGAAGAGAACGCTCCCTTGATAAAAGCTGAACATCTGCATGGAGTGCCTTGATTAGCTCACAAGACAAATAAATCTCTCAGGATGAACTATACATTGTTGGCCCACCTGCACATCAAGAAAGACTGTCAAACCCAAGAGCTGGGAAAGAAGGAACTTCCTGTGGTGTGTGGGAGGAGGAGGATGTGGGAAGGGAGTCAGCTGTGCGATCCCATGTCCATTATAGAAGTGGGGGTGGGGAGCAAAAACGGGGTGGGAGGGAATGCGCCCACCAAAATGGCTTCCTTGTCCATCTCCACCAACCAACTTACCTGACCTAATCCACTAACACCTCCTCCAAGAGATTTTCCTAACCCACAAGGAAGGAAATCAGATTTGGCCCAGTCCCCATAAACACAGACGCCACAGCGCTGGATCCAGCTGAAGTCACGTACAGTCCTTTAGAGCAGGGTGCTGGGTCCAGCTCCCCATGACATGCCCAGTGCTCAGATGAATGAACACATGCGTGACACAGACCACACACGTATCCCCAGCTCCACAGCAAAGCCAGGCCCTGCCCCGAGCCTGGCCCACACTTACAGCACATGCATCTTGGACAGCCCCCAGAAGGCCCCGTCAGTCAGCTTGCTAATGTTGTTCCGTTGAAGCTTCAGCACCTCCAGACTGTCGAGTCCCTGGAACGTCAGGCCCTCGATCAGCCGAATTCGATTCCGATTGAGGTCCCTAAAGAGGTGGAGCCAACAGGTTCAGAGTGTCCCATCCACACACCTGCTTATGACCATTCCCATGCAGTCCTGGCTGGGCTTCCTAAGCCAGCAGGGAAATCCCATCAAGTGAGGTTCCATGGAAGCTAGAGCCCACACCCGTGTCATGCCCCCTCCTCACCCACTGACACCAAAACAGGTTACTGCTGCTACTGAGTGAAAGACAAGGGATGCAGCTGACACATAAGCCATCCCCACATCCCCCCGTGAGTGTGCACTCATGATACTCTGTCGTGAGGCACCATTCATGATGCTGCAGTGAGGAGGTGGGCATGACTCAGGATGTGAGCATCTTAGGTGAGGTGTCTCAGCTTAGCAACAGAAATCCTCAACCCAGGGAAGGTCTAACCACTGGCTTTCAAATGACAATCACACTTTCCCTCGGGGCATTTAACAGGAGCTCTACTTATGGAGAGAAGCCCCGGTGGTGCAGTGGTTAAAGTGCTCAGCTGCTAAACGAAAGGTCAGCGGCTTGAACCCACCAGCCACTCTGCAGGAGAAAGATGTGGCAGTCTGCTTTCAAAAAGATTTACAGCCTTGAAAACCCCACGGTTCTACACTGTCCCACACGGTTGCAATGAGTTGGAATTGACTCCACGGCAATGAGTTTGGTTTTTTGGTTCTACTTATGGAGAGAAGTTACTGCATACGGGGGGTGGGGGGGTAGAAGGAAGACACATCGTGAAGCATACACGTTTGGCTTCCAGCCCCAGTGTGATAAAGCCTTAGTCAACCAAAAGATGTGAGGAGTCTGGGTGGGCAGCACTGGAGGAAGGGGAAGAAGGAGAGCACAGGGTTGACCAGAAAGTCCTTGGTTTTCCCCAAATATTTCTGCAGCGCCTCATGACCCTACCCCACACGCAGCCTACTGAGCGCTGATGAGACAAACCTGCTCCGAGGACTGAAGGATTAGGGCTCCGGCCGTCACTGCACGGGGCGGGGGAGCAGAGGCAGTGCGAGGCTGGGGCTCACCACGTCTGCTGCCAAACCTGGCCCTAAACGGTTCTTTTGTTCTGTTTAATCCAAATCTCCAATACTGGCTTATGCTGCTTAGATACATTCTTTAGCGAAAGAGGGCAAAGAAAACAAAAAACCAAGGAACAAAGAGTCCTTAATCGGTTCTGGTTAATAGAAAACCAAAACCAAACTCACTGCCATCGAGTTGATTCCAACTCCCAGAGACCCTAGAGAAGTTTTCCTAAATCCAAAACCCGGTGCCACTCTAGGAGGGCACGCAAACGGGGCCATCAAAAGCAGACAAACACCACAGCCCGCGTCTTGCTCACTACCTCTGGCTGCAATAACCCATAGAGCCGGCGCATTAGCTGGCGTCCACTAACCAACAGGACTCCTCACCTCATCTGGAAAACGCCGATGAGGACAAGTGTTCACACACTCAGTGGATCTCTTTCTTAGCAATCTGAGGCAACCCACAGGCACCAGACCCAGCTCCTAATTTGCTTTTATGAGGTGCTGCCATAGGGCCATTAATGATAGTTTATGCAGAGCTTTACCAAGGGGGAGTGAGGAAGGGGTGGTGTTTGGTATAAGGTCCTTGGGGAAATGTGGCCTCCATGAAGTTGGGCCAACCGTAATTAAAGTGCAGGTTTCCGTACTCACAGTTGAGTCAGCCTGGGTAGCTTGAACGCTTTCACAGGAAGCTGGGCGATCCTGTTTTTGCTCAGGCGGAGCGTTAGCAGCGACCGTGACAGACCATCAAATGCTCCTGACTCCAGGGCACCGATCCGGTTGCTGGCCAGGTTGCTGGAATGATTCATAAGAGAAAGCATAGCGGTCAGCAGGAGGCCTTCCTCCTCTCGTTAAAGACACGAGACCCAGCTGTGTTGGGAAATAAGACACACGCAGAGGGACAGGTTTCCAGTGAGACACTTGTCATCACCAGGCTGTGAACACCATCTTGACTCACAGATGGGCAGCTGGGGAAATGCAGGTTATCAAGACCGCCCAATGAAGGCCGTGAGGTCAGCCTTGCTTCATGCTCAATGCAAACTGCACCTCCACCGCCAACCGTTCTCCCACAGCAGCCCAGCCACCAGATTCCTCCTCACCCAAGGGTTATGGCTCAAGACTGAACAGGAAAGACCTATGAAGCAGAAAGTCTCCTGAGGGGTGAGGTCAGAGTGGATTTAATAATTTGGGTAAACAACCTTTAATTCTGAAGTAGATCTTATTTTATGACTTACAAAATAAATCTGTATAAACCACAACTCATTTAAGAATTCTAAATGCCCCCAAAAAACATTTAAGGAGATCTGCAGAGAGTCCCTTTGGAGAACCAACGATACGTCAATGGTACCTATATTTACAAGACTGGGAACACACGAGGCATTTCCTCTTACAATACAGAAAAGGCAGATATCATTTCTCAAAGTACACTGGATGGTACAGCTAAGATCTGTGCATTCCACTGTATGTAAATTGTATCTCAAGTAATAAAATAGAAAATTTAAAAAAAAAAGAGGAGGAGGAGAAAAGAAAAGGGAGGAACGTTAAGGCATTCCTGCGAGATGTTTCCTCCCAACACCTCTCCTCCCACCTTCCCTGGACAAATGCTGCTCTTTTGAGCACACATGCAAAGGACAAAGACCACAGAGAACCTTCCACAATGGAGCAGGCAAGGGAGGGAAGGAGGCACTTCTCATCCCTCCATCAGGCAGGGGCCCAGAACAGGGCACACGAGAATTCTTTGCAAACGTGGCGGGACTATTTGTTCTTAACACTTCAGATTAGAGAAGAACAGTCTGTGTGATTAAGAGATACTGGCCGGTATTTGCCAGAAGAGCTAAGTTCCTCCTGCTCTGGTGCAGGGAGAGAAGGTCACTCAGCAGCTGGTGGTTTCTTTGTCCCAAGCAAGGAGGTGGCAGGTGGCAGCTGGACACCTTTTCAAAAGCCTTCATTAGGGACTGAGCATGGCCACACTGGCTCAAAAAGCCTGGGCCTCCTGTTTCCAGTTCTGATGCCCTGATGCAGCCTGCTCTCCTCAGTGCCTTTACTTGGAACGTCAGTGTGCCAAGCCTCAGCCTCACTGAAAAGACAGGTCACAACGACCACACAACTGGCCTTGCAAAGGAACTCCGAAATTACTCAGGCACAGCAGTAATGCAGGGAACGAAAACTTGCAAGTGATTTCAAAATGACTCTTGTTGGTTTCTTCCCCAAACCAATGTTTTCCTAAGAAAAGTGGTGGATTAAACAGATACCAAGTTTCATTCTTCCTGCCTACTTTCTGGTGGGTGTGAGATGGGGCATGAGAATGGGTAAAAGAGAAAGAGACCAACAAAGAAA
Organism: Trichechus manatus latirostris; assembly: GCF_000243295.1. Lineage (NCBI taxonomy): Eukaryota > Metazoa > Chordata > Mammalia > Sirenia > Trichechidae > Trichechus > Trichechus manatus. The sequence goes on along the minus strand of NW_004443956.1, from coordinate 11,824,931 downwards.
CCTAAAAAGCCCTGAGAACCTACAAAATGGAGTAACCCCCCACCCCCGCCATAATAAACCAAATGATTTATTAAAAGAGGGCATGACACTAGAAAGATAAACTGAGTCTCTGAGAACGTAAGCCTTGTCAATGAAGTCGCCCTCCAATGTGATTTCATCCCAAACTACCCTTGAATCTTGTCTATAAGCTTTCCCAGGAGGCAGCCCAGTAAACTGGAAAGAACACAGACTTTGCAGTCAAGATGACCTGGATTCAAGTCCCAGAATCTCCTCTTTGAGTGGGGTGTCCCTTAAGCAGGCTACTTAGCCTCAGTGTCCCTGTCTGTCTGTGAAATCACAGAGTCAGGCTGTAGGCTTTGGAGATGCTCTATAAACAGGATGGAGAAAAGGCACAGACGGGGCCCCCTGGCCAGCCGAGGGAAGCTGGCGGAGGTCTACACCATGCCCACAGACTAAGGCGGGCCTCAGCGGAGAGGAGAAGGAACGCTCACTCTGTTTGGAGACTTGGGTGCTGGTGACCGCCATTACACCCAGCCTGGCTGTGGCAAGAAGGTCATTTACGGCAGGACAGAAGGTACTTACAGCTCCTTGATGTGCAGTCCATGGGGAAAGCAGGCACTCCGGATTTCCGTGATGTTGTTCGAACTCAAATCCAACACTTCTAAGGAAAGGTAAGCCTTCAGCTGATTCCCCTCCACACTGCGAATCTTATTGTGTTGCCTAAAACACACAAAGAGAAGTGACTCAATCATTTATTTTTGCAAAGAAACTATAACCAGAACCTGTTGCCTTGGAGCTGATTCTGACTCATGGTGACCCCATGTGAGCCTGAGTAGAATTGTTTTCAGTAGCTGATTTTTCTGAAGTAGATTGTCAGGCCTTTCTTCCGAGGCACCTTTGGGTGGACTCGCACTGCCAGCCTTTCGTTGAGCAGCCGAGCACATGACCGTTTGCACCACCCAGGAACTCCAAAGCAACTCTAAGAGCAACTGTAACTATCGCTTCTTGGGACACTTTTTTCCTTGCTGTTTTAAAACGCGACCTCATGTTCCTCTTCCCAAGTTTTTATATGCTGGCTGGGCGTTTCATAGGATATTGAGTTTTCTGTCCCTTTTCTGTGAAAGTTTCTCTGTCAAAGTGTGTTCTCCCCAAGGGTAAGAACACAGTGGTGATATGTGAGATCACGCAGAGACCAGCAAGACATGACCCAGGACCACCAGCCAGCTCCTAACCTAACTCTCACCTATAATTCTCAGAACCGAGTCCAGCCCCGTAAACTACAAGACTGTAGGCACCAGAGCCCAGAGTTCAGCTTGATCCAACTGAACGCATCATTACACACCTCACATTTTACTGACACTGACCGTGTTCCAGGCTTGGAGATTGGTAGAGGGGATAAAAAAAACAAAGGAGCTGACGAAAATCCTGACCATCTACCAAGAGAAACAGAACTGACTGCTAATTAAAACTGGTCTAAGCGGAGTTGAATCCCCTGAACCTCCTGACTCTACCCCTCAATAGCTTCTCTGTGCCTTAGTTACCTCGTCTGAACAATGGGGTCCACAGCCCCTCCTTTCCCGGGGACATGACGACCTAACCTGGAACCACACCACAGCATCTGCAGACATTAACATACGTGTTCAGAGTGTCTACCATCTGCCCCAGGAAAGGCAACTTTCTACCAAGACTTATTTGCACCTTTAATCCCCCTTCTGTCAAACCCACAATCTAACCGACCACCCAATATTCATTATCAGGAAAAGAAAAACAAATGCTAACCAAGGCCAGGGGAACTGCCCCTCGTGGGTTTGGCCCTGCCTGGCACACTCAAACCACCGCAGCCCCAATTTCAGTATTCAGATGCTGAAGACTCTGCTGGGCAGCAGCATATGGACCTCTGGGTTCCAAGAGGCACTTACTCTGGCCAGTTTCTCAGTAAACAGTGTCAGGGTCTCCGGCCAATCAAAGCATTCTTGAACACGACACAACCAAGCCAGGCGTCGCTTACCAAGTGGCATCTCCTTTAAACAAACACTTGACCAAATCAGTTCCAACAGGCATAAACAAGGACCTCTTTCCCAGCAGCTCTGGGCTTCTCATCGACTCCTTTGTTTTTTTTTCACAAGTCTCCCAGGCCCTGGACTCAAACACCCATTTACAAAGGCACAGCTCCACACACAGTACAGTGTCCGCAGAAAGACAGTGCCCGGTTCCCATCACCTCCCTGCCCTCCCTCAGAGCTACTTCCCGGGATTCTTGATTGAGTTCTTTAATAAAGATCGTCTCTTCAGTTTTCTGACTCCAAAAGAAACAGAAGAGAAGAGAAAACCTTTATTATGTAAAGTTCGCGAAGAAAAGAACAAGAAATAATGGCGACAGAGCTGGGTCTTATCCAGGAACTCTGAATGCAGCACCAGGGAGACGGGACAAGAGGAAACTGAGTAAAGAAAGGAACGGGCACTGCTGGACCAAAGTCACAGAAAGAAGGTCTGGCGTGGGCAAAACCGACCCACTTGGAGGGCCCGGGGGACAACTGCGAGCCCTGTGACACTCCCCACGGGGCCCCTGTTCTCCACCCTCTCCCCAGCTCCTCTGCAGTCTCCCTGCCTTCATCGCTCATCTTATACTAGTTCCTTCTTTCTTTTCAGTCTATTATTAATTGAACCAAACACGTCCTGGGCCCCCACTCTGCCCCAGCGCACTACCGATACAGGATGCTGTGATGGGAGACAGGTCTTGTTCACACGCTACGGAAACGTTCCCAATGTAGCAGAAGAGGCAGCCAGGGAGATGAGAACCCACAGTGCCCAGAGTGAGGGCTACAGCCAGGATGGAGGAAAAGCTCTGGACGCCCACAGGGGAGGAGCGCTGAGTTCTGCCTAGAGAAGGGCTAGGGTAAGCAAGCTCCACAGGGTGGGAAGCAGAAGCTGGGCGGAGACGGCTGGGCAGAGGCCCAGGAGCTGAGAGCTGGCCAGGCAGGCAGGACCACTATGTCACAGTGATCCAGATGAAAAATGGCAAGTCTTTCCATACACGGCCTCACTGCCTCACCTGCTCCTCCACCTCATGCACTCTGCCCCTCCGTGGTCCTCAAACTCGCCAGGCCGACTCCTGCCTCAGGACCCTTGCACTGACTGTTCCCACTGCTTGGAATGCTCTCTCCCCCCAGAGATCACAAGTCTTATGTCTTCACTTCCTTCTCAGCTGTATTCAAATGCCACCTTCTCCACGAGGCCTTCCCTGGCTACCCCCTCTAAAACCACAAGCCCTTTCACCCCAACGCACACTTTCCACCCCCTTGCACACCTTATTTCTCAACAGCCCTGATTATCATATCATGCACTCAGCACTTTGCTTCTTTCTTGTTTAACATTTTCTCTCAACCAGGACGTGGCTCCATGACGGTAGAGACTTTTGTCTGTTTTGGTCACTTCTGTGTCTCCAGCCACTGGGACTGTGCACAGCACATAATAGGTGCTCAACAAAAATTTGTTGGCTGAGCCACAAAGAATGAACACAGGCTGAATTCAAGGGAACGGAGAGGCTGCACCCAGATATATGCAGAAAAAAAAAGAAAACATGCAGGCAGATGAGTTCAGTGATGGAATGTGAGGAGAGAAGACTTTGCCAAGTGCAAGTGGCGGCCCCCCAGGTCTTCAAGGCTCACACACTGCTGTCCCCAGCTACTGAGGATGCCCTGGGCCCCAATCTCCTGCGCTGGACTCTAGCCCAGGGCTCCCAAACCCCTCCTGAACTCCCGTTATGGACTGAACTGTGTCCCCAAAGAAGATGCTGAAGTCCTAAAACCTGGGTACCCGTGAACATGATCTTGTTTGGAAACAGGTTATACTACAATAGGGTGGGTCCTGATCCAATGTGACTGGTGTCCTTATAAAAAGGGAGGAGACACAGACTGGGAACAATGTGACAGAGACTGGAGTTAAGCTGCGACAAACTCAGGAACACCTGGGGTCACCAGAAGCTGGAAGACGCACGAAAGGATTCCTCCCTTAGAGCCTCCAGAGAGAGCGTGGCCCTGCCAACACCTTGGTTTCAGACGTCTAGCCTCCAGAACTGTGCGAGAATACACTTCTGGTGCTTTCACTCACCAGGTCTGCAGCTCTTTGTTAGGCAGCCGGTGCTCAGAATGCTCACCTTGCAGCTCTGGCTCCCATGGACCTCTACCACCTGCCCGGGCGGCTCAGGAGCCACACTGTGCTGCTGCATGTCTCTGCTGACCCTGCAACTCCACCAGAAGCCAAAGAGTTCCTCCTGTCAGGAATACCGCCCTGCATGGAAGAACATGCTGCGCACCAACCTGCCCGAGTTCAAATCCCGGCTCAGAGGAACCCCGCCTGCACAGTGGGGGCGTGAGGTTCCTATACCCCACGGGCTGATGTGACCTGACATGCAGCTGCTGCTCAATAAAGTGAGTTCTTTTGATTAGTCATTATCTGCATCTTCAGAGCCAGGCTCAGGATCTAGTTTGTAAAAGGACTCTGGAAAAACAATGAATAAATAAAATGAATGAATGACTGTCTACTCCTCTGTCACATGTCAATGCAAACAGGCAGATACTGCTCCCCTCAGGAACACGAGGCTAATTCAGATCTCTCACTCCTAGCTTCAAACACGAAACAAACCCACTCCAGCTGGAGAAGCCTGGGCTGCCTCAGGGAACCACGCTGCAAAACAAATCCAAGCCCACAGCGTCTGCAGCACTCAGGGTGGCTGTGGATCTGGTATAGCTCCAACCCCACCCAGGCCAGTTACATCCCCCTTCTCATTCCCACAGCAAGTGGGGCTCAGGCCCAAACCACAGACCCAAACCCGCCAACCAAGCCCACCACACCAGGAGTAGCCTGCTTGTCTAAGATAAGACACCCCCCTACACCAGGACTCCACCATTCACCCAGGTTACAGGAAACAGTCAATGTTCAGGCACCCACAGGGGATGCCCTCCCACCTCCTCCAGAGTGCACTGATGTGAGAGTGAGTTTGCTGCCCTCACTTGACCTAGTGTTCCACTTTCATGAAACTGTCCATGTTTTTAATGATACGTGCAAACGCAGGTGGTCATAATGCCATGCCTTCAACGTAACTGCCCAGTTCCCAAGAACAGCCACTCATCTTTATACCTTCCAAAGGACTCTCTATCCAGCCCACTGGAGTGGCCCTCCCAGAAGAATCCTGAGGCGCAACCCCAGATCGGATCCACAGACCTTCAGCAAAGCCTGGCTAGATGGAAATGCTAGTCGGCTGTTTCTTGGTCAACTCAGACTGGTCTTAGCAGACTGGCCTCAACCAGATGGCCTTGCTTTTATGCCAGTTTCCCAAAGCCCTGTGTCAGGGGCAGATGTGCGCAGGGCTCTGTGACACTCAATCTCAGCAAGCAAGGCAGACGAGACTAAAGTTCTTATTCACTGGTCTCCTGGAGGGTCGTGTCTTTACAGACCTGTATTCAAGGGAGAAATGACCACCACCTTTATTCTCAGGGGAGGGAGAGTCGCAAAGGGATCTACTTAGTTTACAAAAAAGGGTGCGGAGGGTACAGGATGGGGGGAAACAGCGTTGTGCTTGGACTATTTCTCACTGGCCTCGTCAAAGGAACACTCCAGCCTTTCTCTCTGCAGGTACAGGGTCTGGGAAGGCATGTGGTGGCCAGGTCACGTGGCAGTCGCCTCCAGCCACAGTGTCGGCTTACCCCTTGGGCTGCCCTCTGGGGCGAGGAGAACTTAATACAGCAGAAGTGTATTAAAGCAACACCTGTTAAGGGCTTCAAAAATAAAATCAGTCTTCAGACGGACAGCATGCAAGATAAGCTCTCCCCACTTGGCTACATTTTCAGAGCCGATGTTAAAATAGACAGTAAAACAGACAGAGGCATCTGAAACCAACATTTAAAACTTTTTATCATAAGTGGTTGTTCCACTAGAGCTCTGTGAAAGCCTGGTTTACAAGGTATTCCCGTTAGCAGTGGACAAGAGATCATGTCACAGATAACCACCAGGAAGAACAGCCAGGAGATCAAAGGCAGGAGGGCCAAGGTGGGTCAAATGGGTAACAGCTGGTTCCTGAAATTATGCACCTACTGTCTACACAAAAAAAAACCTCACTGCCGCCGAGTCGATTCCGACTCATAGAGACCTTGTCTACACAGTAGTTGGCAAAGTTATTTTATAAAGGGCCTGATGGTAAATACTTCAGGCTTCACGGGCCATGCAGTCACGACTACGCAACACTGCTGTTATGGAGAAAGTAGCCACAGACAGCGGTGGATTATCCAACATGCAAGGTAAGCACAGTGCTTACCCTGCTTACCAGATGATCTGTAGTGAACAATTTCACATGGGTTTCAACACATCAAGATGTGAAACTGTTCACTACAGACAAGTAACTAAGCACAAGTAAACCCGTGTTTACCTTGCCTATTGGATAATTCACCCCTGGCCACAGACAACATGCAAATGAATGAACACGGCTGTGTGCCAATAAAGCTTTATTTCTAAAACAAGCAACGGGAAGGATTTGGGCCACTGGCTGTAGTCTGCTGACCCTGGTCTACACTACAGCAACTCGTTTGGGCTTCTAACTGCAGGAACTCAGATTCTAATTCCAGCTCTGACATAACTTTGGCACTATGGTTAAATCCTTCCTCTTGTATCTCGTTTGGAGTCCAAACAAGTAGTGCAAACAGTTAACGCGCTCCGCTACTAACCAAAAGGCTGGTAGTTTTGAGTCCACCCAGAGGTGCCTCGGAGTCTATTTCCAAGAGGTCATAGCCATTGAAAACCCTACAGAGCACTGTTCTACTCTGACACACATGGGCTCAGCATGAGTTGGAATCGAATCGACAGCAACTGGTGATGGTAGTAGTAGTGCCTGGTTTAACTGCCTCTGAAAACCAAAACCCGTTGCCATGGGGTCGCAATTCCAGCTCATAGTGACCCTGTAAGACACAGTAGAACTGCCCCATAGGGTTTCCAAGGAGCAGCTGGTGGATTCAAACTGCCGACCTTTTGGTTAGCAGCCAAGCTCTTAACCACTGTGACACCAAGGCTCCAACCACCTGTAAAGTGGGGCTAAATACCTTTATACTGCACTCTGGTGCCCACGGCAGACATCACTAATCAATAACTGCAATCTTTCCCACTAATGTCTTTTCTACCTCTTCAGAAAGTGAAATGGAACGTAAGTCTACATCATTATTACTTTCCTCAAAAGATGACCCAAGTTACTCACTGGAGCCAGTAGAGCTAGGCAGGCAAACAGGGTTATCTCACAGAAAACAGAGCTTCACACTGTACATCCTTACTCTTTTGAAACACATTGAAGCTAGCCAGCTCACGAATCCTCACAGCTAACCAGCTATGCCCTCAGGCTCCTCCAGACAAACCACGATGACTCACAGAAGTCCACACTGTCAACTCCTGGAGTGTCAACTCTCACCATAAATCTACCTCAAGATAAATTTTAAAGTGTTTTACTTACGAAATCACTGAAACTCAAAGTACAGTTCTTTCCCTCACCTGAACCTCTGCTAAGAAACAGTTTCATACAATCTAGCCCTGGAATGGGGGGAAGAAAAGCAGCCCACCTGCCACTACGCCCCCCATTTCCCACTGAGATCATGGCAGACACAGTGAATCAAATTCCACACCCCATGGCCTCTAGGCATCCACAGCACTTCGCAGCTTACGCATCAACCACTGCCTGAAGGTTTTTACTATGGCTCTGCACCCAAGACCTAACCCCACTGCCTCCCACACAGCAGGCATTCAAAGGTCTGATCAAAACGGATGAAGGTGTGCAGACATGCATAAGTGCCATCTGGGGCTACCTGGGAACTTTATATTCATACGTGGAAAATCACACAATGGGAGATAATCGGAGGCCCTGATAGTACTGATTTTTGTGTTTAAAACTCAGTGTGAGGAAAAGCAGCCCTGATGTCTACTTAAGTAGGTTCTTTGTATTACTGCAAACCCCAAAAGACGTTCATCATTTCAAGAACCCACATGGAGATGTTTTCTCCTTTGTCAAAAACGACAGCACTACCAAAACAGGCCATATGGTCAAGGGCTGGCAACTGTTTGTTTTAAACACTTTCACTGAAATATGACAGGCATACGGAGACGTGCATAAATTGTCAGCACGGGACTCGAGGCATTTTTAGAAACTGAATACACTCAACTACTACTCAGGTCAACATCTAGAACATTTTCAGCACCCCAGAAGCCTCCCTCCTCCTGCCACTTTCCCTGTCGTCGTTCTGCCTAAGAGAACCTGTAAGTTCTACCACCAACAATTAATTTTGCCTATTTTTGTACGTTCTATACATGGAATTGGTCCATATGTACTCCTCTGTATCTGGCTAACTCATGTTGATGAGTTCCATTCACATTGCTGCACCGTGTTGTTATGTTGTAAGTTGCTGTTGAGTCAACTCCTCCTCATGCCGACTCTTTTCCATCACTGTGTAATATTTTTATCGAAGGGCTGCATCACAATTTATTTTTTTCATTCTAGTGTTGATAGCCAGTGAGTTATCTCCAATTCAGGCTGTTGTAAAAATCCCAGCCATGTACATGGACACGTCTTTTGTACGTGGCTCTTGGTACATACCTGCATGTATTTCTGTCAGGTCATAGGGCATGTCTGTGTTCAGCCTTATTAAAGGCTGGTAGTTTTAAGCCAATCCTCCCAGGGCTGAAATGAATCTGGAAAGCAATTTAATCCCCAGTGCCCTGTTTCATGCTGCTTCATTCAACCAGGGGCCACCACCCTCATGTGTCCCCACTTCCTGCACCCCTCCCTGCAAAAACCATTAGAAACACAGTCTGGAGAATCAGAATATAGCCAAGTACATACTAATCTTGTTCACATGTCAAACAGAATTATTTTCTTACAAATGAGGGCTGATGAGCACCCAAAATACATATCTATAATGAATCATTCTAAGTCCAAAATTGTTAAGAAATAACTTAATGTACCTGATAACAGGACCAAGCCCATATGCAACTTAAAAATGAAGATAATGAGATTTTAAAAAAGGAAGAGTGAGTCCAGAATAACTTTCCTAGGCCAACGTGAAGAAAAGTTCTCTTCTGCGAAGGAGAGTCTAAAGCACCATCCTCTCACTAGCTATCACTTTACACCTATCTTCTTAAAAATGAAAATCAAGACCATCTGTCCTATTGCATAAGTTGATCATTTGCTTGAAGAAACTGGCGTCTTTTAAGAACCAGCCCAGCCCGGGTTATTTGCTGGACAGGAAATGAGAATCAGAATAAGCAGGTCTCTCTCTCGCTTGCTCCTTCTCTCTTTCCCCAGCTGCTGGTGAATCACCAGTTCCCTGGGGAATTTTGGCAGATTCTCAGTCTGACTGCAGATGACGTTCCGGATCTGTTTATTCAGGTGGAGATCGGATAAAAAACAAGAGCACTCCAGTGGCAGGATAAACAGCCTCTGCCAGGCGGGGTCAACCCCTCCGAGGGCAGGGATGGACTGTGTCGGCCAACCTCCCGACCCGTTCACTTCCTTTAGGGTCACTCTCCCATTGGGGTCTTCGATGAATGGTTCCAATTAACTCCTTGCAAAAAAGACCTGATATCCCATCCCCATGGGAGTGTGTGGCTGAGGGACCTCATGCAGCGGATCCCACTTGGCTCTCCCATCCATCGGTTGATACACATTGAGCTGGAAGCCCAATATCCGGAATTAAGAAACCTGGGACAATCAATAGCCAGCTACCACCACCATTCTGTGAAGTCTACGGTGACTCAACCCATGAATGACTGCAAATCATCAGGATCCAACCCATCCAGGGTTCAATCCAAACTTCCAGGAATGTTTCTGAATTTCTCCTTAAGATGTACAAACACACTAAGAACAAAAACAAAACACCTCCTAAGGAATTAAGTAATCCTAAAATCATTACATCATCAGAATGTAAACCACACGGGGCTGGGATTTTTGGCTTGTTTTATTTACTGCTATGTCCTTTAAAAAAAAAAAAAAAAACCATTGCCATCAAATCGATTTGATTAGATTCCGACTTACAATGCCCCTATAGGACAGAGTAGAGCTGCCCTATAGGGTTTCCAAGGCTGTAATCTTTACAGGAGCCATATCTTTCTCCTGCTTAGCACATAAAAGACGCTCAAATATTTGCTGAATAAAACAAATGAATTACAAATTCAGTTCAACCTCTTATATCTGCCACGACAAAGCTGAACAAAGGAATCTGTTATCCAGAAAAAAAGACTGTGGGAAGATTAAGCACCCAATTTAAAAAAAAAAATTAAAGGTACAGCATCAAATTGACTTTCTTAGGTAGGAAAGCTGGCAGACCTATTTCAAAGAAAATATTGAACTAGTGGATTTTCAGGTTAATTATGCATTTCCCAAATTCAACTTAATCCCAAACACAGACATTAGTTGATTAACCAGAGCTGGCCCTTTTCCTCAGCCCCAGGACTGGGCAGCGTCCCTCACACACAGCAGCACTGCACACAGCACTGAGTCTCCACCTTCACCACACACCTCCACCCCCACTCCTGCCTTGGCAACTGGATTCAACTAGGGTAGTTCCAATCAGAAACTGCTGGTCCAAGAAAGCTTCACAAGCCACATGTGGATTTTGTGCTCTGTGGGGAGACTGGCTGTGTCATTTTAACGCTGGCAGGGACTTCTGAGTGCTTGTCAAAGATACTCGGGGCAACCGCACCATGACCATCGGAGGTAAGTTGTCCTGGCAACTGGGCAGGGCAAGATGGCACCACGCCAGACGAGGAGACGGAAAGCCTGGAACAATGAGCCATCCAGCGGCATTCCAACCCACACGTGGGCACCTCTGAGTCAAAGAAGCCCAAAGTGTTTGCCTCTGCTGGACAGGGCCAACATGGCCACTCAGTTTGCTCTGGCTTTCTTTTCCCCTAACGGAGTCAACGCACCCTTCTTTTCTTCTTGTTTCCCTTTCCCTCACCTGGGAGTCAGCGGAGCACCAGGCTGTCGAGCTGCATCACATCCAGCCACCCAACCGGGCACAACCTGGGAGCCCGTGGGTGCTGCACTGCTGAACTGGACTCACCTCATTTCTAGCTGAGGACGAGTCTAAATTTATTCTCATTACAAGGGACAAGTGTCTGTGCCTGTTTGGCCCTGTCCCTTGAGGTTAGAAGGAAGGGAACCCAGTACCCCATAACAGCCAGCTATGGCACAGTTTCCCCCTGACTCAGAGTGCTGAGCTACTATTTCTGCCAAAAAAAAAAAGGGTGGAAATGCAGACAGATGACAGTGATAAAGGTGACAGCCCCCTCAGGTCAGGCTCAAACACTTTAACCAAGGAGTGCCCACGCTGCCACTCGTGTGACGAGGCTACAAGGAATGATTCTGCTCAAATGAAGGCTTTGCACCAACTAGGGCTGGGTGGGAAAGGTCGGCCCCAACACCTGCCATGTGAATTGCACAGAGCAGGTACTTCTAACTTCCACAAACGCTGGTCAGCCGCTGGGATGGCCAAGGGGATGCCTAGAAGTCCAGGACCAAAGGCTTTGTCATTAGCTATGGTAGTTTCAGGAGCTCTGGTGGTGTAGTTAAGCATTCAACTGCTGACCACAAGGTGGGCAGTTCGAACCCACCAGCTGCTCCTCAGGAGAAACATGGGGCAGTCTGATTTCAGCTTTGGAAAGCCTATGGAGCAGTTCTACTCTGTCCTATAGCATCACTATGATGTGGGCATGCTTTGTTTTTATTGTGGTTTCTGCTTCTGGTGGACTTCATCAACCAGGAGTTGGATAACTGGAATCAGCAAACAGAAACGATATGGTAACCTTACACAAAATTTCCAAAAGAAACATAACCTTCTCATGACGCCCTTCCGTTTGGCCTCAGTCATGGAGCGATCTGTGGTACCCTCACTCAGGAGACTGTCTACGCTACAAAGCAGAATACAGAGGTGATCAGTGCTCACGCCTGCCACACTCTAAGACACAGGCAGAAAAAAGGCAGGAAATACTATAACACACTGCTCTCAAACATAGTATGATAACCATGGAATTTTCCCCTTTCTTGATTTTGCAGATTATTTGAATGTGGTTATCAATTATGTAAATAAATTTATATTTCACAAAGCAGTTAATGTGTCATTAGACACTGAACTTGGGACCTAAGCTTTAAGTTTAGAAACACCTGACCTGCATGACAGCTCTGGGGCAGGAGAACTCCTAGGGAAGAAAGCTTCTCTGGGCCTTACCCTGTCCCTCCACCCTTCTCTGCATCCACCAGGGAGAGGTGTCCCCAAGCTTGGCCACACCATGAACCTGTAATTGGAACCAAGGCAGGACCCTACTGTCTACAGATGGAGAGGGAGCAAAACCTGCCCAGAACCACTGTGCACGCCGTCCCTCCACACTCCCCCATGCACACGCAGCCTCCCGGGCCCTCAGCCACAGCGTGTCAACACACACAGTTGTCACAGGGTCAGCCAGACCTCACCTATTTTTAAGATGACTGGCGTGGACAGCCTCCCCATCCCTGAATAGGTGGTGAGAGTGGCTCTTATTTCCTCACACAGTAAGTGTGACAGGACAGAACTGGACATTCTCTGGGGGGAAGAAACTTGTCACCCATCCTGCTCAACCACCCCAAAGGGCACGCCTCCTAATCCTGAAAGGCAGAAATAATTCAAATTGATTTAATACCCTCCACTTCAAAAGAAAAATAAAGTTTAAGTAGACACAGTTTTCAAGCAGCCCTATACTAGATTCTACCAATTTACCGACGAACAAAAGAGAAAAGCCTGCTGCAGAGAGGTGAAGGCACTGGTCTGAAGTCACCTGGCTAGGCAGGATGCAGGCCCAGGTCCCCTCCAACTCCAGGTGCTGTGCCAGTCCCTGCAGCCACAGAGGCACAGGAAGCTGGATCAGACAGCCCATAGCTGACAGAGGAGTGGGCTGTGGGTACTGGGGTGCCCCTGAAATGCCCACGGGGGCCACAGAAGGAATGCTCCCCTCTGCTGGCCACTGGCACATGCCCCGCAATTCACATGCCAGCTCCCCAACAGCTCTGGAGTTCCAGGCAAAGGAGGAAGCTGTTTCAGCACTTGGCTGCAACCTCCAAGACAAGATCCTCTCCTCTGGGGAATGATACCACTGATGGGCCTTTAAAAATAAAACCAGGCCTGCTTCCTGCCCCATCTGGCAGACTTTTGATCTCCCGATCATATGATTTAGGCTATCTCTTAACACGCAATTTCCCAAGCCTTCAGCATATGATATGACTACACTTTGGGAGGGGTGAAGGATGTGTATGGGTGGAATTAAGGAGTCAGCCTGTTAATGCAGACCTTCTTATCCTCCCAGAAGATGATAAGACCTGTTACAACATCAAAGGGGCACAGGCTCCAGCATCAGGAGCACAGCTCTTTGCCCAGAATACACCCTTCCCTCAGGGTGCCCGGCCCAGATTCCTGCCAGAGCCAATACTTGCTCTGTTTCTTTCCTGGAACCACCAGCTTTGATTTTCTTCTTTGTTGCAGACTTTTCAGAACATGCCATCATGTGAAATGTAAAGCTATGAAACTTTTAGGGAAAAAAAATAGGAGAAAATCTTCAGGATCTAGGGCCAAGCCAAGAGTTCTTAGATCTGACGCTGAAAGTATAATCCATAAAAGGAAATACTGATAAACTGGACTTCCTCAAAATTAACAATGTTTGCTTTGTGAAAGATCCTGCTAAGATGAAAAGACTAGCTACAGACTGGGAGAAGATATATGCTAAGCACATATAAAGAACGAGTAATGAGAATACATAAAGAACTCTCAAAACTCAGCAGCAAAGAAACAAAAAATCCAATTAGCAAATGAACATATGGATGGCAAATGAGCACATGAAAATATGTTCAACATCATTAGCTATTAAGGAAATACAAACTAAAACCATGAGATATCACTATACACCTATCAGAATGGCTAAAAGTTTTTTTTTAAATGGCGTCAACACCAAATGTTGGCAGGGATGAGGAAAAACTGGATCATCCATACACTGCTGTGGGGATGCAAAATGGGACAGCTGCTCTGGGAGAGTTTGCAGTTCCTTAAAACCCTAACCATGCCACTGCCATCCAACCCAGCAACAGTACTCTAGGGTATTTATTCAAGAAAAATAGACTTCTGTTCACACAAAAGCCCATCACGAATGTTCACAGGAGCTTTATTCATAATAGCACAAAACTGGAAACAACCCAGACATCCTTCAACAGATGAGTAATTAAACTGTGGTACCTCTATATCTTGAAATACTATCCTGCAATACAGAGGAATCAACTACTGTTACACCAACAACCTAGATGAATCTGCAGAGAATTATGCTAGGGTGGGGGAGCCAATCCCAAAAGGATCCATTGGTTCCACTTATATACCATTCTTGAAATGAGGAAATTATAAACATGGAGAACAGATTAGTGGTTCCCAGGTGTGGGAACAACATGAGGGATCCCTGTAGGGATGGAAACATTCTGTATCTTGACTGTATCAATGTCAATATCCTGGTTGTGAATAGTTTTGCAAGATGTTACCATTGGAGGAAACTGCATTCAGGGTATATGGAATCTTTCTGTATTACTTTGTACAACCACGTACAAATCTACAATTATCTCAAAATAAAAAGTTTAACTAGAATAACAACAACAAAAATGGCACGACACTCTCAGTGGAATTGCACAGAAGGCCTGCAATCTTATTTGGTCTCTAGCTTTTCCTTCATGCCAAGCAGAAAGGTACAAAATATGGAGTCTAGCACCAAGTGTTGCTGGGCTCTGTGGGGTTATGACGTCTAACCAACCAGCTGTCACTGAGTCGATTCCGACTCATGGCATGTGTGTCAGAGTAGAACTGTGCTCCACAGGGTTTTCAATGGCTGATTTTTTGGAAGGAGATTGCCAGGTCTTTCTTGTGAGGTACCTCTGGCAGACTCAAACCACCAACCTTTGGGTTATAGCAGGTAAATGGATTAACTGTTTGCACCACCCATCTAGGGATATGAATGAACCGAATTATCTTTACTTTTCCACCTTTTATGAAGGGACAAAGGGGTCTGATTCCCAGGGGAGAAAGATACTGCTGATAGAGCTTCCATACTTGGAAGGCCAGTGTGGAACTTGCCTGGCACTCTGGAGTTATCTTTCTGATCTGGGTTTAGCTGAACCCCAGGGCTACTCGGCAAAGTATCCATACCTATAAGGTGCAGATAAAGGCAGGCTTGAGTTACCAGACACAAGGTTCCCAAAGTGCTGTCCCCAGAACACTAGTCTTGGGAGGTGTTCCATGAAAAGAGTCTGGGGTCCAGTCAAGTTTGGGAAAGGTAGCATATATCCTCCGCTGCCCCTTGCAGACTCCCAAAGCAGGTCAGTGCAGGAAAGGCACTGATGAATCCCGCAGTAAAGGCAAATTTGCATTCTGCTTGTTACAGATAGAACTGTGTCCCCCAAAAACTGTGTCAACTTGGCTATGCCATGATTCCCAGTATTATGTGACTATTCACCATTTTGTCTAGGATATTAATGAGGCAGGATTAGAGGCAGTTATGTTATGGAGGCAGCACTCAACCTACCAGATTAGGTTGTATTTTGGGTCAGTCTCTTTTGAGATATAAAAGACAGAAGCAAGCTGCAAGACAGGGGGGTCTGCCAGGAGCAGAGCGTGTCCTTTGGACTTGGGGTTCCTGTGCAGAGAAGCTCCTAGTGCAGGGGATGACTGATGACAAGGACCTTCCTTCAGAGCCGACAGAGAGAGAAACCCTTCCCCTGGAGCTAGCATCCTGAATTCAGACTTCTAGCCTACTAGACTGTGAGAGAATAAACTTCTGTTTGTTGAACACATCCACTTGTGGTATTTCTAGTTATAGCAGCACTAGATAAAAACTGTTGCCATCGAGTCGATTCCAACTCCCAGGGACCCTAACAGGACAGAGTAGAGCTGCCTCCATAGGGTTTCCAAGGAGCAGCTAGTGGATTTGAACTGCTGACCTTTTGGTTAACAGCTGTAGCGCTTAACCACTGTGCCACCAGGGCTCCAGATAACTAAGACACTGCTGAGTTCTACATTTGCTAAATTTGACCACAAAGCTCTTTTTTCCATGAAACAACTTGTAACTTTCCACAGAGCAAGCGTTCCAGGTAGCTCACTTGGGAACACCACGCTTCACTCCCTCGACAGAGCTCTCTCGTGGCAGCAGAGGGTCTACGGTGCCTGCTCAGGGGGTCTGGGGCCACTGGCAGGCAAACCTGAACTGTGGCGCGTCTGCACAGGAAGAACTGGTGGAGGGAAGGCAGACGAGGAGAACTGCCAAGGTAACAGAGTATCAAATTCACTGCTGCACCTTTAGGGGTGGGGAGGTACCGCTCTTAACTGGTCCTTCTGTAGATCAGCACCTCTCACCCTCCGGTAGCCTCCTCCCCTGCCCCTGCCCCACCAAATAAATAATAGAGCTGTGATGAAATAACCCTAGGACAGAGGCTCTGCTTCTCATCAGAGTCTTAAAATGAACATTACTTCTAAGTGTCCCACAGAAACAAAAGCTACTTACCTGTAACTCTGGGTTTTCTGAACTTTCTAACCACGGGACTCCCCTCTCCTCTTTTAATACATCTACTGACATCTGCAGCACCCAACTGCTGCTCAATATGTAGTTTTTAGAAAGGCTGCAGCGCCCCCTCCCTCACCTTCCCTCCATCACTGTGGGCTCTGTGGGCAGAAAGGGTGGTATCCTGTAGGTGGGCTGCAGACTCCTCCAAGTAGGTAAGCAGAGAGCAGGAGCCCCTCCTCTGACATATTACAGTCGAGCACCAGCCACTTCACATCTAAACAAACTGAGGCACGAAAAGACTGAAGCTGACTCTGCCACCAGAAAGTACCAAAGGGGGTGACCCCAGGGCCCCTCCCCTCCCCTCTAAGCCTCCAGGAGGGCTTCCCACAACACACTCCCTGCCTAGCTCTTCAATAAATCAAGGCAAGCACTGCTTATCTCCTGGCTGATAACAGCGTGCCCTCTAGGACCTCCCAAGAGACCATTCTGAGAGTACCTGTCCCATGCTTGTCCCCTCATCAGTGAATAAACGGGTCAGTCTAAAACAACCCATTCGTTTAGACCTTCATTTATTCAAACACATGTTGTTGTTGGGTACAACTGCTCTATAGGGTTTGCTATACTATAATCTTTACAGGAGCTGCAGAGCTGCTGGTGGGTTCGATCCATTGATCTTTCGGTTAGCAGCCAAGTGCTTAACCATTGCGCCACTAGGGCTCCTTATTCAAATACATTCGGGATGCCTACTATGTGCAGCTGCTGTAAGAAAAAAAGGTGAGTTTGACCATACTGTCACTGTTCCCCTCACCTCATCTCCCAGTGCTCAAAAAGTTCAGAAGACAGAGAAATGGAGAAATGTGATGGGTGCAGTGATGGATGTCATGGAACACAAACTTGGTGGAGGAGAGGCTAGGAGAGAGACAGACATTTCAACGTGAACAAGGGACAGAATCCCTGTGGGCGTTCATCACAGGCAGTTTGAGTCAAGTTCAAGGCAGCAACTGGTGCAAATGGAAGCAGGAGCCAACTCTGAATGGGCTGCTGAGACTTTATCTCATAGGTGATAGGGAAGTGATGATGAGGTCCTTCTTTCATTTCTTTGTCAAAACTGACTGTGGGGCAAGCACAACCCAGGCACTTCACTAGGTGGGGAGTGATGAGGGCAGACAGAATACTCAGGGGCTCTGGGGGAATAGAAAGGCCAAGACTGGGCCCCCTTAGAGCCAATATCCTGAATAGCCTTCCTAATCTCAGGTTTGATAGTGGACCAGAGGAGCTGGCAAGGAAGCTAACCCACAGCATCATTCCAAGTGGACTTCTCAACACCTGACCAAATGATTTGGCTGGCCCCTAGGACAGAATTCACAAGCATATGAACCTCTACCAGGAACCTGGGGTCTACAACCTGTGGGCCAACCATGACAGCAGTCCTCAACTAAAGATGGGTGTTTATTCCAAAGAATATGTAGCTCAGAGGACGGGGAGCAGCATGTGTATTCTTAAGCCTAGTATCACTGAGATGGAAGCAGCCCCTTTCCTTACAGGAGCAGGAAGAGAAGAATGACTTGTGAAAGATCCTATAACGGGGTCTCTGGTAGAGTCAGGAACATTTGTGGTGATAAGCGGGGGAGGCCATGTGCACTCTAGGAAGGGTGTTTCCCCTTCATTCTGGGGCATTTAGCATCCCACCTCAATTCAGACTAATCTGCACTCCACTGGTATTCCAAAAAGAGGATGGTGAGGGGGGCTTCCCCTGCCAGCAAAGAAATCACTTTAGACACCAACATCCACCTGGAGGTAAGGCAGAGAATGAGCCAACATTCTCTGCTAAAATGCCCACCAAGGAGAGGCCAAATGGGGGCTTCCCTAGAGAGGCAGCAGGGTCCTCACCACTGTGTCCACTCCTTGGGCCTTTGGCTTTTTCTTCTCACAGGTGACCCCACAGGTCACAGAGGCAGGGATGTGATGCCCATTGGCCTCTTCAGGAAACGGAACTCATGTCCACAGCTCACAGTAACTTTGATTTCTGAATCAATTTCCAAGGACAATTTATTTAAACTCTCAGGGGTGAGGGCTCGTTTTCAGGGGATGGGGGGAAAGTGAAGACAAGCATTAAGCTCTTACTTGGAACTACATAATTGCTAGAGAATCACCAAGTCAGAGCTCTTGTTAACACACATTACAGAATGAGAGAGAGGGGGCAGGGGCCAGCTTGCTCTATGAGGAAACCCAGGTGGTGAAAGGGTTTATCACTGCTGTCCGCAGGGCCACTGAGACGGGGACAGGCCCTGGAAGGGCCGCACCTGGGCCTCCACAGCCCGCCAAGCCCACACTGCCTTTCTCAACAAGCCGGTCCTCATTCTGACTCGAGGAAACATGCAACAATTATGAGGCAGAAAAACTTCACTGTGCGTCGCTTTTTTCCACTTCTAAAAAAAAACACACATGGTTTGGAGAAAAAGCTACATTCAAAAAAGGCCAAGGGGATTTTTGTCTCATCTCCAAAATTCTAGAGGTAAGGGTCCAATTCACAAAAATCCATCCAAACTCAATCTTAGCACTTGATTTCTGTTGTTTTACAGACACTACTGCTTTGGGGTGGGATCTTTCTATAGCATATAGTTCCATATTTGTTTTTTAAAATGAAGAATTAAGTCTTACTTTTAGAATCATAAAGAAAAAAATTTTTAAGGGGCTTGAAATAAGTAAGTTTTGCCTATCATTTCTACAATAAAGAGATTTTTGTTCACCACAGTAATAAGACTTTTCTGATTTAGAGAGAAATCAAATACGATCTGTAAATAAGAGATGAGTGGGCAGGCTTTTAGGGGAAAGAAATCACCCAGATTAGGGGGCAGATCCCCAGACGGGTTCAGTGATGACCAAATGAAGCAGCCATGTGTGATCAAACCAAAAACCCTCCCCCATACACAACAAGAGCATTTTAATTCAAGTGGCTAATTTTACAATATCTTTATATTAAATCAATAGTGAAAAGGTAACTAACACTTCTAACAGAGGCCGCCAGAACCGTAAGTGCAAAATCAGAAGCCAGCCTTATATTTATTTCACTTCCGCCTGGTGAGAAGAAAGAAAGAAAGAGAAAAAAAAGGGGGTGGAGGGCAGGGAGTCCGGGTGTTTTAAATGACAGGTATTGAGAGGTAGAGAAAAGAGGAGGAACAATGCATTTCACTTGCAATTACCCAGCTTGCGGCTTGTTAAAACTTTCTCACTGCACACTGGAACGACCTGGGGAGTTTTTAAAAAAACGCTGACGGGGCTCCAGCCTCCCCCAGCTGCAACCGGAGGTTTTGATTTCATTGGCCTGCGGTGTGCCCTGGGCATCTAGATTTGTTAAAGCTGCCAGGTCATTCTATTGTGAGCCAAGGATGAGAACCACTGCTTAAATATCTGATTCCTGCTTGTTGTACCTACCCTAGGTAGAGAATGGGCAAATAGAAAAGAGGAAGGAAATCAATTCTGCTGTCCTCAATCGCTCTCATAATTAAGACGCAGAGAAAGCTAAGAACTAAAAAAAAAAATCTACCACACAGATACAGATGTAGGGATTATCTATAAACTTCACCTGTAGGTGGTTTCCCAACAAGAGAGTGAGTGAGCCGTGATGGATATTTGCAAGTAAGGTCCCCTTTTAGAGGATGTAAGTAGACTCTCTTAAGTGCCTGACTGCTAACCCAGAGGTTGGTGGTTCAAACCTACCCAGCAGCTCTAGGGGAGAAAAGACCTGGAGATCTGCTTCTGTGAAGATTACAGCTAAGCAAACCCTATGGGGCAGTTCTACTCTGTCACATGGTGTCACCATAAGTTGGAATCGACTCAACAGCACCTAACAGCAACAGCACAGAAGCAGACTCTACCCCAGTCTGACACCAAGTCTCTAGTTCAGGGCCAAGAACAAAATCCCTCAGAGCACAGCAGCAAAGGCAGGGCCAGCCTGGCCCACAACCCCACCAGCGATCAATACATGTACTTGGAGTACTCTGCATTAATCAACGCGTCTGGCATTTGTTGCACATTCACTATATACCAGATACTGTATTGAGTACACCCATCATTTGGTTAATCCTCACAACAACCTTAATAATGCCATTTTACAGGTGAGGACACTGGGAACCAGAGAGAAGCCACTCAGGTGACAGAGCGCAGGTGGTGAAGGCAGCACTCAAACCCAGATCAGTGTGACTCCAGAGCCCTCTCAGAGAGGTAGCCCTCTATATAGAATTCTGTGACGTGTGTATCGGTGTAAAGGAAGGTATCTATTTCTACCTATCTTTTCCCTAAATCTACTTGGGGAAGGAGCCCTGATATTTAGAAATGAGTTTCACAGCAGCCTCCCCAATGACAAAATGTTCCTCAGCCCCCCCAGAGGATCTGCGATGAGCAGAGACCAGTGGCCACGAGAGAAGACACCCCCGTGTGCGACATGGGGTGCGTCCTGCAGCCTAGCCATACTCCGCAGCACACAACACATCCCGTGGTTCAAGAAGCTGGGAAGAAAAACCACAAATTGGCACCTTTATCTCAGCTGTTTGGGTTTGAAAGGCATCCAGAAGTGAGGAAACTACAGGGGAATTTGCCTTGAAGTGATGTCCTGGAGGGTAGATAGCCAGCTGCTATCCCAGAATCTGCTGGCAGAACCCATCAACAAGTTTGGGCTCTGCCCAGACGCGAGGACAAGACTGCTTTTCCTCACTGTGCCCTTAACAGACGGATGATCATAACCAGCTCGGGATAACGAGCTTGTGTGTGTGACGGGAGGATGGGGAGAGGAGGGTCAGCCTAATCTTCCTGCTACTTTGCATCAGCTGATGACAACCGTACCAAGGGCTGCCCACAGTGAGTTCACCTGAGGCTTTTAAAGCAGAGGTCACAGAGAGGTGCACACAGGACTTCCCCTCTCCTCACAGAGATGTCCTGCCTTACCCTGGGTTCAACGTCTCATTAGGGCTGTGAGCAACTCACTCCGCACCCTAGGCAGCCACGGAGCTCCCCACCGCTACGATGATTTGGTATGTCAGAATCTGAAATGACAAGACACTCTGCAGGCTCCCACATCCGCATACTTCCAGGTATATAGTGAGCACAAGCCCCCAGAGGCAGAGAGAAAGGAGATCAGGGCCCACCTTCACCACTTCTTAGCTGTGTGACCTCAGGCAAGTTACTGTCCCTCTCTGTGCCTCAGGTGCCTCATTTGTAAAATGTCCTTAATAACCAGTTGCTACTGAGTCGGCTCCAACTCATTGGAACCCCACATATGTCAGGTAGAACTGTGCTCCATAGGGTTTTCAACGTTTGATTTTTTAGAAGTAGATCACTAGGCCTTTCTTCTGAGGTGCCTCTGGGTGACTCAAACCTTTAGGTTAACAACCAAGCTGTTAGCTGTCTGCACCACTCAGGGACTCCATGTCTCACAGGACTGCAGAGGCGACACAATGCAACGAGGTCCGGGAAGGCACATGGAGCAATCAATGCCTGCTAACATTCACGCTGTCACTTTAATCTCAATAGGTTGAACCATACGGGACTGCCGACATTTGACCATGTTTCAGTGACAAACACGGCTATTTCACATGATTCAGTGTAATAACGCTGAGTAAACGATTCTATCTTTAAAAAGCCTTGGCCTTTGAACAAGCAGGGTGAATCTAATATTCCCTTATGTATCTTCCAACAATGACAGGCCTTATGAAAGAAAAGCCGGTATAAACACAAACACATTTCTTCCACTTGGGCTATAAAAGCTGAAATGGCTCCCAGGTGTGAGCAGACACAATAGGCCCTGCCTTCTTTGCAAGGTCACTATGGAGGTCAAAGTCAAGCCAGCCATTTTCGGATTAGGTGGCTATGCACATGTGGCTTCCCCGTGGTAATTGGATTACAGAAGCCACCTGCAGGAAGTGAGCAAGGGGGAGGAGGAGGAGGAAACGGTCCCAGTTGGAAAGAGACTGTTGATGTAGGCCTCGGCCAGCTCCTTTCACACGGGAGATTGTGCAACCAGTAGAACAGCTCTGCTTCCAGTCCTGCAGTGCTCCCAGCACCCACGGCTAGGACAGAGACATGTCTCCTCCATGACCAGCTGGGGGGGCGGGGGAGCCTTGTAACCACTAGATCTCAGACTTCGCATAAAGCTTACATGGTCGTCAGGAAAAATGAGAGAGAAAACAAAGCCAAACACCCAGCAAAATCCAACTCTAAACAACACAACTTAAGCTACTGAGCTCCCCAAAGGGCCGTGAACTGCACGACTAAGTTCCTGCTCCACAGGTTCGCCCCTCCTCGGCTCCCCGGGCTGGCAGCTGGTGTTCGCTTCACTTTCTCAGCAAATGACTTACAGATGGACCTCTCATCTGGCGGGCTCCCCACCCCTACTCTCAAAAAAAGAAAGACGAAGAAAGGAGAGCAGGAAAATGACAAGTCACTGCTGCGTGTAACTTGGCAGGCTTTCCATGGAGGCCACAGCGCCTCCTGTCCCATGAAAGGATGGCTCAGACCAGGGCACGCAGCAGTCCACACTGAGTTCGTGTGAAGTTTAAGGGACAGAGGGCTGCTTTCTCTGTAAACTGGATGTTTAATGTTCTATTCTGAGGCTCACTGGGGGCATCCAGCTTCTGATGAGGCTGCAGTTCTAAGAACTATTGGTCTGGCTCTGCCTTCCCAAGGCAAGCTTGCTGGCTCTTCATACAGCCTGCCCAGTGACAAAGAAACTCGGGGTGGGGTGGGGTAGGTAGCTGGCCTAAAAATGGAACTAGCTATGTCCTGTTAGTACTCCTCCAACCAACGCACTGCTGAACATTTGGCAAGTTCCATCTTCAGCCTGTGGAGTCCCTGGGTGGTGCAGTGAACACACTCAGCTGCAAACCTAAAGGTTAGCAGTTTGAATCCACCCAGGTGCCCCAGAAGAAACGCCTGGCAAACTACTTTAAAAAATCCAGCCACTGAAAACCCTAAGACGCACAGTTCTCTGACACGTGGGGTCGCCAGGAGTCAGAGTTGACTCCACGGCAACTGGTTTATCTTATGCCTGTAATTTACTCTCACTTTTAAGGAGAGACAGGAGGGCCACATAACAGGGAGCCTCAGCTACAATGTCTCTTGTCTGGAAACCTTCCTGTCACACAGAAAGAACAAGTGAGGTACCCCTTAGACATTCCCCAGCCCTTGCCTGTATTGCAATTGTTTATTTGCACACCTTTCTCTGCCGACAGAGTTCCTGAGGGCAGGACCCAGCAAACACCAGTCTCCCGCCCATTCACATTGGTTGGAAGGTTTTACGTGAGGAATCCACCGACAAACCTCACAGCAGCCCTCGGGAGCCTGGCATACAAACTCATGGCCTCATGATAAACCTGTTTGTGCTTCTTTCACTTTCCTTTGATCTCTTTTGCGCCTCACTGACAACTGGGACAATAGGTAGAAGGCTGGGAAAGCTGGAGGTAAATAACTACCACATGAACAATGCAGGGTGGGGAAGAGGTGGCAAGGGCGGGTGGGCGTGGGCTCCTAAATTGCAGGCACCTGAATTTCGATTCCCCCTTACGGCAGGAGAACTTCCTGCTTTTCAGAGGCTTCTTTTAACTTCCACCTGGAACGAAGGCGTACCATTCAAGTCTCCAGGCAAGAGCAAAGATTTATCTGATAATAGTGACTAGTATCAGCAGGCAGATAAGTAGTGCTAAAACCCCTGCCCTGGCTCCTCCTGCCTGGGCTGCAGGGCTGTAAGTAGAGCAGCTGATAACAACAGGTCACCTACCACACCCTTCTCTGAGCGCTCCCTGAAGTCTAAAGTAACTGGTCACCATCTACTGGGGAGCCTTGTTGTTGTCAGCTGCGGTACAGGCGGCCCCTGACTCCTGGTGACCCCATACACAGCGGAATGAAACACTGCCCAGTCAGAGGGGCCATCCCCATGATAGGTTGGGGATCAGACCACTGTGATCCATAGGGTTTTCCCTGGCTGATTTCCTGAAGTAGATTGCCAGGCCCTCCTTCCTAGTCTGTCTTAGTCTGAAACGTGGTTATCATAGCAACACACAAGCCTCCATGAAGCATGGGTGGTGGCTGCTTCTGAATGAGCTTCAGTAAAATTTTACTTGCGTGTGATATTAATGATATTGTTTGAGAATTTCCTCATTCTGTTGGATCGCCTTTTTTTGGAATGGGCACAAATATGGATCTCTTCCATCAGTTGACCAGGTAGCTGTCTTCCAAATTTCTTGGGATAGACAAGTGAGCATCTTTAGTGCTGCATCCATTTGCTGAAACATCTCAATTGGTATTCGGTCGATTCCTGGAGTCTTGTTTTTCGCCAAAGCCTTTGGTGCAGCTTGGACTTCTTCCTTCAGTACCACTGGTTCCTGCTCATATAGTACCTCCTGAAATGGTCGAACTTTGATAAATTCTTTTTGGTATAGTGACTTTGTGTATTCCTTCCATCTTCTTGATGCTTTCTGAGTCGTATAATATTTTCCCCATAGAATCCTTCAATATTGCAACTGGAGGCTTGAATTTTTTCTTCAGTTCTTTCAGCTTAAGCGTGTTCTTCCCTTCTGGTTTTCTAACTCCAGGTTTTTTGTAAATGTTATTACAATACTTTGTCTTCTCAAGCCGCCCCTTGAAATCTTCCGTTCAGCTCTTTACTTCAACATGTCTTCCATCCGCTTTAGCTACTCTATGTTCAAGAACAAGTTTCAGAGTCTCTTCTGACATCCATTTTGGTCTTTTCTTTCTTTCTTGTCTTTTTAATGGTCTTCTGTTTTCTTCATGTATGACGTCCTTGATGGCATCCCCCAATTTGTCTAGTCTTCAGTCAATAATAACGTTCAATGCATCAATTTATTCTGGTGGGATATACTCAAGATTACATTTTGGCTCTCGTGGACTTGTTTTAATTTTCTTCAGCTTCAACTTGAACTTGCGTATGCGCAACTGATGGTCTGTTCCACAGTCAGCCCCTGGCCTTGTTCTGACTGATGATATTGAGCTTTTCCATCGGCTCCTTCCACAAATGTAGTTGATTTGATTCCTGCGTATTCCATCCAGCGAGGTCCACGTATTGTTGAAAAAAGGTATTTGTGATGAATAAGACGTTGGTCTTGCAAAATTCTATCACGCAATCTCCAGCGCTGTTTCTATCACCAAAGTCGTATTTTCCAACCACTGATCCTCTTCTCTGTTTCCAACTTTAACACAGCAATCACCAATAATTATCAACGCATCCTGACTGCACGTTTAATCTGTTTTGAGTCATGCCACATCAGCAAATGAAGCTTTACTCCATCCACTTTGAGGAGGCAGCTCTTGGCCCCTCGTATTTTGAGTGCCTTCCAACCTGAGGGGCTCATCTTCCAGCACTATAGCAGACAATGTTCCACTGTTATTTATAAGGTTTTCACGGGCCACTTTTTTCAAAAGTAGACCACCAGGCCCTTCTTCCCAGTCTGTGTTAGTCTGGAAGCTCTGCTGACACCTGTCCACCAAGGGTGACCCTACTGGCATTTCAAATACCAGTGGCACAGCTTCCAGCCACCACAGTATAACAAACTGGCAGATGAGTAGTGGACATGAGGCTTAGGGTTTTTAAAACAAATTTGTCCTCCATTTCTTTCTAAGGAATCTGGCCACTATTAACTCTACACTCTTGATAAGGATGTGCTAACATCAGAGCAAATGAAACTCTAATGGCAAAGTAAGGTTTACTTTTACACCAACACCTGAATGGACTGGCCTTCCTTCAAAAGAAAGATTAAACTGGGTTCCCATGTGAGGAAGCCTCTCCCAAGTAGAACGTGGAAAGACGTACCTGTTTGCACATTTTCTAACTACAAACATGATTAGGCCCACACTTGATCTGATGATTCGTGGATGGTTCACCAGAAAAGCACTCCAGAGGAACCCTAGCCTGAAGTACACAGTGACCCTTTATCTCGGGGTGAGTTGCTATATCCACCTCACTTTGTACACACATCTACAATCCCCACAGATCCAGATACGTATAAATAAATACCAGCTTCACCCATCACAGATTACTCAACCTTTAAAACAATCTATTATTTCATGCTTCTGGGGATAAACATCATGTGCGAGAAAGATTTTTCCCATCAATCCTCTATTATGTCTGCAAATGATTACCTTCTTTCAGGTGAGGCAATATGGAGAAAGATTTAATGACAGCTAAGAGAAGGGCCAGAGACCTCAAGCCAAGTCCTTAGGTGGAGAGTAAATCTGCCTTCCCCACTCCCCCAAAAGACACACAGTTTTAGGAAGGCCAGCCCACTATTTATTACTCAATACAATTTCACCTGTGCTTCAAGCCTGATTAACAGCCTCAGCTCAGGCTCTGAAGCTGAGCTTAATTTTCCGACATTGATTTCTGAGTCCCTTTCTCCCTTGCTTCCAGGTTGGGCCCCGCTGACAGACTCTAATTATTCCCCCCAGCCCTAAGCGTCATCGGCAGCGGCTCAAATCACCACTGTCTCCCCTCCGAAGGCTCGCTCTTTAATTATGCTTTAATGGGAATTGATCTTTACATTAACAAGCCTGTAAAGAAGATTGATTCCCTCCCCCTTTTTTTTCCTAGAGGGTTTGCCACACACACTGAGAGTTAAGTATCCCTATTGATTTTACTTCACCAGCAGATACAGTGGGAGGAAGCAAGCGCTCAACCACCTGGGATCCTCAACTCCGCCCAGGGCTTCTTGCACTAAACGCACTGGGACAGGGGTCACCAACAGGATGCCATGCTTCACACCCCGCACGTTTCATTCTCTGGAAGTTACAATAAAGAGATTTAAATATTTCATCCTTTTTATTTAATCAGTTTTTCTTCAGCTAAGAAGTCACAATAAAATAACTGCTGCAGTTAAAGGCATCTCTGTCTTTCAGGTACATTTGCTAATATGAAAAAAATACTTCCCTCAAACAAA
This sequence comes from Trichechus manatus latirostris, assembly GCF_000243295.1. Taxonomy (NCBI): domain Eukaryota; kingdom Metazoa; phylum Chordata; class Mammalia; order Sirenia; family Trichechidae; genus Trichechus; species Trichechus manatus. Next base: position 11,797,402 of record NW_004443956.1, on the reverse strand, counting down.
ACTAGTTTTCAGATTAGTGGATACCAGGGGCTGAGGGGAGCGGGATATGAAAAGTCATGCTAATAGCTAATCGTTTCTTTTGGGCGAGATGAAAATGTTCTGGAATTGGTGGTGATGGCTACACAACATTGTTGATATACTTAAAACCACTGAATTAAACAGTTTAAAATGGTAGAAATGACAGTTTATACGACTTTTATCTCAATCAAAAAAGTAGTTTTCAAAAATGTACCTCCTACCCCCAAGATTAGGGATAAAAGGTATTTCAGTGCTTCTCAAACACATTTCAAATACAACATAAACCTAAACAGTTTTAATAGCAATGTCACAGCCACAGTAACTGTGCACAACTAATTTTTGCCTATGCCTCCTGCCTGATCTACGACAAAGGCAGGGGGACAGAGAGGGAACACAAAGCACCGTTAAGGAACAAGGTCTCACATATACCAGCAACTGGAAAAGAAGTTCCACGAACAAAGAGAAGGGCCATGTGGGAATGCGCTACAGTCTATGCACAGGAGACAAAGAGCTGCCTACTTTAAAACCAAACTCGATTTTACAGCAAGCTTTTTTACTCCTAGGACTGAAAATAATTTCCACTATAACCAATCTTTTCAATGATACAAGTGCAGAAACACCACAGGAAAAGAGGAAATTTTTCTTCAACAGAAATGTCACTTATGCCATCAGACAAAATTACTGTTGCCATGGGAATCACAACTTGAATTTCCTGGACTTGAAATTTAGAAAAAATCTCTAACACAAAAATCCACTGGCAGATGTCCCCTCCTATATAACAAAGGTCTGTTTCTCTTTCTGAGAACTATTTTATGAAATTAGCCCCTTCACTCCAACCCAATTCTATTAAAACGCTCTCCTTGAGTTTTATCCGTTTTTTCATAGAGGACAAACGGCTTCAGCGTGATTCTCAGAACATGATGTAAGTCTGCTCTTTGACAAATACCTTCGTTGAATTAGACTCCTTTAATCAGAAAGTATTCACCAACGCAATTTGCTGCATGACTCCAGTTTCCAAAACTCTGGAACTCTCATTTGAGACCACGATGTTAAAGTCAGGAGTAAAACATAACCTTTTCCCACGAGGCGCTCCCAACTGGGGCAGCTCAGCCAAGAGGGTTTGATGTCTGGGGGATCAGTCTGGGGGATCAGAGCCATCCATGTGAGCAAGCTGCAAGGTTTACTGTCAAAGACTCGAGAAGACAGAAAACCAAACACAGATGAAGCACCAACTTCCAGACGCAAACAAAATCCAGAGGCCAAAGTCCATAATTACAGGTGTTTGAGCTGAAAATCCCAAACCTATTTCTGTGAAAAGATATAAAGCAGCAACAGTGGTTACCAGACAGGGGGGTAGCTATTTTTTTTTGTGACATTATTCTCCCTGCTCTTGGCTTCAGGGTCGCAGAAGGAATATAAAAGCTGCAAGGATACTTTACCATCTGTTTTAGCCCCTCATTCAACAAAAGAGAAGAAAAGTAACTTGTCCAAGGTCACAACAGCATCAGAGGCGGAGCTGGTCCACTCTTTCTCTGATGCACATGCCTAAAACTTGTCCCAAGAAAGCCATTCCTCTAACTCAGCCAGCCTCAGCAGACACCAGCTCTATTCTCTTTGGCACGTTTTGATTATTTTGTGGTCCTCTGCCTGTCCACAAAGGGGAAATGGGAACAAGAACTTGGGATTTAGGACTACAGGTGTGAATATTTATTGAGCTAACTGAACCTGTCGATTCCGACTCACAGTGACCGTGCAGGACAGAGTAGAAATGCCCCATAGGGTTTCCCAGGCTGTAATCTTTCCGGGAGCTGATCGCTGGTCTTTCTCCTGCAGAGCAGCTGGGGGGTTCAAACCACTGACCTTTGGTTAGCAGCCGAGAGCTTAACCACTGCACCACCAGGGCTCCTTTTGAGCTAACTAACCTAAGACTTCTCAGGCAATGTGTTGGAGGCTTTGAACCTTCAATCCTCATGAGATCACCTCGGGAGGGACTCTGGACCACAACCCCAGCAGCACAGAAGGAGCTTACTAAGCTCATTGAACACAAAACACATTTTCGTTCTGAAAAGCAACAGACGCATCAGCTAAATGTGCTCTTTGAAGCCTGAACAACTGGAATCAGCACGTGGAGGGAGATGCTAAGTCGTCCGCACGCGGCGGTCAGGACGGAAAAGGTGCTGCTTGGCCTAAGTGACGCCCATCCACCGTCCGCCCTGTTGTCTACTCCCCTGTCCTCTGTACGGTCCACTTGGGAAATACAGAAAGGCATGAGGGAAGAAAGGAACACTGTCTATAATCCTGTCACCCAGATGTCCCACTGCTACCCTAACTTCTGCAGGCGCTAGCTAGATCCAGGCATCCGGTCTAAGATCAGGGAACACAGGCCCAGCAAGAAAACTGCAGACCCTTAAGTTTCTGGCAGTTTCCGAGAAATCATGGATGAAGTCAGATGCAGACCAGCTTCACACCAATGCTAACCTGCATTTTCCAAACTGAATCAAAACCAGGAGAGACTCCACACCAACCCCCTCATCGCTTTACATATTTAAACACTATCTAATGGAATAGCAGGAACCAGGCCAATCAGCCCCACTGCTCCTGGCACTTGGGGCAAGGAACAGAAATATATTTTTACTCAGCAAAGCAAGGTGTGACTCAAAGTGCCCCAGGCCCCACAGGGCAGGCTGGGGCCTTGGGCATAGGGTGATTCAGATTCATCTGCCAACTCCTGCACGGAGGGCAGATAAAGGAGCAAGGCATGGGCATTTGTGTCAAGTCTCACTTCCACCTCTTGATTTTGCAACTTACAGGACCTCAGGGGACCTCTCTAGTAACAGAGATAGGAGCCGGCCCTGCCTTCCTCACACAGTGATGCGAGAACGTGAGGAGTTAAGCACCAGTGCTTCTCAAACCTACATGTGCAGGGAGTCTTGTTAAATGCAATTTCTGATCCAGACGGCTGGGGAGGATCCTGAGATTCTGCATTTCTAGTAAGCTCCAAGCTAATACTGTACTGCTGAACTGTACTTTAGGCAGCAAGGAGTTAAAGTGTCTTCAAGTGCTTTGCTTTATAGACACGTAAGGGATTATCAAGTCCCTGATTAGGCTCACATAAGGTTACCGAATTTAATCTAGCCAACATCTGAACACCTTCCAGATGCTGGGCACACGGGCCAAGTAGGTACAAAAAGAAGTCAGACCCTTGCCCATCCATCAAGGGAACCAAGGGCCACACCTTCGTTCTAGCACTTGACACAAATGAGGACTGACTCATACGTTTTGTGGCCCTAAAGGCAAGATCTTGCCAAGGCCCGAGAGGCTGTTTGACAACTAGCCACTAGGAAGCTACCATTTGTCAAAGACCTACTATGTGTCTCCCAGGACATCCGGAGCTTCATCTATATCACACTGCCCTCTAACCTCACTCAGCCTTTCCCTATGTATGAAATGGGCCAGGTGTGCACTTTGCAAGTGAGGAAATGAGGTTCAGAGAGGTTAAGGAAATTGTCATAACTAGAACCCAAGGTTCTCACAATGCCTTGGAAAGGGTTAAGCTCAAGACCACTTTTCTCAAAGACATAGCATCATGACATGACATGAACAAAGGGCCTGCTGCCAGCAGAAACCTGAAATCTGCAAGCTACCCCAGCAATCTTCCCTCCTGTCAAGTCCTCTGCTTGACCTATTAAGCCTGGGGTCAAGAAAAGATGCATACAGGTGAGCAAATGAGATATAAAACCAGCAAATCACGATCAAATAAAATTATGTGGGGCTGAGTGGAATCAGATAACTCAGTGTGAACAGGGAGGTGCTCCGCTTAGGAAGCTGCCAATAAAATCTGGTCAAGAAAATTGCTGGACTCACTATTGGTTTATCCAGAAAGACCTCTGGATGAGTTTAAATCAGCAATCGGTTCCTCCTGACTGCTGCTGGAGAAATGGGGTAATGCAAGGTGCTTAAATCTCTAGCCAAGGCTTCTAGCCAGAGCCTAACATCTCTGTGGCTTCCCTCCCTTCTTGTTTACTGAAGTCCCTTCATACCCTCTGCATACGCAGTGTGCTGTCTCTGACAGCCAACACTTGGTCATGACAAAATAATGCCTTACTTTTACATTGGTTTCAGAGGTCTGCCGGCACTTTCTTTTTAAAGCCATGAAAGTAAACTGAGTCACATTATCAAGTTCACTGGCACAAAGATGAACTTGCTGTCCTAAATTAATTCACAATAACTAAATAAAGCTTCCTTTAATCCCAGTTTATTCACCCAAGTTGTGGCTTAACCTCTAGGCATTAAAAAGAGCTATTTGCCCAAAAATACGTTAGAGGCCAAACTTCCCAGCTTTTCATTCTGCAAACCCCAAAACAGTAAGCAAGGCATTCGTCACGATCACAAATCTTCCTGCCACCAAGTATCAGCAAGGTACCACCATGGCCTCACCACACAGCCCAGGACTTCCTGATCGCATCCACTTACAGAAAGAGCGAGACAATGCGAGACGAAGCAGCACCCAGGGACGGGATGGCTGTCAGCTCATTATTACTGAGGTACCTGTAACGACAAGAAGAAATTAGTCATGTAAATCATTTCAATTAGTAGTTTGAAATTATACAGTGCATGTGGGAAGGAAATCACAAAAACATTGCTGAATGAGGCATTGCGAGGCTACATACTAATGTTAGATAAAAGATAAAGAATTTAAACGTGAAGTCTTTAAAAGAAGAGAGGTGTAGGAGGTAACAAAAATCAACCATTTACTATACCCACCGTTTAGAAATAAAAACTAAGGGGAAATATATCCTATAATACATCTAGCTCAGAAATCAGGACCGACAGGCAGGGGGCAGGGAGAACAGGTTCCGAATAAAAGCGCCCCCTAGAGAACATCAAAGAGCCACTCCTTGTGGGCCGAAAGGGTCAGAAAAGGCTCTGGAGGGGCGAGACCATGCCCTCCCGGTGGTTTCACACATCTGTGAAATGGGGCTCTGCGAACCACCATTCTGCCCTCGCCAAAGGGCAACAAACGCCAAGGAGAACTGGAGGCTCACACTCCCCGTGGTGTTCTGAGGGGCTGTGACACCCGGGGCCAATGGGTCTCGATGCCCCATCTGTGAAAAAACAGGGACTTTCATCCATCTGTGATTCCACACACACAGACACACACACAGACACACACACACACACACACACTTTTACATGTAGATACCCTGAAACTCCTCTGCAGACAAGAGACGGTCTCCAAGCACCCTTTCCCGTTCAAATACTCTAAATCTGTGTTTCCTCTGTTAATATCACTTAATGGAAGGGGAAGCCCACAGACCAAAGCACAGCTTGCCTGGTCTGCCCCAAGAGGCTCTGCAATCCGGCCTCCTTACATGGAAATGTATTTCCAAATCTGGGAAGAGAATCCAAAACCAGACTTGCAAAGTGAGCCTAAACGTCCTTAAGAAGCCAGAGCACATTGTTCAGGCTTTCTGCTGGGTGACAGGCTGTAAAAAAAACTGTATCCGAGATGCAAAATCAAGGCAATAAAGTTGGGCTATCTCATTCTCTGTTTTTTTTAAGGGAGGTATGTCTTATATAAAGCAGCTTGCTACTTTTTGAAGACAAAGCCACTGAAATGACAGCTGTATTCATATAAGTGTACAGCTAGCATTTGCCTGAATAGGATAATCTAGTTATCTGCCATCTTTTATAGAAATGAATTTTTAAAAAAAAGGAGAAGAAGGAAAGGCCTTGAATTATCCCATTTGCTTTCTTTAGTGCCAAAACCAGTTACGGATGAAGTCTGGCCATTACTGGGCTCTGGGACATAGGCTGTCTGTTTCAATAGCTTCATGACTGAAGCATCTGGCAGAGAGAGCAAATCGTATCATGTGGCAAATCCTTTCTCCACTTAAAGAGCCCTTGTTTGTGTGTTGAAATAGACAATTAATTACTTTAACAGTCTCTTATCTAACTGTCCCCCAAATCAGATTGTTTCTGCTTCACCTTTTATCTCCTCAACCCTGCTGCCATCCATGTCCCATCTTGGTGCAGGGACATAACCTCTACTAATAAATTACCTAGCAATGCATTCATTACTAAACAGACCCTCAGATTTTATCAGAGCAAGACAAACTAAGGGCAGGGGCCTGTGCCATAGGCAGCCTGCTAATAATTCTTCATTTCTTAAGAGATTTATTCTACAACACAGACGAGGTGGTATTAGCAGCAGCTAACTTAGGGACTTATCATGTGCCAGGCATGGTTCTAACAGCTTTTCAATGTACTACCTCATCTTTAAGGCAGCTGGGTGGCACAAATGCTTAAGTGCTCAACTACTAGCCAAAAGGATGGTGGTTCAAACCCAGGCAATGGCACCTCGGAAGACAGGCCTGGCAATCCGTTTTGGAAAGGTGACAGCCCTGAAAACTTCATGGGGCTGCAATGAATCAGAATCATCTCCATGGCAACTAACAACAACCTCATCGTTAGACCCTTAGGAGATAGGTCCCATGCATATTTGCATCATACCAAGGAGGAAACAAACACTGAGAGGTTAAGTAATTTGACCATGGTCACACAGCAAAGTGGCAGTGACCCAGGGAGTCCAGCCCTATATATCTTCACAATTACAGCAACAACTTTACATACACAATGCAATGTCATCACCACGACTACTGAGTTAGGTACCATGTCCTACTATTACCCAACTCCCTATCTGACCGGTAATTTCTCTAAGTGTCAGCCAGGGTCACAAAGCTAGGACGTGAAACAGCAAGATCTGAACACAAGGAAGACTACAAAGCAGAGGACAGCCACAAGCTACAAGGCCAGCAAGCACAAGGCAACCGGAAAGCTCACACATGCTTATGCAACATGGTCGTTATTTTTCAGTCACCTTATGATCTGTCTTGATTTTAAACCTGAAACAGGGAGTGTGTACATCCCTGCAGGGGAACTTCCGCCAGAAGAGTGTGGTCTCAGCCCCGCTGTACACAGGACAAACTGCTCCACCCAATTTCGCAGAAATAAACGGACAAGGAAAATGGGCATATTAATATTTCAAATCTTGATGGAGCTGTTGGAGAGCAGGGTGTACAGGTGCAGTGGACCAGAGGGGGTGCTAGGGATTAACAGGGCATTTCAGATCTGGATTAGCAGCCCCGAGTCAACAGGTTCAGTCAGAAATAGCAGGCTCTAATCTCAACAGGACTGCTTGATTTATGAAGAGGACAGTTGGAGCCCAAAGGAGAGGAACTGCATGGCCAGATCACTTCTATTTACAAAGAAATGCTGGTGAAAAAGTAAGTCTGCTAGCTCCACCACTGCCGTCTTCCCCTTTGTTCACTCCATCCCTTGTTGAGACTAGAACGTGGGCTCAGAAGGCAATGAAGGCTGAGCCCGCTAAGACGCCAAGAGCTTCTTGCCAGACTGAAATCGAGACTGGTCAAAAATAGCGCAGCTAGAGCTTTGAGGGGAAAGGCACTCGGGAAGTTTAGCACTGTCTTCCTTTATCAGGAAGTTTCAGGAATTAAGGACTGAGATGGATGAAATTTTCCGAAGTATCTAGCGTTGTGCAGTTGCCCTTCCACAACTGCCCCCCCACCCAAAAAAAAAAAAACAAAACTGTGCTTCCATTCAAGGCCCTAGAACTCACTGGACCTTTTCCTCAGGATTCAGGGCCACGAAGTGCCTTGGAGGTATCAGAACATGAATCCTGAGGCTTGAGAAGGTATAAGTAAGATAAGCGGAGCTGCCCCAGGGCAGATACGGAGCAGGACCTTTCCCAGCTCAATCCACCAAGTCAGCGGGTTTTTTGGTCCCTCACCTCTCTCCAAAAGCTTCCATTTATTTTGGCTTGGTTAAAGGAAGTTTTACATTTTCCAAGATATAAACACTTATTTAAAAAAAAAAAAAAAAAGACCATTTCACAGTAATTATTATTATTATTTAATCAAACTAGACTTCAGCCAATAATGAAAAACAAACCAAAGGAATAATTTTGGGATTTGTTTTTTTGTTTTGTTTTGGCCATATTTATTTACTTACTGAATATAGCTAATATTAGCACATAGTAAACCATTTTGAACCATTTCAAAAAAGAATACAAGGCATATACACACCACTTCCAAAAAGACTAGAAGGAGTAGACAGTGAAAAATAAAGCTTCCCTGCACTTCAGTCCTCTGGTTTGCCTCCCAGAGGCAGCCCCTACGGCCAGCTGCTAGACATATACATAGCTTTTACATTTACACAACGGCTGCATGTTATACAGACTGTTGTTCCATACTGTAGACTTTCCCTCAGTAACAGATCTGGGAGATCGCCATTATTCTTTTAACCAGCTACAGATTAGTCCTTTAGTACAAATGAACCAGAAATTATTTAACCAATCTACAACTGGTGGGCATTTTGGTTGTTTCCAGATACAAACAGCTGCAATAGTCAAAGTTAGGCAGGAGGTTGTGACTTTGGTTGGTTGGTTTCTTAAAAAGGAGGAAGTCGTCCGTATCAGGTAGGTACACAGGTTTTGCAGTCAGGCCACTTAATCAGTAACTGTTATTAGCGCTTTAGTTACTTAATAACGCATACTATATGATTAGTTTGTGGAGACTTTATGATCTATAGTTACTATGCCAGATGGCCAGATAAAGTTATTTTAGCATAATGATATAGGACAATAATATAAATAATATAAGTAAAAGTAATAATATTATAATAATATAAATAGTAATAAGGTCTAACGCTTACTCTGTGCCAGGCTCTGTGCTAGGTGCTTTACATATAGTAATAACTCACTGAATTACATGCCAAGCCTTTTAAGGAGGTGCTAAATCATCATTCTCACCTTAAAAGAAAAAATTGAGGCACAGGCGGAGCATCAGACCTAGATTTATTCAACCCCAATTCTACCCTTTACCATTCAAAGGATCTTCAGCATGTCACTTAACCTTGCTGTACCTTAGTTTCTTCTTCCAAAAAATGTAAATAATACACGTACCAACTTCACCGGGTGTTGGCAGATCCCGCTGAAACAATTAAACCTAAGAGCTATCCAGATACACAGTAATGCTTAATATGTGGTGGTAATTAACAGCCAAAACACAGTGCCTCAAAACTACATCCCTTCATTATTTCACCCTCTCCTTTAACACACCACCATCACACACACACACTCGCACGCACACAGCTGAGACATAGGTGAGTGATCTTAGGGCACACCAAAGGCTTCCTCACTCACTGCCTTCAGGAACATTTTAGGTCAACGCCCCTGGAAAGCACAAATCTAGCGCTCACAGGCCGGGCAGCAGTAACCTGATCCATTTTTAAAGAAGAATATATAAATAGCCCCTCTTATTAATAGAGGAGCCTCTCTGTCCAGGACCCTTCACTGGAGGCACTCCCTGGTGGGGTTTCCTCAAAGCTGTGGCCAGCGACAACGGAGTGGGCAGCGACAGCAGAGCGGCCAGCGACAATGGAGTGGCCAGCGCAATGGTGTGGGCAGTGCAATGGTGTGGGCAGCGCAATGGTGTGGGTAGTGACAACGGAGTGGCCAGTGACAATGGAGTGGGCAGCTACAACGGTATGGGCAGAAACAATGGTGTGGCCAGCGACAATGGTGTGCGTAGTGACAACAGTGTTGCCTGGAAGCAGCCGAACAAGTGCCCTCATGTGCTCCAGCGGCCTCCCAAGGGCTCGCTGTCTCTGACGGGCCATGATGTTACGTGGTTCAGGAGCCTCCAGAATAAAACGACTGCTAAACCACCACACGGTCGCTCTGCCAGCCCGTGGTTCCCTCTCACTGAGCTTTCCAGGGTTTAGGAGAACTGACAGCTCCTGGGAACACTCGAGCCTAGTTAATCTAGAAGTAACTGTACGTCAACTATGATTTTTTTTCTTTTCTTTAGTATCCTTCCCCACCTCCCCACCTCCCTACTCCTGACTGCATCTTTCTGCCTCCACAACTTATTAGAATTCCTTCAGGGAAAGGCCTGGATCTTTATCAGTGAATTCATCCCATCTACCCTGGTGGCGTAGTGGTTAAGAGCTACGGCTGCTAACCGAAAGGAAGGCAGTTCGAATCCATCAGGTGCTCCCTGGAAACCCTATGGAGCAGTTGCTATGTGTTGGAATCGACCCAATGGCAACGGTTTGGTTTCTTTGGGTTTATCCCACAGGACAGGGTGTGACACCAGGGAATGGAGGCGGTCACAGTGACAAGACTTTAAAGGATTTGCTTCTTAATAATGCACTCAACTTCGGGGCTGTGAGGTTCCTAAAGTAGCAGAACAGAAAGGAAATAACATTAAATGAGCCCTTTGCCTGTAATAGGCCCTACACGTTTATGTACATCATCTCTGACTAGTAATTATAATAATCCCAATAATGGATTATCATGTCCCTGTTACAAGACAGGGAAGAGAAGCACAGAGGAGCTAAGTAACTCATCTAGGGACACAGACCCAGTAAGGGGCAGAACCAGAACTCAAACCCAGGTCTGCATGCTCCCAAAATATGTGTTTTTCTCACTATACCATACTGCACATGTAAGATGTGATCTCTGCCCTTACAATCCCTACACTCAGGAAGGTAGTGTCACCACGGAAGAGTATGGACCAGGAGCTAGACTGGGGGGTTCCGCCCACTTCCAAGGCTTCCTGTGCCAGGGTTCCTTCTACTGTCTGAAAAGGCGAGAGTAAGAATAATGAGTTCAGTGCTTAGTGCAATGGCTAGCTTACTGTCCATCTTCGTGAGTGCATTAGCGGGAGGAGAGAGAATCATACAGAAAACAGAAAGAGCACAACGTGCAACCCAGTGCATGCTACTGCCCATAAACGCAACGGAGGTTCAGAGGCGGGAGTGAAGGCCAGCTGTGGGCAGAGATGGGAGGCCAGACCTGAAGGACGGTGTGGATGCAAGTAAGAGGTAATCCTCTGAGCCAAGCAGAAATAGTGACACAAGGTTTTCTCTTTTTTTTCATCTTTAGTTGAATGGTGGGACTATGGGGGTTTAAGGGAGTGCAGCCTCAGATTACGGACAGGTTTTGGAATCAAACAGATGTGAGTTCACCTCTCAGCTCCATCACTTGACACAGAATGAGTTTAGTTAACCTCTCTAAGCTTTGGGTTCCTCCTCGGTGAAGTGGGACTAGTAATTATCTGTATCAGAGTTGGTGTGAGGACTAAATGAGGTAATATCTGCAAAAGGTTTAGCACAGTGCTGCTATGATTACTACCGCTCTTATTATGCAAAAAAAAAAAATTTTAACTCTCACAATCAGCATCCCCAAGGACGGGGACAACTCAGATGCTCTCAGTTCTATTATCTGGATGGAGCTTAAACTCCAGAAAGCACCAAGCAGAAGGGGACTAAAGGCTGAAGGTCAATGGAGCCAAGCAAAACAAAAGTTAAAAGTCCATCTGGTGGAGCGAGAGTCAGAGATAACATCACTAAAAATACTCAGAGAGTACCTACTACGCCTCCACAGCAGCTCTGTGGGTAATTCTCAATTGAAAGGGGTTCAATGACAGCTGACAATATGACCGACCATGGCCTTCAGGGCCCTACAGCATCCCGGCCCTGGCCAGATCCCCGATCCCTCATCCAGTTCAGGCATCCTGGCCCTGCTCCTGAGCCTTCCTTGGGGCCCCTGCACTTGGCATCCTCTGTCCACAGCACTGACATCAGCTCAATTATCACCTTCCTGACCACCCTGGGTCAGGTATCACCCCTCCAAAATAACAAAAGAAAGGAAAGGTCTTCACATTACCCTGCTCAATTTCCCTCCTTACACTTAGCAGCCTTGCTGGTTTCCATGATCTGTGCACGACTTCCCCATCCCAATGTAAGCTCTGAGAGGAGAGATTTGTCTGCAGGGGTGGGCATGGGTGAGGAGGTGCACAGAAGTTAAGGCGCTGCTGAAAAACTGAGTAGCTAAGATAAGGAATATATGAATGCAATGTATTTTTTTTAAATCAAAATCCAGGATGAACAAAACAGCAAAATTTTAAATAAAGACAGAATTGGCAACAGTACCATGCTGAGCCACAATGCAGCCTGAGGCAAAAGGAACAATCAGCTAACAGTCCTTCTTTAAATTTTTGCTATTTTGCTCATCATGGATTTTTTTTTGCATTAATTTTGATTTTTTAAATATTGCACTAAAATATTTGTCTTATATTCTGCGCCTGAGACCAGAGTCTCACTTGCCTCCCTGGTCCCGGCCCCACTTGTCTGTCTTGTTTGCTGTACCCCCAATACCTACAGCAGGGCCTGGCACAGAAGTGTAGGCACTCAAATAAATGTTAAATAGGGGCATGAATGATGCCAGAAGAAATACCCCAAGTTTCATTTTGTCCAATTCTAAAGAAAACCACTATGCTTGAAGATTTTACACAGAGAAGTGGAATATTCTAACCACAAGCACTAAAGATAGCCTGGAGTGGGGAAAACACTGAGTTATGAACCTGATGCCTCCTTGGGGGACCGATTTTGTCAGTCTGGGTGATCCTTTTCAGACCTCCCTCCCCCAACACCAGCCTGTTGACACTTTGGGAAAACGAGGACCCTGGACAAAGTATTCCAAGGCCACTTCCAACTCTGAGCTTCTTTACATTAAAACAAGAAGAAGAAAAGATTTGGGCATGATTTAAAGGACACTACAGAATGCCCAGCTCTGTTTGGAGGTAGGAAGGTAAAGGTAAGCCTCTATTGTCCAGTCTTGCACACCTTTGTTTCCTGGGGCACAAAAGGGTTGGGTCTCCGTCATATGCCACTGCTGAGCAGGCTGCTCCACTTGCCCGGGAACTAGGAAAAGTACCCACCCAGGTGTATGAACCCAATCAGTCCCACAAGGGAGACGCTTCTCCTATACACCCACCATGTACCTGGGATGTCCAGTAACTCTACACCACCTGGGTGGTACACATTCTTCATTGTCTGCCTAGGATGAAGAGCAGGCTGCAGTAGAGGAGAGGGGGAAGGACGTGGTAGGATTTGTTACTGACAGTCAATACACAGTGTTCCAACATGTTTACATTGCTGCTCTAGGGGAGTGAACAACACTGCCATATAAGAAGCTTTTCCTAAAGAACTCTCCACACCCCACACCCCAGAGGTTTGGGGAAGCACTCACACGTCCTGTAGGTTCCGCAAGTCCTCAAAATCAGCAGGGTCAACCTCAGAAAGTTTGTTGTAACTCAGGTTTCTGGTAAAAGGAAAAAGAAAAAAAAAACTGAATCAACATTTGGCATTTTACACAAGTTTCAAGAATCTTCCCTGCCCCTGCTCAAACAAAACCAAGCCATCTCCCTCAGAACTGTCCCTGCCTCATGTTATTTTAAGTAACCTTACTGATGGTGAGATTTACAGGTATCTCCTGCTTACCTGACATCCACAAACTAGTCACTCAAAGCAACACTGAAAACCTCAAATCACTTTAGGTTGGCTAAATCAATACCATTTCACCACTCTGAACTTGTAAAGAAATTCTAAGGTAAACCAGTGCTCTACCTACATTACAGTGTCCTGGTCTGAACACCTATCCTTAATGGCATTTTTTTAAATTAATGATTTACTAAAGCATCAAATTCAAGCAGGCTTCAGAAGAGGACGTAGAACGAGGGATATCATTGCTGATGTCAGATAGATCATGGCTGAAAGGAGACAATACCAGAAAGATGTTTACCTGTGTCTTACTGACTATGCAAAGGCATTCAACTGTGTGGATCACAACGAATTATGGATAACATTGTGAAGAATGGGAATTCCAGAACACTTAATTACGCACATGCAAAACGGGTACATAGACCAAGAGGCAATCGTTCAAACAGAACAAAGGCTACTGTGTGGTTTAAAGTCAATAAAGGTGTGCGTCAGGGTTGTATACCTTCACCATACTTATTCAATCTGTATGGGATCAAATAATCCAAGAAGTTTGACTATAGGAAGAACGTGGCACTAGGATTAGAGAAAGATTAACAACCTGCACCATGCAGATGACACAAGCTTGCTTGCCACAATCAACTCCCATGGAAGGAGCAGTCAAGAAATAAAACAACATATTGCATGGGACAAATCTGCTGCAAAATACCTCTTCAAAGTATTAAAGAGCAAAGATGTCACTTTGAAGACTAAGGTGTGTCTGAACCAAGACATGGTATTTTCAATCACTTCATATGCATATGAAAACGGGACAATGAATAAGGAAGACTGAAGAAGAACTGATGCATTTGAACTACAGTGTTGGTGAAGAATACTGAATATACCATGGACTGTCACAACAAACACATCTGTCTTGGAAGAAGTACAGCCAGAATGTTCCTTAGAAGTGAAGATGGCGAGACTTCATTTCACTTACTTTGGACATGTTATCAGGAGGAACCAATCCCAGAAAAGGACATCATGCTTGGTAAAGTAGAGGGTCAGTGAAAAAGAGGAAGACCCTCAAAACAGGATGAACTGACACAGTGGCTGCAATAATGGGCTCAAACACAGCAATGATTGTGAGGATGGTGCAGGACTGGGCAGTATTTCGTTCTGTTGTATATGGGGTCACTATGAGTCGGAACCCACTCAATGGCACCTAATAACAACAAAGCCTCAAATAACATCAAGCAGTGGCAAAGCATCTAAACCAGTGGTGCTCAGCCAGGGATGATTTTGCTCCCCAGGGGACATTTGGTGACATCTGGAGACACTTTTTGGTAGTTACAACTGTGCAGGGACAGAGGGAGGATGTGTTAATGGCTCCAAGTGGGTAGAGGCCAAGGATGCTGCTAAACACCCTACAATGCACAGGACAGCCCCCACCACAAAGAATATCCAGCCCTAAATGTGTCAATAGTAGCCTTTTGAGGTTGGGAAACCCTGGTCTAAACAAGAACCTAAGACTAAAAATTGCTTATATATAGTCAAAAATCACATGATTGTTTAGAAAGTGAACACGAGAAGATCCTGAATCATACGCATGTTTATGAACACTGTATTCCCACCATCAATGAATAAAATATGGGGAACGATCACCACACAGAAAAGAGGAGCCAGTTACTGGAAATTCATGTTGGTGTTCACCAGCCAAAGGCAGAAAAGGCCTCACATGTGAGCAGCCTTCTAAGGTGATAGCATCTGTCTACATGCCAGCAGCATTCTCTTCCCTTCCTCACCCAGCTATACCCTCAGAGGCGGACCAGGAGCAAGTGGGCCAGTGTCTGCACAGCTGAGTTTCTCTGGTCACACTCTCACCCAGACCAGCTGACTCAAGTCTCAGGAACAGAATCCACCAGTATTTGATCCAAACGGGCCCCAACTTCTTGTTTTGCACAGCACGTTGCTCCTTGCCACCAAGTACACCCAGCCCTGTGTCTGCCCAAGAGGTTAACATTTTTCACCTCGGCTATTAATTCCACTGCACGTTACTGCCAATTAAAGTCTCTAAAAGGGCACAGTGTCATGTAAGTGGCAACTGTCTTTTAAGCTTACTCCAGAGACATTTAAATCAATACTTGCCTAGAGCTGATAGCTATTTCACTGTGAACTCAGAGACAATCATTCATCTAAATAAAAGTCAAGCAGCACTGGAAACCAACGGTGCCTCTGTGTTCGTGGCACAACCTGGATTAAAAGCAATTTGTCTAGAGATTATATTACTATAAAGACTGAAGGTGGTAATTTTTTAAACCACAGATCGAAGTCAAGCGTGAGCTTGTCTGTGCTCGGGGGTGTTTATTAATGAGTGCCTACAAATCAACAGGCGAGACCTGAGAAAGAAAATCCACAGGTTGAGAGATAGACTGAAATTTTCTTCCTCTGTTTTAGCACATTTCATACATAAAAAAGGGAAGGGGGAATACTGCTTCCTGTGTGTAAAGATACCATGAGTTTACAATGACTGTAACTTCTATATTATCACCGGCCAATGGGAGTTGTTGAGCTGGAGTAGACATTACAGAAAGACTCTCAGAAACCACAAAGAGCCCAGAGGGGCAAGTCATATGGATGAAGACCCTGCCAGGTGTGGAATGAGGGCACCACAATGGTGCCCACCTGCCCACCCACCCAAAGGGGCACATGTTCCTTGCCTCCAGAAACAAAGGCCAGTGTAGACCAATCTTCTCCTTCGGGCTCACCATCTGGATTCTTATGTGAAATCTTTTCAATTCTTTAAAAAGAAAAAGAAATAACCCTGGATGAGCTAAACAAAACGTATCTGCAGGCCACACTTGGCCTGGGGACTGCCAGCTTTCAATATGATCTGGGCCACGGACTCCTGAGGCAATTAAGGTTCAAAGTGAACAACCTGTTTCTGGCTCACATGTGGGGCCAGGCTGGAGCTGGGGCTCAATGGGATCCGGGTCTCAGGCAATTAACTGGTGGTTCCATTGTGAACTATCTGGAATGAAATCACTTCCCTCATTTCCCATTCCACCAGTGTCCACATTCCTCAGCAACTGGGTATTAGAATAAAATCATTTTAAATCACAACACCCTTTGGTCAATCTTTCCCTTAAAGGATGGACACAATTTATTTAAATTTCAGAAAATGTTATACGAATTCTTCTTTTTAAATAAGTCTACTTGAGAAAAAGCCACTGGTGGTGCAAACGGTTAACGTGCTCATCTGCTAATTGAAAGGCTGAAGGTTCGCGTCCACCCAAGGTTTAAGGTGCCTCAAAAGAGAGCTCTGGTGGTCTGCTTTGGAAAAATCAGCCATTGAAAATCTTATTGAGCACAGTTCTACTCCATGAGTTGGAATCAACTGGACAACAACTGGTACCTGAGAAACAGTCTTCCATAAGCAGTCTCAGAACTTAATGCTGAGATTCCAACAAATAGCACAGAAAATAAAGAGACTTTTGAATGGAAATTTAAGCTCCCACTGAGTCGGTATGAATGCAGTGACCATTCTGCTTTTGATGAACCAGAAAAGCAATGAATACACAAATGAAGGTCAGCTGACTGTCGATAAAGCATACTTTTCCCCCTCAGAGTATCTACTAGCAATACAAAGAGAAGACAGGAGCTGAAGCTCAGGTCCCTTAGAATAATTTCGACTTCTGGATACAGAGCTGCCCCAACTTTTAAGCATGAGAAATAAAGTCCCATGACCTTCGACAAGCTGCTGAGCCTCAATGGCGTTTATCAAGAATCAGGGAAAATATTTACTACATGCTCTACATATTTATTACATTTACATACTATATAGTAATTATACATATTTACTATATATCGATTAACATAACCCAAAATAAAGATACTGTCTCATTTGCCCATTTCAGGAAAACAAACTCCCAGCATAACTTTTTAACAAAGTTTTTTTTTTCACCCTTCAGCAGCTATGCTTACTGACAATACTGATTTCTCAACAATTAAGTTCTTTCCAAAAGCTCAGCAGGAATGTAAATTCTCATCTCAGATCCCAAGAACCATCAATGGGTTAATCAGTGAAAAAGCCTTAATCAGGCCTTTCTTTCAGGTGGCAGCTGACACGCACACAAGTCTAAAGCATCTCACTTATTTCTACAAACATGACTGCCCCTCACCAGGCCCAACATCTGAATTTCTCTTCAGTTGAAGGTTTCAGATTCTCCTGTCAAAACAATTTATCTGTCAGCAGGGCAGATGCTGTCAAAAGCATTTCTGCATCTTTCAGTAGCAAAGAGGGGAGGAAAGAAACCTCAGGGAATTTAGTTACTGCCAACTGCGGCTTTCATTAAACATTTTGTCAGCCATTGTCATAACACAAATTTTCCCTGTTCTTGCACAAAGGGTGTGCAGACCACGAAACAATTGAGCCCTGCCATAGATATGCTTTCAGCTAATCTGCTGAAAGATAACTGTGTGGCCCACAGTGTGCAGAACGCACAACAGGCACCTCCGCAGAGAACAGCTCAAGTTTTATCCAGGCATGTCTGCAAAGCAAGCTGAACAGGGCACGACAAGTCTGCTCGCTGAGCATTTTTCCTGACGAGACCCCCAATCCGACCCCACAGAATTAGAAGAGCTAAGTCTTTACATAGCTGAGAAATCCTCACCACTATCTAAAGCTGTGCTGTCTAATACGGTAGCAACTAGCCATGTGGCTACTTACATTTAAATTAAATAAAATTAAGAATTCAGTCCCTCATTAGCTTAACAAGTAAAGAATGTCTATCTTGAGCATTGTGCTCTTTTGCAATCTATCTATATGGGATCAAACTGACAACAGCAAGATCAGATAAGAATCTTAGAGGGTAGTGAGTCTATCTATATTAATGGGAGAGGAACAACCCAGAAAGGTAGGATGAGAATGTTTGCACAACTCAAAGAATGTTATCATCACTGAACTGTACATGAAGGAACTGCTGTATATATTCTCAAAAACAAAAAAAAAATTAAAAAATTTAAAAAAATTAAAAAAAAAAAAAAACAGAATTTAGTCCCTCAGTTGCACTAGCCACATTTCAAATACTCAAGAGTCCCATGTGGCTCATGGCTGCCATACTGGACAGCGCAGAAAGAGGACACTTCCTTCACTGCAGAAATTTCTACTGGGCAGCGCTGGGTCCAAATTGAGTGAAATGGAACCTACAAAATAAACTTGGATTTTTTTAAATAAATTTGAGTTTCCAATAATTCAAGAGCTCTGTTTAAACTATGGTGGGGAATGGACATTGATATTAGCCCAAATTATTTAGGCAAACAAAGTTCTTAACCATCCCGATAGGGGAAGAGCCTCTGAAAACTCAATTCCCAAGGAAGACAACCTTAGAAAAACATGCTCTCTGAGTGTAATTCTATAGGTCTAATCATTATTTATATAATCTGACTAGCATCTTCCTGGACTACAACCAGAACCATGTGTTACAAACTTGCAAATGCCCTTCAAAAGCTGGCGAACAATAATTTGTTGACTCCTGGGAAGTTGAGGGATAAAAAGTTGCGTTTACTTTTGAGTAAGTTGTGATGAGGAAATAACCTAGCATCCTTAGAAACATAATTAGCACTTCATCCACAAAAGCAAGCACGGCTCAGACTACTGACTATATAAGCAAAACCTCTCTCTGTAAAAGAGTGTCAAGCATGCATGGTTCTATTTTTATTTTTTATATATATTTTTTTTATTGTATTTTAG
>NW_004443956.1:11748300-11777713 GCF_000243295.1 Trichechus manatus latirostris | reverse complement strand
GACTCAGTCTGGTGGAGGCCATGGTAGCCATGGTCCATTAGTCCTTTGGACTAATCTTTTCCTTGTACCTTGTTCTCTTCATTCTCCCTTGCTCCTGATGGGGTAAGACCAGTGGAGTATGTTAGATGGTTACTCACAGGCTTTTAAGACCTCAAACGCTACTCACCAAGGTAGAATGCAGAACATTGTCTTTATAAACTGTGTTAAGCCAATTGAGCTAGATGTTCCCCAAGAGCACGGTCCCGGCAGCCCTCCACACAGTAATTCAGTCCCTCAAGGAGTTTGGATGTATCTAGGGAGCTTCCATGACCTTTCCTTGTACAAGTTGTACTGGCTTCCCCAGTAATGTGTAGCGTCTTACCCTTCACCAAAGTTACCACTTATCTATTGTTTATTTAGTATTCCCCCCCCCATCCCTTGTAACCAACAAAGACTGTTACTTTTTGTGTGTAAACTTACAGCAGAGGTCCCATACAATATCTGTCCTTTTGTGATTGACTTATTTCACTCAGCATAATGTCCTCCAGTTTCATCCATGTTTTAACTTTTTCTTTGATCCTCTTACTCTCCCTGTGCTGAATTCCTTTTGTTTGTGGATTTTTTTTTTCATTTCGTTTTTGTAGGTATTGTTTTTACCGAGACTTTATGTTTTTCCTCTTTATTTTGATGAGTAGGTTTGTTAACTTTGTGGTTACTGTGAAATTTACCCTTATCTTTCTAAGTTTGAAGCAGTCTATTATTACTTGGTACCGCCTTGCCTTCCTCTCCATTAGAGGGTTCTATACTATACCGTTTATTCCCTCTTTTATTGTTTGATGTTGTTGTCATTTACAGATCAATTGCTCTGATTCCCTGTTGCATTTCTTTTGGTTTTGGATAGTCCTTGAGAGTTCCCTTCCTAGATTGGTATCTGACTGGCACAATCCTGTGTCCTAGATCAGCCTGTGAGCTGATGTTGTTGGTTCTCAGATTGAAGGACTCCTTCTAATAATTCTTATAAGTTTGGTTTGGTTTGATTTTTACATAGTCCCTTAATTTTTGTTTATCTGGAATTGACCTAATTTCACCATCATATTTGAATGAGAGTTTTGCAGGATATATTATTCTTGGCTGACAATTTTTTTTCTTTCAAGGCTTTATATATGTCATCCCATTGCCTTCTTGCCTGCATGGTTTCTGCCAAATAAGCTGAGGTTAGTCTTATTGTTTCTACTTTGTATGTGACGTTTTGTTTTTCTTGAGCTGCTCTCAGGATTCTTTGTCTTTGGTTTTGGCGAATGTGATTATGGTATGGCTTGGTGATTTTCTTTTGGGTCTATCCTATACGGGGATCACTGAGCTTCTTGGATGGCCAGCTTTTCATCTTTCATGATACTGGGGAAGTTTTCTGTCAGCAGTTCTTCAATGATCCTCTCTGTGTTTTCCGCTTTTTCCCCCTTCTGTGAACGTCAACCACTCGAAAATTTTTGCTTTTGACTGTATCCCACATAATTCTCCGTGTCTCTTCATTTTTCCTCGTTCTTTTTTCTGAGTTTTCCTCAAACAGAGTTGTATCCAAGTATTTGTCTTCAATTTCACTGATCCTGTCTTCCACCGTTTCAAACCTACTCCTCAGTCTTTCTATGACACTGTCCACTTCTGAAATCTTGTTGTTTATCTTTTGGATTTCTAATTGTTGTTTCTGTATGATTTCTAGTTGTGAATTTATTTTGGCATTTTGTTCCTACATTGTATTCCTGAATTCTTCCATTTTTTTGTCTGCAATATCCATGAATTTGTCTGCCTTTTCTGTGAATTTGTCTATTTTTTCCTCATTTTTGTCTGCTTTTTGCTTCAACTCTTGGATAGCTCAGAATATTAAAGATTTGAATTCCCCATTAGGTAGTGCTAGTGCCTTTTCTTCTATTGGAAAGTCATCTGGTGTTTTATTTTGGATGCCTACTGGAACCATCCTGTCCTGTTTTTGTAGATGTTTTGATATTGATAGTTATTTTCCTCATTTACTGATTGTAGATTTATTTGTTTCATCCTGCTTTTTTGTTTTATTTGGCTATGTCTGAGCAGGTGGGCTGTGTGTTCTTTGTTATTCGCTCGTCTCTGGGCAGGATACTTTTCACCTCCTTCTCCAGTTGGCAGGGTCAGTCACTCAGATATGGTACAGCAGGGCAGGTCTAGCTGAAGAGGAGTTGCTGGGATGGATTGTTTGTGGCACTTACTATGGCCTGCAGGGCAGGTTCCGGTAGGCCATGCCTGGACTGCTTGCTGGTGTGATGTTCAGCACACGGTGCAGGTAGGCAGGATGGAGATGGAAGATTATGCTGTGTG
This sequence comes from Trichechus manatus latirostris, assembly GCF_000243295.1. NCBI lineage: Eukaryota > Metazoa > Chordata > Mammalia > Sirenia > Trichechidae > Trichechus > Trichechus manatus. Next base: position 11,775,388 of record NW_004443956.1, on the reverse strand, counting down.
GGGCTAACATGGGTATGGGAGAGAGGAGAGAGGAACGGGAGCCAAAAACATACAAACAAACAAAAAAGGGTGCTAGGGAAGTTTGCCATTGGAGTGGAGAGATGAGAGTCTATGAAATGGAGAAAAACAAAAAGGACAAGAAGAAAAACAAAATAAAAATTAATAAATAAAAATTAGAAGAAAGAAGAAAAGCAAAGCTCCCAGGGATCCCTCCGGTGCAGCTGCAAGATCTGAGGAAGTTGCTTCCAGGCCGTGAAGTACAGCCTGGCTAGAAGGGGTAGAGGTGTCACTCAGCGCCAGGTATTCAGGGCAACAGGAAGAGAAGGGAAGTATAGAGATACAAGAAACTGAGTAATGAAGAAAGACAGAAAGGGAAAAGAAGACAAAACAAACAAATTAAAAAAAGAAAAAGAACAAGAAAAACCCCCAAAGAAAAACAGGAAAAAAAAAAGCTCAAGAAAAAAGAAATGCCCTCAGGGATCCCTCTGCGTGTCTGCACAAACTGAGGGGGCAGGTCCCAAGCTGCGCAGTACTGCTCAGCTAGAATGGGCTCTCAATTCGAGAAAAGAAAAAGAAAACAAACAAACAATTCAAAACAAACAAAAAAGCCCCGGGATCCCACCAGTGTAGCAGCATGGGCCAGGAAGCAGTTTCACATTCGAGCAGCGTTTCGCAGCCTTTCAGGAAGAAGCAAAGATGGTGCACGGAGCCAGGTATTTGAGAGAAAGTAGGGGGAGGTGGTGAGAGGTAAAGCAGAAATCTAAAGAAGTGGAAAAAAGCAACACCAGCAGCCAACAAATGGCACTTAGGGAGCCGGCCAGTGTGGGCAGTTGGAACTCAAGCGACACCGGCGTGAAGGTAGTGCTTCCTGGCCAAGATACTGGCTGCAGGTAGTAGAGGAGGACGAGTAGGGTAAAGAAGGGTGGGGGGTGGGAAAGCGTATATCGCTGGTTACCAGTTGTTCTGTCTCCGGCTGGAAGCTCCGTGAAGCTGCTTTCTCATACCCCCTGTTCACTTATCGCTATTAGGAGTCCAAGATGGCGGATCCATGCTGCGTTAGCTGATGGGGACCTCTCCATGTATCTCTCCTGGCTCTCTGTTCTCTGTCAGTTTCTTATTCCATTCAGTGCTGGGCTGAGTTCTTTATCTCTTCATTTGATGTTTAGGGTTTCAGGACTGCCGTTTTCTCTGTTTGCCTTAGTTTTTCGGATCTTTGCTGTGGAGGGATGACGTGGTGCTTCTGCCTAGAGCGCCATGTTGCCCGGAAGTCCTGCATGGTTCTACTTTTAAACACTAATATGAATAATAACTCAAAGTGGAAGGAACTGGTCCTAAATCTGTGACAGGCATTCACTAGGGAGTATAGGGTTTTCATATTCCAGGCTGGCCTATTTCCCATTACTCAACCCTATCTGGACTTCTGAACAGCACAGTATTTTGAATATTTTAAGCTTTCAGATATTTGCTAAACTGAATGATACAGCTGAAAAGAAAAGTGTGAGGCATTCCAATGACCCCACTACTGAGCACCACTGGGGTACCCAGAACCAGCCTGAGACCATCCTTTTCTAGGGAAACTGGGCTCCAGTTGTCCATTTCTTTTCTCAAGCTTAGAAACTGCTGTTTGCCACAAAATTGTTGTTTTATCACAAAAAAATAATAAAATAAAATTAAAATAATTTTTTAAAAAGAGAATTAACTGCTTAGAACCGGGAAAAACTGATCTGTCCTTCATGATTTCAAGGGGTGTGAATGAGGAAGAACATACAACTTGTCATGGTTATTTAATCCCTCGCACTATTAAGGCAGTTTCTGCTATACTTGTACCTTCTGAGGAATTACATTTAGTACACATCAAGTTCCAATGAAATCATCACATTATGTTCCCTAGACCCACATGGTAAGGTTTTATGAGAATAACAGATTTTTTTTAAAAATCCTAGAGTATCAGATTTCTTTTTTTTCCCCCTATTGCAATGCTTTCCCCTCATTACCTAAAAACCACAATGGAATAACCTGATAATATGCACTAAACAATGATAAAATAGCATCTTAAACCAGAATCATTCCACTGGCATCCTCACCACTAAGGAGAATGTTCTGTACTTGCTGCCATCTTTTTTAAGTAAGCTGAGGAGCCACATCTGAAGCTTGCCCAAGGAACACATTCTGTAAATAACTGAATGCAAAATCACTTATCAACACAATATATGCAGCTCATGTTGTAAGTGTTTGGTCAGTTACATATAAGAAAGTCAGTAATGATTCAAGGTTTTTTCCATTTTTGAAAATATTACAGATAATACTATACACAAATGAGAAACCCACATGTGACTCAATGAAGAGATAATACATACTAGCCATATAAGGACCACAGAGTCACTGCCTAATTTTACTCTTTAAAATGAGTTATAGAAATTAGTGTGGGGGATGAATATTATATGAGACCACTATTACAAAAAAAAACAAGAAAAGGTTTACACACAGGAAAAAAAATTATTGATGATTACTAGGGATGGAGAGGTAGGGAGGGAAAACTACTAACTAGAGAGAAGACATGTGTTAATACTGGTAAAGGGAAAGACAACACTCAGTATGGGGGAAGTCAGTATAACATGATGAAGGCAAAAGAAGACACTGAAAGGAATGTAAGAATAAAGGGCAACTACAGTAATGACTATAACACAGACAATCCTTCAAATATAGTATTAACAAAGAACAATTTGCAGATGGATAGATAGATAGATAGGTACGCTAAAGAGGTGTGGGAGGGCATAATGAAGCACACCCACTTGCAGATACAGGTTTGGCTGTGGACACTTCTATACACATAATTATAGGTGCTGCCATGTACAGTAATATAGCCCTTTCATGACCTATGGGGCATATGCCATCCCACCCACTTTTTCTGGCTCTCAGGTTTCTTGGGACTCTACTTTTCCCATTAAAAGTATTTGCCACCCTCCAGTGGGGACTTGTGTATTGCTGAAAGGGAAAGGAAATGTTCACTGAAGCAAAATTGCCTTAAATGTGAGGTAGTGCATCGAGGAAGTATGACTGGGGTAAAAATTTTGTCTCTTTTGGCTTTTGTAAGCATACTTATAGCTTCCTTGTTAGTTAGGGATAGTTAGGGAACCCTGGTGGGTTTAGTTTTTGTGTGTGTGTTGCAATAAATCCTACCACAATGACCAGTGGGACAGATGGGCATCCACCAATCCTGGTGCCCGAGAACTGCGCCCCCCCCAGGTTTGTGGGACCCATGTGTTCCCAAATAATGTATCTCAAAATCCATATTACCAACCAAAAATTTAAACACACTCCATGATTCAGTATGCTCCCATTAATGAAAACACACGGTGTTCAAAAAAAAAAAAAAATTCAAAGCTGAAAATAATACCGTATAGAAAGGGATAGACAATAAAGAACACAACGGGCACAGTCATGGATACTTCTCAGACATAACCAAACACCTCGCAGGACAAAGTTCCTAGGCTCGAAGGTGAAGGACCACAGACTCAGAGGACATCTACGTCAACTGGCACAACACAGTTCATATAGACCATATTATGCAGCCTACTTTGGTGAGTAGCATCTGGGGTCTTAAAAGCTTGTGAGCAGCCATCTAAGATACAACTATTGGCCTCCTTCCTTCGGGAGCAAAGGAGAATGAAGAAAACCAAAGACTCAAGGGAGCAATTAGTCCAAAAGACAAATGGACCACATAAACCACAGCCTACACAACCCTGAGACCGGAAGAATTATACGGTCCCAGCTACCACTACTGACCGCTTTAACTGGGATCAAAACAGAGGGTGCCGGACAGAGTAGGAGAAAAATATAGAACGAAAAAGACCAGACTTACCAGTCTGACAGGAACTGGAGTAACCCCTGAGACTATGGCCCTAAGACACCTTTCTGACCTGGAACTGAAGCCATTCCCGGAGACCACCTTTCAGCCAAACAACAGACAGGCCCATAAAATAAACAATAACACCCAAGAGGAACGTGTTCTTTGGAACAATTAATTATGCAAGAACAAAAGGATATTTGCCCAAAACCAAAGATGAGAAGGCAGGAAGGTGTAGAAAATCCCGAGGAAAGGAAACAGGGAACCCCAGATGGAAAGGGGGACAATGCTGACACATTGTGGGGAATGCAACCAATGTCCTGGAACACTTCATGTACAAACTATCAAATGGGAAACAATTTGCTCTGTAAACTTTCACCTAAAGCACAATTTAAAAATCAAAGAAATTAGCGTAGGGCTCGACTCCTAACGCTCAAGACGTCACCTGAGTGAAGTCACTCAGGCCCATCTCTGTGATCTCTACTTTGATATTTCACACATCTTACCTTGGCGTGTGGTTGAAAACAGATCTGGGTCTCTTCCCTTTGTGGCTCTGGGCTTAGCACTCAGCAAGTGTAAAGTTGGACAAATATTTATTGTTTGTCTACAATGTACACTGTGCTGTGACAAGTTCTGTGAGGCATGCAAATTAGGATAAGACCTAGTCCATAACCTTAAGGACTTTACAACCTACTGGTAAGATAAGACTCTTGACCAAATAATTACAAAAGAAGGTTGTAAGATAGTGACCACCCTGTGAACGGTAGAGCCAGAGTTGCAAATTGGTGGCTCTTGGGTCAAAGCTGAGCCACAAGAAAATTTGTTTGTTTGTTTTGGATGGAACGGTGTTTATTACATAAAAAATAAAAAGAAGTCAGCTTCCCCTGAAAAATAATCACTGGGCCAGCATTCCTGACAGTAGCAAGCAGTCCAGTGGACACAGACACACCACTCCTACTGTCTCCCCCAGGCCCTCTTTACTCATGTGCAGCCCTGCAAGCATGTGTGCTTGCCACCCCTGCTACAGACAAGAGAGTCCAGACAGCCTTCAGAGCAAAGGTCAGTTGTGATGAAAAAGGTTTATGAGAAAATGCAAGACCTCAGCTGAAGAAGAGTCGGAGAAAAAGGAAAGAGCAGAATTTCTGAAGAAGGGTACTAGGAAAGAAGGCCAGAAGAGAAAAATCAGGCAGGGGAGGGCACAGAATGAACAGCCAACCAAGCAGCCAGCCAAAGCCAGCACCTCCCAGAAAGGAAAGGGGAAAGATAGGAACGGTTTTACGGCAAAGTGGAGAAGCCAAACCCCAGGCTGTTAGACCCACAACTTACCAGGCAGCAAGTCAAGGATTATATAAACCTTAAATCCTAGTGCCAGGTCCCTCATAAACATTCATCTACAGGGCCACTAAAGTTGATTACCATGGGAACAGAGTACCTCCTTGTTCATCTAATTAAGTTTTGGCCCAAACGATCAAGAGGCCCAAAACATTTTCTCACCATCACTGAAGGCAGTCAGCGTTTGCTTTCTACATGGTCCCTTAAATCTTAGTTTGGGCAAAGAGATATGAAGTAATTAGGTGCGATGTTTTTGTTTGTTGTTATTTAAACTGTCTCATACCTGACTGAGAAGGGCTACGGGGTAAAGCACACAAATTTCCCACAAGTAGTCTCTTATTAAATATAGTATACGCATCATTATCCTCTAAGGACTAATTAAAAATTTAATTTAGAAGAGGCACTCTGGCCACACCCACTCTTCAGTTCGAGGACACCTGACAAAGAGACTGTGAACAGGGAAGAGCTGCCTGTCACAAGCCTGGTCCTCCTGCCAGCCTGCCATAAAGGGAGCATTGCCATGACCACCCTGTGGGGAAGAGGTGCCTACCAGTTACGTGTGGTTCTCCTATGAGAGGACAGCTTGGAAATGGGGAGGGGGAGGAAAGAGGTCAGAAGTCGGGTACCTCACAATCACCCATTTATCACCTGGAAAAAGGATTCACAAAGTCACCCTTTCAGAGACACCTTAAGCTCTACAGGACTTCCCAAACTCATCACCTCCACAGCAGGAACCCCGACACCCTTGCCGGGCACCAGCCAGTAACAGACTTTAATCTTTACCTCTGGAAAGTCCAGCCATTCTGCTGAACAGAGTGGGGTTTGCACCTTACAGCAAAGCGCCCCGACTCGCCATCAATCTCGTCTCCAACGTGGTCCTCGCACCCCTAGGCACGGCCGCTCTGAGAGTGGAGCACTCAGTCATGACAGTAAGAGAGGCCGGAGGGCGTGGTCATCTCCATGGACACACTGAAAGGCTGGAGGAGGAGCTCCTAAATGAGAATCATGCTCTACCGAGGCAGGAAATGAAGCTGTTTGCTTCTTTAGTAGTTACAAGTTGGCCAAAAGAGACAGGAAGTGAGGGATGGGTGAGGCTGAAAAAAGGGCAAAACAATCTAGTGGATACATCATGAGTCCCAGATTTGCCACGTTTTGTAAAGCTAGTCAAGTTCATCGATGCTCCTCTGGTCTGTGCTGTTCTCTTTTCCCGACACCTATCCCTCACCCCTCTGCCTTACAAAGGTCCACTCTGAGGAGATGGGCTTCCTGTGGAAACACCACTGCAAAATACAATTTTAAAATTCATTACTCTGGGTATACACTTTCTTTTCCTTCTTCTGTTGAAGGGAGGAAAATAAGCATCTTATTGCTCCTTTGTAACCCAGAAGTGCATTTATGTAAAACTGCCCTTCTAAATACTTTCTTAAACAAATCTGATTATTACTCGTGAGTCACCACAGAGTTTTATTTTTTACTTTTTGGAGTACATTTCTATAACATGAGGTTTTGGTACTAGTATTTTCTTTTTTATTTTATTTTTGTATAATTTATTTTTGGTTGAGAATAGACACAGCAGAACATACGCCAATTCACAACAACTTCTACATGTAAAAGTCAGTGACATTGATTACATTCTTCAAGTTGTTCAACCATTCTCACCTCCTTTCTTAGTTGTTCCTCCCTCATTAACAAAAACTCACTACCCCGCAAGGTTCCTATCTAATCTTTCAAGTTGCTGTTTATACTAGTATTTCCATTGATTGGAATCTGTTAGCTAATTTTTAGAAATGAGGGTTAAAAAGCCACAGAATGTCTTGATCCTTTCCTGGTTCTAGGAAAACTCTTAGACAAGAGTGTTTACAATGGCATGTAATGACTCAGATGGAGGGATGGGGTTTTTTGTTGTTGTTCTTCATATTTTAATCTGTGTCTGTTGCACTCAGAGGAAGTAATACATTATTGGAGGTTTCATTTCTGAAGAATCAAGAGTCAATGGTATAGAAATTGCTTATCCTTTGATCCCAGTGAAATCCTTGGTTGTATACCTTCTGCCAGAAAGACAGGGTTGGAATTTGGCCACCCTGTTCTTGTGACCAGCAGTGCTTTTTATGGGACTGTGTTAAAATAGCTATTTTTCTCTTGGATGGCAATGTTCCTCTCAGGGACCTTAGGCATGGGCATGCAGTGTGTGAAATCACTCAGTGTTAAGTGGAGAATCATTTCAGTGTGTTAGAAAAGCAAACTGATCACAACATCACTGGGCATAGGCATCCCTGGATGGGGCAGGTGGTTAATGTGCTTGGTTTCTAACTAAAAAGCTGTAGGTGCAAATCCACCCAGAGGCTCCTCAGAAGAAAGTCCTGGCAATCTACTTCTGAAAAATCAGCCATCAAAAACCTGTGGAGCACAGTTCTAATCTGGCTCACACAGGGTCACCAGAAGTTGGAACTGACTCCACAGCAACTGGTTACTGGTTTTACTTATGAATGGTGGTTGTGCCAAAATTTATGTAATTAAATTTGTTGCTGACATACTCTATCAAAGAACTGTTCATAAGATATTGCTAGATTGCACAGTATCTAGAGACCTTGGTAAATGATAATAATAATAAAAAAAGGAAAGAAAAGTGTATTGTGGCTCAGTCATTTTCACAGCCAGTTTCCCATCTGACATAGTAAAAATTTAGCATGTTCAAGGATGGAGGTCACACGTATCGCCTGATTCTTCGTAACTTCAGTGAAAAGGAGTTTCCCTATTTTAATAGTAGAAAGTAGTCTGTATACAATAATGCATGCTGAAATACTTGATGGTTGTTTAACCTTGACTTAGTATCTTCAGTGCCATTTTAGCAACAGAACCAGAGAAATGGTCACTGCCTCAGCACCTCCAAAGCAGGGAAACCAATGCGTAGACAGCCTTCTAAGTTTAGAGCATTTCATGACGTCTTAGTATCGTAGAAAGAAAAACTTTGCCTTTTGGCTTCAGCTAAGCATTTCATGACACAAATAAACTTTAAAAAGCCTAATGGAAAAATTGACAGAATGAGATCCCAAGTCGATAAGCTAACTAATAAAGTCAGTGACTTCACTGTGTTAGCCAGAAGGCTGACCTTTTAAAACCGTGTGTTTTCTTTAAAATATCTAGCGAGAGATATTCGTGTGCCTCCTTGCGATACAGCAGATGTGTTCTTGAAAAGCTGTGGGTAAATTCAGTTTTTTAAATTTGGCCAACTTAATCCCAGGAATCTGTTCTCTTTATTTTGAGTGATCTTCATTTTTTAAGTTTTGAGGTAGCTGGTAAAAGGAAGGATGAATAAACCATAAAAGATAATTTTTGAAGGAACTTAATCCACTTAACCCATTTGTAATGCACAGTACCCTGGTAAACTCAAGTATATCTGAATTTTCATATTAGCTTTATGGATTTTGGGTGTTTGGGCTTTGCTCAGGCACCAAGAGATGTCACAGGGGCATTCATGAGCAGTGGGTGTGATTTCAGTTGAGAAATAAAGGATGCATGTTTCACTGGGAGCTGGAACTCCAGAGCAAACCCACAGGAACTGCTGGCTTCAAAGGAAGGATTTTCCTTATAAGCAGCTCTAGCCTGGGAAAGTAGTTATGCCCACTTATGTCATTTGTCCTTTAAATTTTTTTTTGTACGTGGGTAGGGAGGAAAGCGATACTGATAACACTAAGGTAATACGTGTTTGTACGGATGTATTAAAAAAAATACTAAAATCAAACCCATTACTGTCGAGTTGATTCCAATTCATAGCAACCCTAGAGGAATAGGAGTCTGTAAAGCAAATCACCAGTAAAGGTAATTATAAGCCCTACCAAAAGTCAATCAGAAACAACTCCTTTTGGAGTCCCAGTTACAGAAGGAGAAACCTAAGAACCACCATGTGTACTTCTATGTACTAGACAGAGAGACAAGGCATGCGATTCACCGCGCACTGTCGCATCTTGGCCAGAAATCAAAGCCCGTCGGTCACATCAAGGCCATACATCAATGAGACTGGCTACCTTGAGGCAGCTGCCCTATGAACAGCTGTGACTTCTTTGCCTAACACTGTTATCCGATGAAAACACAATCCCCCAGGTTCCACAATCACTCCTGTTTAAAGACGATGTGATGAAATCTGAGTTTGTCAAAGTCTTTGCTCGGTTTGTCCTACACATCAAGAGACTCCATCATGACTTCCTTCCAGCAAGCCCACAACCTTGGGGGCTTGGAGTAGGGTTGGGGGGCTTGACTAGTTCCTGCATAACTCACACTAACAAAATCAGTATTATAAACTCTCCGTGGTTAGAAGCCAGCCTTGATCCATGTCCTGAGATACAGGGGATTAAATAAAGTATGGTTTGGAGTGACGGCTATCAGCCTCAGCCCACACTTCAGCTAAGACTTCCGGGCTGGCTTTCCTTTCTCCTTTCCTTTCTCCCCAACACTCAGTCCCGAAACGCTGTCAAAGTAAATAACAGGTATCCAACCCTAGGTCTGGTCCGTAGGGTCACACAAGCATGACACTGCAAAACTCTCCTGGCAACTACATTTACTTGCAGCAAACTCAAGCGTGATCAATAAGCCAAGGCAGATCTGGATTCGGTTAGGTTTAAGCTTGCATGAACGAACACAAAGAGAAAACCACCCACTCTCAGACCCAGAGAGCTATTGCAGAAAGCACCTGCCCAAACTCGTCAGGGTAGTTTGTAAGGTCAGCAGAGCCTCAGAAAAGATCTTTTATTCCTAGGGGCATGGGACAAATGGTAGGCCTGTCACACTGCTGGTGTCAATATTTATCCAAGGCCTCGGTATTCACCCGGCACTTTTTCAATTCACTCATTCACATAATTTGCCACTACAAAGCCCCAAGACAGAGATTCATTTACAGCTCGAATTTCTTTCCTTGCATTTCCATACAGGAGGCTGGCTGCAGGACCCACGGTCTATGTCAGCAATAATCCCTGCAGCTTGAGGATAAAGCGTTCAGTGTCTTTCAGAACTGCCAATATCACATGGCAACGCACAGAGGACAATGAAGAGGTGGGGATGGGAGGCAAAGCACCTGCTTTCTGTCTTCCAATGGCATGCGTGCTTTCTGCACGGAAAATGAGCAAAGCTTAGACCTTGCAGTAAAGTAACTGAACCCCAAGAACCACGCCCAGGCATTTCTACGTGTGACTTACTCACACTGCAGATTAATCCAGCAACCAATACCCAAAGGTATGCGAAGCTCAGAGGAAGACATGCGCTATTCAGTAACCCTGTTTGGTCAGCCCCAATTCTCCCAATCGCACCCTTCCTCCTTCACCCCTTTTCAAGCCTTCCTCCCTTAGGCCTCTTCCCTCAAATAAATGTCTATACACAATTCCCCTTCCCAGGAAAAGTCAGAATAAATGACTATTCCATTCACATCAATTTTAAGAGGCCCTAGAGACTCTGGAAATAGCTGAGCATCATAGAAACCAGGTTTGCAAGTAGATTCCTCCAAGTCTCTCCCCGTCACTCTCTTCCAATGCCCTTTCCCCAGTGGATGCTAAGCTGTGGCGCCCTCACTCAGCTCTGCCTGCTTCTGCCAAGGAGACACTGTGGCAGCCCGTGGGGGAGGCCGACTTCGGATTCCACGTCAAGGAAATCGAGGCACTAGAGGAAAATGGCTCTCTCCCCAGTGACAAATTAAAGAACTTCCTCAAAGCCCTCTTGCAAAGCTGCCAGGCAAGTGACATTAAACAGACTTCTCCAGCCAGCTTCCTATGATTCAGGAAACCTGCTTTTCTGATCCCATACAATTGACTCTTCCCAACTAGACAGGTATCCCTACCAAACTCCTCACTAAATTTCGGGATCCCCGCTGCAGCTGGATAAGGATCATCATACTCATATACGTGTCAGCAGGCTACAAATCACTTCAGTTCCTTCCTAAGCAAAATTGCAATGGCAAGTGATGAGCCTTGATATATGACGAATGTGTGCTCTGTGGAGACGACATACCTACCTCTGCTTTAAATATGCCTGTTGGGTGAAAGCAGGCAAGCTCTGAGCCCAAAATGGTAGCAGCGGAGGGTGTGGTCAGTTTTATTTTTTCCTACATAAAAATATACCCGACACTTCAGCTGCCAATACTTCCTCACACGCTGAAGTTAATAATTCACAAACCAACTCACATTCATCAAGGATAAGAAAATTTAAAGGTTGTTTGTGCAAACACTTCTGTTCTTGCTCTTATTTAACAGCTGGTTTATTTAACTGACGGCTTCTGTTGCCATTAGGGGCAGGTAGCACTTCAAAATGTTATTTGTTGAGCCAGACGCACAACTACCCAGGTCACTTGGCCTCTGGGTTCCATATCATCCAATCTCCCACATATCCTTGTTCTGTCTCTCAGATAGAATGGCTAGACAATTCTAATAAGGTGAAAAAGCAGGGCAAAATTATTCTAGCTGCCTAAGACATTACTGTAATCACATGCTACCGTTTCTAATCTGACCCTTCCAAATGGACACTCCCCAAAGATGTGAGGGCATGAGGGAGCAGTTATGGTTGGAAGAACACTCACCCAAAATGACAAGGTGCCTGGATTTCACACATTATCTACATGAGGAAGACATGCCTCTATACCTCAATCTCCTCCCAAAAGGGAGAGCCCAATTCCCTCTTAGAGCTTAGCACGATCCTCCCTCTCTTCCTTGATCTCACTTCACTTTATCTCATTTTGAAGGTAAAAGTCACAACCAGAGCCGGAAACCTAAAATCATGTGTATGTGTGTTGAAGGGAGAGGGGCAGGGAAGCTAGCGCAGCCTTGCCCAGCACTTTTTGAGTGTCTCCAACCTGCTGCAGGAGAAGATGATTTCCGAACAGTTTTTGGTTGTTGTTTCAACCAAAGGAAATTACACCTTGGGCTATGAGTTTGCTGCAGAGGCGTGGATTTACCACCAACAGATGATACACCTCAGGGGTTTATGAATTTGCAATAGCTGCAAGGTCACATAAATGTCCACATGAGCCTTGTTAAATTGGTTACACATTAACCACCATACATCTCAAGGAAGATCCTACACCTCTACCATCTCCATGCCTTTTATGTTCAGCCTTTGAAAGTGCTTTTTGGAAATTGCTAGGATGGCAATTTCTAGTTTGAAATAAAGATGGGTCAGTTTTGTGTTTTTTTAATAAATAACTGGTGTCAGTTTGTCCTACTGTGGTGGCCTGTGTGCTACTCTGATGTTGGTCAGTTGTCACCGGTATTTCAAATTCTAGCAGGGTCACCCATCGTACATAGGTTTCAGCAGAGCTCCCAGACAAAGACAGTCTAGGAAGAAAGGCCTGGCGACCTACTTCTGAAAATTAGCCAATGGAAACCTCACTTGCTTTGGTAATTATCAGGAGAGATCAACTGCTGAAGGAGGGTACCATGTTTGCCAAAGTAGAGGGCCAACAAGGCCAAGGGAGACCTTCAGTAAGGCAGACTGGCACAATAGTCACAATGAAGGACTCAAACATGCCAGCAATCATGAGCATGATCCAGGCCTGGGCAGTGTTTTGTTGTGTTGTACATGTGGTTGCCATGAGTCGAAGTCAACTCAATGACAGCTAACAACACCAATTTCAGTGTGTACAGCTGGCCCTTAAAAAGCAGCTAGTTAATCCCAATGAAACAGAAAATAACAGCTAACCCGAAAGGGCAGATTTGTAGGACAGCCAACTCATAGTTATTTCCACAGGTATGTGGAGCAGATGTTTCAGGGACACAGGACAACAAAGTCTTGGATAATACAACACAGCAGAAAAGCCAACAAAGTCTCTCACATTTGGTTTGGAAATTAATAACACACAAATGCTTGCTAAGCACCTACTATGTGCCAGGAATCGGACTGGACTCTAGGACCACACGGTGTTTACAATCAGAAGGGAAAACAACTGCTGAACCGGTAGCCCGTGGACAGGTTAAACCTGAGACCTGAAGGATGAGTACAAGTCAGGCACACCAGGGCAAGCGAAGGCAAAGCCCTGAGATGGGAAAAGGTTTGGCCTGGTGAAGAACTATCCAGTCCTGTAACAGCCAGAGCTCAGAAAGGCGCTGGTAGCAACAGCAGAGAAAGGCAAGGGACACAAGGACCTCCAGGTAAACCTAAGAGAGTCCCCAGTCTAGGACAATGGGTCTCACACTTGAGACTCCAAAACAATGTCCTCTACATAGCTGTTCAAAAATGCAGATTCCTGGGCCCTAACACCTTCAGTAATTTAGACTCCAAAGTCTACAGAAGAGTTCAAAAAAAAGAAAAAAGAACAAAAACGCCTATTGACTGTCTGGGGAATGAACAAAGGGCTACAATGTAATTATTATCTTACAGAGATAGATGAACATATTAACAAGTCTACCTAAATCAGTAGGTCTCCAAAGGTGGGGCTATCAGTATTTTTTTCGAAGTATACCTGTAGGCCTTCTCCCAAGCTCACCCCTACCACCCCAGATTCCCCCTCCCCCCAACACCCCAGAACTTTCAGTTCCTCTATAATGGGACTAAGGGGTGGAGTGGGAAGGGCAAACAGAGAACCCAGGTTCAAGGTTCTACATGTTTGCAGAAATTCAGGACTAATCCCCAACAACTCAACCAGCAACAATTCCCAGTCACTCTTCCTCTGGTTTCTTGTTTTAAAGGAAACCGTTGCAAGGCCTCAGCTTTCTTTCCCATTAAGTCACTAGGGCCATAGTTTTCAATTAGCTGTGTCAGCCCACAGCTGCCCAAGTTCAATATGTCTTCCCTCCCCGCAGCTTCCGGTCTCCACCAAGCTCTTCACACCTCCCTGTTGTAAACCTATCCAGAGCAATTACCCTGCCTGCTTTGGACAACCTCGGTGCTGCATTTCTGTGTAATTTATAGCTGCAGAGCTCTGTCAGCAAAGGCAGGCTTGTCCTGCAGCAGAGGAAATGCAAAGAAAATGGTCAGACCCACCTATAAATGTATAAAACCAAAAACCAAACCCGTTGCCAACGAGTCAATTCCGACTCAAAGCAACCCTGTACGACAGAGTAGAACTGCCCCATAGGATCTCCAGGGCAGTAATCTTTTTTTTTTTTTTTAAATTGTGGTTTAAGTGAAAGTCTACAGTTCAAGTCAGTTTCTCATACAAAAATTTATACACACACTGCTATGTGACCCTAGCTGCTCTCCCTATAATGTGACAGCATACTCCTCCTTTCTACTCTGGATTTCCCGTGTCCATTCAGCCAGCTCCTATCCCCTTCTGCCTTCTCACCTCGCCCCCGGACAGGGGCTGCCCATTTAGTCTCATGTATCTACTTGAGCTAAGAAGCACTCTCTTCCCAAGGCAGTAATCTTTAAGGAAGCAGACTAACACATCGTTGCCCTGCAGAGCAGCTGGTGGGTTCAAACTGCCGACCTTTCAGTTAGCAGCCAAACACTAAACCACTGCACTACCAGGGCTACTGTATAAATGTACAGGCACAGCAAACGTCCTTAAGTTACTGGAGGGCAAATTCTCCCACTCTCCTAGAGACTAACAGGGTGGGCTAAGCTCCCCCAGAGTCTGAAATCTGCATTCCCAGCAAGAATAAGCACTGCTCTTTTCCGCTCCATTTTCTCCTTAGCTTGGGATTACAAACAGGGGAACTAGTTACCAGGCTCAGTATCATCCATTATATTCCTATTTCTTTTTTTTACATTATAATTAGTTTGTATATTTAAATAATTATAAATATATAATGCACACATACATATATAATTTCTGTTATACAGCTAAATATGTTGTTGTTAGTTGCTGTTGAGTCCATTCCGACTCACGGTGACCCCATGTGTGTAGAGTAGAACTGCTCCATAGACTTTTTCTTTTTTCCCATACAAAAATTTATACATACACTGTTATGTGACTCTAATTGCTCTCCCCATACTGTGACAGCACACTCCTCCTTTCCACCCCTAATTCCCCACATCCATTCAACCAGCTCCTAACCCTGTCTGCCTTCCCATCTCACCTCTGGACAGAAGCTGCCTGCTTAGTCTCTTGTATGTACTTGAGTTAAGAGGCACACTCCTCATAAATATCACTTTATGTCCCACAATCCAGTCCAATCCCTGTCTGAAGAGTTGGCCTTGGAAACTGTTTTACTTCTAGGCTGATAGAGAATCCAGGGGCCATGCTTTCTGGGGTTCGTCCAGTCTCAGTCAGACCATTAAGCCTGGTCTTCTTACTAGAATTTGAGTTCTGCACCCCACCTTTCTCCTGCTCCATCTGGGACTCTCTGTTGTGTTCCCTGTCAGGGTGGTCACTGGTGATAGCCGGGCACCGTCTAGTTCTTCTGGTCTCAGGCTGATGAAGTCTCTGGTTTCTGTGGCCCCTTCTGTCTCTTGGGCTAATATAATACTTTCCTTGTGTCTTTGGTGTTCTTCACTCTCTTTTACTCCAAGTGGTTGGGACCAATTGATACATCTTAGATGGCTGCTTGCAAGTTTTAAGACCCCAGACGCCACTCACCAAACTAGGATGCAGAACATTTTCTTAATAAGCTTTGTTATACCAGTTGACCTAGATGTCCCCTGAAAGCACGGTCCCCAGACCTCTACCCCTGCTACTCTGTCCCTCAAAGTGTTTGACTGTATTGAGGAAACTTCTTAGCTTTTGTTTAGTCCAGCTGTGCTGACTTCCCCTGTAGTGTGTGCTGTCCTTCCCTTCACCTAAGATAATTCTTATCCACTATCTAGTTAGTAAATAACCCTCACTCCCCTCCCCCATCAAAGAATGTTTTCTTCTGTTTAAACCTTCTCTTATATTTCTATTTCTGCTGAAGTCTTAAAAGTGAAACTCTTCTCGCCTAAGGAAGCTGTTTCAGAGACATGGGAAAACAGTGCCTTGGAAAATACAACACAGAGAAGAGAATCCCTACCTGGGAAATACCCTAAACTGTTAGAAATCATAGGACTTGTCTCTTTTTAAAACATGCTCTTCTTACAACTCAACAATAAAAAGGCAAACAACCCAACTTAAAATTGGGTTAAGGATTTGAATGGCTATTTCTCTAAAGACATATAAATGTATGGTAAGCACACAAAACGATGCTCAGCATCATTACTCATTACCCACTACTGTCAAAATTCCAACTCACAGCGGCACTAAAGGACAGAGTAGAACTGCCCCACACGGTTTCCAAGGTTGTAAATCTTTATGGAAGCTGCCTGCCATGTCTTCCTCCCTCGGAGCAGCTGGTGGGTTTGAACCACCGACCTTTCCATTAGCAGGTGACCGCTTAACCACTGCGCCACCAGGGCTCCTTTCATTAGTCATTAGGGAAACACAAATCAAAACTACAGTGAGATACCACTCATTCCACACTCACTAAAATGGCTTTTATCAGGGAAAGAAAAATAAAAGTGTTGGTGAGGATATGGAGAAATTGGAGTCCTCATACACTGCTGGTGAGAATGTGAAATGGTACATGCAGCCTCTTTGGAAAATAGTCTGGCAGATCTTCAAAAAGGTAAACATAGAGTTACCATATGACCCAGCAATTCCACACCTACGTATATACCCAAAAGAAAACATACATCTACACAAAACTTGTACACGAATGTGCGTAGCAGCACTATATTCACAACAGTCAAAAGGCAGAAAAACGTGGATGTCCATCAACTAGTGAATGGATAAACAAAATGTAGTATATCCTTATAACCAGTTGTTGTTGAGTCAATTCAGACTCATGCGACCCCATGTGTGTCAGAGTAGAACTGTGCTCCATAGGGCTTTCATGGCTGATTCTTCAGGAGTAGATAGCCAGGTCTTTCTTCCAAGGCACCTCTGGGTAGACTCAACCACCAACCTTCAGTTAGCAGTCAAATGTTAACTGTTTGCATCGCCCAGAGACTTCATATAAGAGAATATTATTCAGCCAATAAAAAAAGCAAAGAAGTACTGGTACAAGCTACCACATGGATTACTCTTGAAAATATTATGCTAAGTGATTGAAGCCAGACACAAAATGCCACACAATGTATGATTACATTTATATGAAATGTCCAAAATAGGCAAATCCATACAGACAGAAAGTAGGTTAGTGCTTGCCAGGGGGTGTGGGGAGGGAAGAATGAGGAAGGGCTGCTAACGGGTATGGAGTCTCTTTCAAGGATGATTAAAACGTACTGGGATTAGTGGTGATGGTTGCACAGCTCTTTGAATATATTAAAAATCCTGAAGTGTACGCTTTAAAAAGGTGACTTTTATGGTATTTGAATTATATCTCAATAAAGCTGTTATGGGGGGGTGGTAACCTGCTGTACTTAGCAGGGTCTCAAAATGCCCCCTAGATACTTCTATACCACAAAAAGGAGGAAATAACCTTAGGGCTAGTAGATAAACAGAAATGGGGACTAGGCAAAAAAAAAAACAAAGGCATCCACATGAAATGGTAAAACCGTGATTTCCCCCGCCCCATCCAATCAGCTCCTTTAGAATAAATGGCTTTCTAAAAACTGTACTGTAGTCACTACCAAGATCTGCCCACAAATCCATCAAATGTAAAAAACTTCAACTGGAGTTTATCCTCCCACAGAAAATTCTCAGGATTTCAAAAGAGCATTTTTTTCTTCTTGTTCTTTTGAGTAATTACTTAATAAGGCTGTGGAAAGCAGGGTTCCCAATGGCCAGTCATTCAAAAATTAAGAACAAGCCAGAAGGCAGGAGGAAATGTCACCACAACGGGGAGAAAATAAATTAGTTACACAGATTAACAGATTAAACTCAACTCCTTTCTGTGGTTGGGCAGGCAAATTTTAGAATAATAGCAAGCTATTTTTGGAAACATCCCTCCAGAGCAAAAGTTGGGAGGGTAGGGTGTGAGACTATATACTTCAGCTTTACATTAAAATTTGCTGAAGTTGACTGGAAACAGTCCCCCTGCACAGGTATGCTGGCACTCCGTGGTCCCTGGTGGTCTGGGAGAGTTTCCTGTGCAGCAAGCAGGCCCCACTACACCCCGGGTACCACGGTGGAGCTCTGCCCCGGCCAGCAGAGATGCAGTTAACTGTGCAGCCCAAGAGGCTGATGGGGCCAGGATGCTGACCAACTTCAAAGAGATTTCAGTTACTCCCCTTGTGCAATAAACTCCTTTCACCCAACATCATTCACACTTTCAGAGAGCAAAGTTCATTCTGATATTGGTGGCTTTCTCACTTTGTAACTTTTCTGGCAAGTGCCCCTTGGCCTGGTTGTTCATTAATATATATCAGAACATTAAAAGCATTGTTTCGCCTTCTATGGAGGCTGTAGCCAATTTAATAAAGCCGACATTGTCTCTAGGACTGGGGAACCACCTTGAAACTGGCAGAGATTTCAAAGATGTACAAATAGGAGGGTACACACACACACACACACACAGAGAGAGAGAGAGAGAGAGAGAGAGAGCTAAGCACTTCACAAGATGTTTCTGATATTCCTACTTGGCAAAGGGATAAAATGTTTATCTTATCACAGAAATTGACCTGGTATTTCTTTCCCCTTAATCCTTTCAACACCAAATTACTCCTACCTTTAAAACCTTTACAGGAAGTAGTGATACTTGTGGCAGGAAGACAAATGAAAAAGAAAAGGGGCTTTCTTCAGCTCTATCAGAACTGTCCAGGAGAATGCCGATTAGTACAAAACTTTTACTTTTCAAATCAGACACACACAATGACAACTCGCTCTAGCGACCATATTTACTTGTCTGAAGCCACATTCTAAACACAGACTCGCTTGCAGAAGGGAAGCAGCTTACAGTCCAACCTTGTTTATGCTCCAAGTAGGTCTGACAGAAAAGCCACATCAATTTGTTTTAAAATAATTTCCATCCGCTGGGAGCTGTTCCTGAAAGGTTCTCTGCCACACTAATCTGCTCTGACTCCTACCAGCTGTAGGTAACAGGCACACCAGCCACAGACAGGGTGGCCTGGGCACAGGCAGGCTGGCTCTGCAGAGGGCTGCAGCAGTCTGGGGCTACTGCTGGGGACCCACAGAGCCACTTCAACATTCCCCTGTAGAACATATAATCAACTTCCGTTTAAGAACACAAAAACATTTCCTAGTTCAGAGGCAAAAGTTGTGACATGCCCAAAGAGCACAGTTTTATATGCAATTACACCTGGGGGGAAAAGGCTTTTTGCACTTAGAACTGCATTCCATGGGGTCTTCAAGGCTGTACCATTTCAGAAACAGATCACCAAGTCTTTCTTCTGAGGTGCTTCTGGGTGAGTTCAAACCACCAACTTTTCGGTTAGTAGTTGAGTGCTTAACTGTTTGCGCCACCCAGAAGTATTTGTGCCATACCATTTCTAGCATTACAGATATGTATTTATGCTCAAGCCCAAATTTCAGTTACAGACACCAAAATAACCAATTAGATTAAATGAGGAAATTCAAAAGAAACGCCTGAGTAACATATGGAAAGATCTTCAACCTCACCATTCAAAGAAACGCAGATTAAATTAATCTAATGCAGTTTTCATGCATTAAACTGATACATGATCACAAAAAAAAAGGATATCTAACATGGGAAAATAGGCATGATTTCATGCTTAAATTGGTGGCTTCTTTCTTAAGACAATGGTACCAAGAGTCTTGAGAATTTGCATATCCAGAGCAATTTGGATTTAGTAACTTAAGTAAATAAATGTAAAACATATCTGCGTAAGGATGGTTGGCACAGCCTAGGGAATAAACTATAGAGAATTTTAACTGTGACTTAAACCATATTTTTTAAAATGTTTAATGTCAGAGAAAACATTTATGATATTGATTCTTTAAAAAAAAAATGCAGAATTACACACGAGTATCAATTCTAATTTTGTTTAAAAAACACGTAACTCTAAATAGGTAATGAACCACAGACATTGCTGGAAATTTATACACCAAAGTAATAATATTTATCACTGGGGAAGGAGGTCAATTAATCTTTTTTTTTTTTTTTTTGGTAGTTTCCTCTTTATTCAATAAACATGTCTAACATTTGAAACCAGAAAATTAAAAGTAATTAAAATAAAGCCATAGTTACCAGGCTAACAGGTCAGCAGCACAAGACCCCTTTCAACATAAAGTCACCCTGACTATCCCAGCTCCCTGGGTACAAAAGGGCTTCCCTGCAGATCCCAGCCCAAGAACTCAATCACCAGGAAAATCAACTTAGAGAGGCATCACTCTGAGAGCTCAGAGGGCAGGGCTCAGCCTTCCCACTGCCTTCAGTTACCATGTCAGGAGACTGCCCAAAGACGAGCCCACGTTGGTGACTGACTGGCCCTCTCCTGTGATCAGAAACCCTGATGAACAAGCTGTGTGCACCTGGGGGTGGAGTAGGGGACTGACATCTCACACCTGAGGTCCAAGCTAGAAGGGCATTTACAGATTTAGAAATTTATCTGCCCCAAATCTCCTGCCACAGAAGCTTCTATAAATCTAAGCTGTGATTCTGCATGGGTCCACTAAGGACAGGTTACCATGGTACCTTAGTATTCTTACTAGTCAAAGCTCAGTCTTCCCCTCTGCCAGCAGAGGAAGAAAAACTACCTTGGCCTGGTCACCCTTTTTGCCAAAGTAGAGGTCTTAGCAAAAAGTAACTAAGAGCCTAAGCAACCAAACCCAGCTGCCTGGCAAAGGCTCAGCATAAACTGAGCAGAATAACCACAAGGGCAAGGGTGTCTAGACAGCCTCAGTCTATGTAAGAAGCAACCCTCCCCTGCTGCAGTGTGAACTCTGAAAAAAAAGCTCCACCAGGGCTCCAAAAGCCTGCTCCAGCAAAAGTACAGATGAGAGACCATGTCAACAGTTGGGCTCCCTGGCCAAACGCCACACCAAGGAGAGCTGCTGAGTCCAGCCCACCTGCCAAGGACAGGCAGCCACCGCAGATCCAGAACGGCAGCAACATCCTGGGACCTCATGTGGGAAACATGTCGCATGCAGTGCTAAAGCTACAAAAGGAATTTCAGTATCAATACTGCATAGGGGATTTAGAAGTCACCTTCCTGAATTTCAGAAAGACTGAAAAGCTGGTCAATTGTTAACCTGGCATTTAAAGAGCCCACCTGCTATCTTTCAGCCTCGCTTCTGTTTATTCCTCCCTTCCATTCTTCTAAGTTTCTTAACACTATAATTTTGATGGAGAATGGAGGAAAATAACAAATTGACAAGGTATATTTAGGAAGGAGTCCCTGGGTGGTGCAAATGGTTAACAACCTTGGCTGTTAACCAAAAGTTTGGAGGTTCGAGTCCACCCAGAGGCACCTTGGAAGAAAGACCTGGCAAGCTACTTCTGAAAAATCAGCCATTGAAAACCCTATGGAGCACAGTTCTACTCTGATACACATGGGTCACCATGAGTCAGAATCTACTCAACAGCATTTACAGACATATACACACACACAGAGGAAATGTACAGATATACGTATATAGGAAATGTACAGACAGGTGAGCTTGGAGCCCTGTCATTATTGTTGTTAGGTGCTGTTGAGTCAGTTCCGACTTGACCACAGAATGAAATGCTGCCCAGTCCTGTATTCTAAATTATCCTACTTGTCTGGAAAACTACCTTCAATAGGACCCACTGTGTTTGGTATTCATTCTACATCTATATCAGTATCGGCACCGAGTATTAAATGTCTCAGGCTTTGTGTTACATTCCAGAAATATGATGATGAGCCAGAAACAAACACAGTCCCTGCTTTCAGGGAGTTTACAGATGAATGCCAGAGTCAGATATTAATCAAATAATCACACTAAACTTAGCTCTAACAAAGTACTACAGACTCCTCAAGAGGGGAACCTAACCTAAAAGGGAAAGGCAGCAGAGGCTTCCAGCAAGGGACATCTGAGATGGAAGAAGAAGAGTCTGCAAGGCAAAGAGGGAGGAATACTTCTCGAGGCGGAGGGAACAGTATGTAAGGGGTGTGGGGCGTGTGACACGAGGCAGTTATAAGCGCCTGGAAGAACCCTCGCGTGGTGGCTGGAGCAGAGGGAGCCAGGCCGGGCAGGAAGGAGATGCACAATGAAGGTGAAGAGGCGAGTGGACTGCGAAGGGTTTAAGCAAAAAGACCACTGTGGCGGGGGTGGGGGGGTTGGGTAAATAGATGTGAACCAAAAGCTAGCTAGCTAGGATACGCAGGGTAGATGGCTGCCGTCGAGCTGACTCGATTCATGGAATCCTTATATACAACAGAAGGAAACAATGCCCCGTCCTGCATGTTCAAGTCCATCGCTGCAGCTACTGTGCCAGTCCATCTCACCAAGGGTCTCCCCTTGTCCTCGTTGGCCCTATACTTCACCAAATACAATGTCCTCCTCAAGCAACTGATGACATGTCCAAAACAAGTGAGGTGAACAATGTTCTGTTGTGACCCATGAGGTTATGACCCATGAGGCTTTCATTGGCCAACTTTCAGAAGTAGACCGTCAAGGCCTTTCTTCCTAGTCTGTCTTAGTCTGGAAGCTCTGCTGAAACCTGTCCACCACGGGTGACCCTGCTGGTATTTGAAATACTGGTGGCATAGCTTCCACCATCACAGCAACGCTCAAGCCACCACAGTATGGCTGACAAACTGAGAGACGGTTGGTGAAAAGCTCTATGCCCCCTAAAATCTACGTAAGACATAGAAATAGTAAAGGAGAAAAATGTAACAAATTTATCATTCAAAATCACGGATAAATTCCACCTTTCTTCCTTTGATCTGTCTGCTGCAGCCCTTTTTTTGTTGTTTGTTTTAAACTGGGGGGGGGGGGTGTCAGTTGGTCATTGATGGCCACAGCAGTCTCCCGGGAACAGGACCACATATATCTCACAGCGCCACACAACCCAAGGCATGCCAAGGATTTAAGGCAGCGTATACACTCCACCAGCAGGCTAAACTGTTTAAATGTTCTTGAGTTAAAAATACACCATTCAGCTCAGAGTTAACACCAGGGCCTTATCGCCAAGGCTGTTTGTGAGCTGGTTACACTAGGCAGGCCTCTGACTCGCCCATCTTTTCAATGCACCTCGATCTGCAAATTGTCTAACGATACATCAGTGAGATTAGAATAAAGCCACCAAATATACACACATTTGAGAAAAACACTTTCCAAACCCAAGAATACTTTACTGTTTATAAATAGTTTACTTTTTTTGATCCCTGAGCGTATAATATTTGCAGTTGCTCCAGAAACCAAAGAAACATGGAACATGAACACAAACCACAACCTAACAGCAACAAACAACAGATGGCCAGACATATGCGCATGCTCCCACCCCCTTCCTCAAAGAGGCAAACCCAAAATGGATTCTAACACGCAAGCCTGCCAAGGAAGAAGCACGGTTTTTAAGATCATGTTCAAGACATCTACACAGCCAGCACCAGGCGCTAGATGCTACCAGCCACTGAAGAGCTGGAAGACCAGTTACTGGCCTCCAGAAATGCACAGCCTTGACAGGGAGGCAAGACAAACATAAGAAAGAAGTCAGAAGGCAGGGCTGTTCTGACAGTACTCTTTCTGAATGTAATAGTGCAGACCTGTGCAGAATCCTAACTCTGGCAATTACTAGCTCTGGGGCCCTAGGCAAGTCATTCAACCACTCTGGGCCTCATGTGTAAAATAGAGATAATGTATTTCGGAGGGTTAAGATGATGACTGAATTAGTTAACATACTTGTGTCCTGCTACAAAAAGGTATTCTGCTGTTACTGTTATGGGTTTTTGTTTTCCGACTCATAGCGACCCTACAGGACAGAGTAGAAATGACCCATATGGTTTCCAAGGCAGCAGTTTTTATGAAGCAGACTGCCACATCTTTCTCCCGTAGAGCGGCTGGTAGGTTCAAACCGCCAACTTTCTGGTTAGCAGCTAAGCACTTTAACCATTGCTCCACCAGGGCTCCTTACTATTGCTATAGTTATAGTAATAATAGATAATAGCTAACCTTTCTCAAGAGTCTGCTACATGGTAGGTCCTTTTCTACAAATTATTTCATTTTTGTCCTCATAACAACCTTACTGAAGTAGACACTACAATTATCTTTATTTTACATGAGAGGAAATTGAGTTGGGGAAGTTAAGTAAATTGCCCAAGGTCAGTCAGGCAGCCAGGCTCCAGAACCTCCACTCTCACCCCTGTGCCATATAACAGCCTGCACCGCTGCTTCATCCCCACTACCCCCTCCCCCATAACCACATATGAGGAATGAAGGGCGGCTTCGGAGAGGACGAGAACACCATGTTATCTTCATCGGAGTCCCTGAAACTGCACTGCTTTGGGCTTGTCACTGGTCACCACGGCCTGCACTTATTTAAAGCAGCTCAAGTCAAATGCTTAAATAAAGTCAGACTCTCCAGCCACATGATTTTGACTAGCTGATGTTTATGCTTTTTTTTTTTAAATGTCATGTGTCTCAAATCAAAGGGGAGGGGTCCCAATAAATAAACGTGGCTGCCATACTGCGTTTTATAAACGAATATGTCTGTTTTAGGCATCACCATCTCATGTCCCATTATCCTGCCAATTTCACCTCAATCCTAATTTTAACTCTGACTAGAACTTTCCAACTGTACTGTAACTTTAAGCTTTTGTGTTTCTTCTACATTTAAAAATAATGCCATTTCCCAATATATAACTCCCAGATGTAGAATTCACAGATGATTCATCTTGCAGAACAAGTGTTCTGAGACATCAGCTCCAAACGGGAAAAACTTGGAATTCCCTTCTCCCTCAAAGTTAGAACTTGCCTAGCTAGGTCTGCTTTGCTCAACAGAGTTTGTTTTCAATTATATTTCCAAATTCTTTTAACAATAACTGCATGGCGTCTGGCACCAACACATCTGATTCTTTGAAGTTGTTCTCAAACAGAAAGTAGAAAATAAGGAAAGGGAAAAGGAGGGAGCACAATGCATAATTTGGGGTTTAGTTCAAATATACTGTCCAAAAGTTCTCTCTGCCATATAAAATCAGACCCACCACAAGCTATGGCTTCTCACTGAAGGCCCACACCACAGGGAGCTCCAGCTATTGAACAAAGTCCATGAATTTATCCATCAGGTGGCTTGTGATGGATCAACAGATGCTAGGTTTAACCCATCAACTCCTCAGCACAAAGAAAATGGCCTTTTGCACCTTATATCTGAATTCCAAAAACATTTCTGTTAAGTTTTCACACAGGTCAGTTAGCAATAATCACACCTCAGAAGCCATAAATAGCACCACTGAGCTAAGGAAGAAAATCACAGGGCAATCAACAAACTAATTATCAAGGGATTCCCATGTACACAATATTAAACAATCCCTGCTGCCTTCAAGTCTAAGTGGAGGAAAATAGACAGGGATGTGTGAAAAGTGACCAAACCATGCAAACTTCGAGCATCCTTAGAAGAGGGCTATATATAAATAATACATTCACCAGAACAAAGTTAAGCGAGTGACAGAGTGAATGGCTGACACTGACATAAGAGGCTCCTAGAAGGGTAGGAGGATCATTTGGCCTATACTGATCTCAGAAAGCACAACAGAAAAAGGTCATCTCTGGGTCTTAAAGGGAGAAAGTTAAAAAAGTCCAATTTTTTTTTCTTTTGAACTATTTCCTTTACTCCTAAAGTAGTTCCTAATTCTTGTTAAACTTCCTGTCAAGAAGTTCCAAACCACTAATCACGCCTCCAACTTCTCTGCATTTTAAATTGTATCCCCAATCAATGCTCCAAATTCCAAGAATTTGTTCTAAAGAAAACAAACAGAAAAAATCCAAAGGTTCCTCTAGTGAACAACATTTACATGATAAAGAATGGGGGGGGAGAAAGAAAAGGGCCCCAGAGTTTCTACTGAAGGAACCAACAAATCCCAGGAGGGAGAAAGACGGATTATCTGGAACACAGAAAATAAAAGCGTAGAAAGATGCTGCACGATAAAGGAGTCCACTCTGACAGGGATCAAGATTTTCAAGAACAGCGATTGATCAAAAGGAAACCAAAGAAAATATAGGTAGATGGGTAAAACCAAACCAAAGCTGTCAGGTCAATTCTGGCTCATGGCAAACTCATGTGTGGAGAGCAGAACTGTTCCATAGGGTTTTCAATGACTGTGACCTTGGGTGGGTTCAAACTGCCAACCTTTTGGTTCGTAATCGAGAGCTTAACCTTTTACACCACTCAGGGACTCCTAGTAGATGGGAAGACTGAGTATAAATCTGACCAAAAAGAGTGAGCCACTTCAAAATGGAAAGAGAGCGGTCATCTAAGAAGCAACTACTGGTCTCTTCCCACCTGGAACAAAGGAGAACGAAGGAAACCAAAGACTCAAGGAAGCAATTAGTCCAAAGGACTAATGGCCACATGACCCACAGCCTCCTCTAACCTGAGACCAGAAGAACTAGATGGTGCCCGGCTACCACTACCGACCACTCTGACCAGGATCACGATGGAAAGTTCTTGGCAGAAGGTGTGGTAGAAGGTTCTTGGCAGAAGGTGTAAAAAAAATACAGAACAAAATTCAAATTAAAAAAAGATGCCAGACTTACTGGTCTGAAACAGACTGGAGGAACCTTGAGACTGTTGGCCTAAAACAACCTTCTAACTTCAAACTATAGACAATTCCGGAGGCCACCTTTCAGCCTAATAATAAATGGGGCTATAAAATAAACAATAACATCCGGGAAAAATGTGCAGCTTAGAACAATCGACTATATGAGGCCAAAAGGGCAACATCTGCCCAAAACCAAGGAAGACAGGGAAGGAGAGAGAAACTAGACAGATGGAAACCGGGATCCCAGGGAGACAATGAGGACAGTGCTGACACATTGCAGGGATTGCTATCAAGGTCATGAAACAATTTGTGTAAGAATCATTGACTGGAAAATTAATTTGCTATGTAAACTTTCACCTAAAACACAATAAAATGTTAAAAAAAAAAATGTAAAGG
>NW_004443956.1:11731252-11748200 GCF_000243295.1 Trichechus manatus latirostris | reverse complement strand
AATAAAATGTTAAAAAAAAAAAAAAAAAAAAAAAACGGAGCAAGAAGCCACCGAGCTGTACATACCAGGCTGCTGAGTTTCCACCTTGAAAGCTACAAATGGAAGGTCTTCCTGGTAAAAGGGTTGAAAGCTGCTCTGAAACCCACCACGGACCTAGTCAATGGCAAGTGCAGCCGCCCTTCCTGCGGCTGTTACTACTGATCTGCTCTAGATGACCCCTCCGGTTGTTGAAGGCAGTTTATCACCGACAACTACATCTACAACTTCACACATCCCCACCATTCACTGAAGTCCTGCTTGAGAGAGGCTGCTGGCAGTGGCCCTATGAAAGGCAAAGATAAGCGACCCTTTGGGAAAAAAATGCCTTTAATTTGCCTTTTTGATCTTGTGAGGCGCCAGCGAGTCAGTTCCTACTCATAGTGACCCTATAGGACAGAGGAGAACTGCCCCATAGGGTTTCCAAGGAGCAGCTGGTGGATTTGAAGGGCCAATCTTTCAGTTAGCAGCTGAGCTCTTACCCACTATGCCACCAGGGCTCCAGATCTAAGTTCTTAAAACGTCAAACCAATGTCATAAAACAATATGTGTACTGACTGTTTAATGAGAAACTATTTGTTCTGTAAACCTTCATCTAAAGTACAATAAAATATATACCTATAAATAAAAGTTAAGTCAAAGATCTAAAGTAGGTCTGTACCAGCTTCCATAGTTTTCTTTGGGCCAGAGGGAAAAAGTAGTCAATAATCAAAGAAAATAATAAAGTCGAGTATTCACTCCCACCCAACAACACCGCAAGGCCCACAAAAGGTTCCCTCACTGAGACTCCACCGTGCACACCCTTATTTTCTTTTGTTGCTCAGGGTTATCGCTGAGAATGTCACTGAGAAGCACCAAATACACAAAGATTACTTTTAAGTAAGTATCCTAGCTTGTGTGTTGCTATGATGTTGAAGAGGTTTCACCAGAGCTTCTGGACTAAGAAGAAAGACTAGGAAGAAAGGTCTGGAAATCTAGTTTTTTGAAATCAGCCAATGAGAACCCTATGGATCATAATGGTCTAAACTCAATATGCACAGGTTAGCCACGAGCCAGGGGCTGACTTGATGACAGCTAACAACATCAAAGTATCCTAGATGCAGATCAATTTACTACTCTTACCATCCAAATAGTTTACTCCCTCTTTGCTTCAGTTAAAGGGATAGAATCAGAAACCCGAAAACAAGAAGTCTTAGAGGCCATCCATCCCTTTAAGATAGGAAATCCAGTGACTACTCCAGGCTCACAATACCAATCAGTGGGAAAGCTGGGACCAAACCCCCAAGTTCCCTAATGCCCAGGCATGGGCTATTTCCCTTTCTACCACACCCCCGCCTTAAGAAACTTCGTAAAAAGTATAGGATCCTTTCTGCCCAGAAAGATGAACTGAGCTCCAAGATTTCACATATAATAAAGTTCCCTAGATCCTCAACTAAACAATATTTGAGGTTAGCCAGCCTTTATTTTAGGGCAGTTCAAAAATGAATACAATTTAATCATTTCTAAGTATGCCTTCAAATGAACTTGTGAAAGAATCAAAATATCTCCAAAGAAGAGTTCCAGATTTTTCTCTTGGGCAAAGCACAGCCCTCAATGAGGCCAAACCTCCCCCAGCCAAGAGTCCTTCCCAGACACCAAATCTGAGAAAACATTCAGAGGAATTTGGGATGAGGCAGACCATAACAGCTACAAAACATTTAGGTTTGCTCTCTGGATCTCCTCTCTTCCAAAGACAGAGGAAACCCCATCCCACTGGAGCTGCAGCGTCTGCATCCATCACTTCATTGCATCAACAACCAACTTCCTGGAAGCAACCAGCTCTTCTGTCTGTTTATAAGTTCTGCAAGCACTGGAAGCGTGTGTGCTAGAAACTGTCACCATCCCAGGTGGATGGAGGAAATCACAGACCAAGAAAAAAATGTAATTAAAAATAAACAATGAAGACTAAAATATAGGCAGAGCCCTGGTGGCACACTGGTGAAGAGCTCGGCTGCTAACCAAAAGGTCAGCCGTTCAAATTCACCAGCTGCTCCTTGGAAACCCTATGCGGCAGTTCTACTCTGTCCTATAGGGTCACTATGAGTCGGAATCAACTTAACGGCAAAGTTTTTTTTTCTTTTTTTTTTTTTTTTGGTAAAATACAGGCATGATGCATGATGATGAAATTAGGTGAAAGAACAAAATTCTCCCTGTTTGCAAAAGAGAAATTAAATTCACACTCAGAATTTCTCAATTGTAAGCTTTTTTACCCAAAGATTTTTCTTAAACCCTCAGGAGTATGCTTCCACTTTTCTAAACACAGACGCCAGTGTAACATAGCATCTAATCAATATCATATTATAAATTTAATTAAGTTTAATAAATCCATGGCTTTAACCTGATCATGTTGGGCAGCTTTTAAAACCAATGAGCACACCATAATCTACACAGAATTAGATTTCCAGAAACAGAATATGGAAATCACTCCATAAACCATAATAAAGTGAATGAGACTTGGGAGGACTAGGCAATTCTCTTCGGGTTCCTAATTAAGCTGCAGCCAGCGTGGATTCTATTCTAAAGGGGCCTCCTAACCAACCAAGTAACACGCTATGGAGAAAGTAAACAATGGACTTTTAAAAAAAAACAAAACAAAACCATTCAGCAGCTACTTGGAGAAAAGCATTTTCAAATTTGTGTGAAGTTTAAGTCAAGCAGAGAGTTCCAGGAACCTAGTTCTTGGCTTTTTGAGGATTTTCTTACAGGGTGTCTCTATTTAAAGCTGCCTCAAGTAGCCACAGCTGGAGGGTCAGGCCTTGCAAAGTAAACAACAGTTAACTCAATTCAGACTCACGACTTAACTACAACCAATGGCTAATTATTCCTCTATTAACCAACAATATCTGAACTAAATACAAAAAAACGTACTCGTTGCCAGAGAGTCGATTCCAACTCACAGCAACCTTATAGGACAGCAGAACTGCCTCATAGGGTTTCCAAGGAGCGGCTGGTGAATTCAAACTGCTGACCTTTTGGTTAGCAGTCGAGCTCTTAACCACTGTGCCACCAGGACTCCCTATCTGAAATGTCACTTTTTAAACAATCCACTCCTAATTATAGTTGTTCACTAATGGATTTTAATCAACAACTGATAACATGATAGAAACCTCCAAAGAGAGAAGAAAGTTAATCAGAAATGCACAATTGTGGCAAAGAACTAGGTCTCTAGGGCAGAGAACTAAATAGCTCTCCCCTACCCCACCCCCACTTGCCCCCCCAAAAATACCTGTTTCTGAGAACATATATAGTGCGCACAGTAGGTGCTCAATAAACATTTTGTAAATGTGTGACCAAAAAACCCATTGCTGTTGAGTCAATTCCAACTCATAGGGATCCCGTAGGACAGAAAAGAACTGCTCCATAGGGTTTCCAAGGCTGTAAATGGATTGATTACACCTCAACGTTAAGAAAACGAAAATTCTCACAACTGGACCAATAAGCAACATCATGACAAACGGAGAAAAGGTTGAAGTTGTCAAGGATTTCATTTTACTTGGATCCACAACCAACACCCATGGAAGCAGCAGTCAAGAAATCAAACAATGTTATTGCATTTGGCAAATCTGCTGCAAAAGACCTCTTTAAAAGTGTGAAAAAGCAAAGATGTCACTTTGAGGACTGAGGTGTGCCTGACCAAAGCCATAGTATTTTCAGTTGCTTCATATGGATATTAAAGCTGGACAATGAATACAGAAGACTGAAGAAGAATTGATGCCTTTGAATTATGGTGTTGGAGAAGAATATTGAATATACCACAGACTACCAAAAGAATGAACAAATCTGTCTTGGAAGAAGTACAGCCAGAACGCTCCTTAGAAGGGAGGATGGCGAGACTTCGTCTCACATACTTTGGACATGTTATCAGGAGGGACCAGTCCCAAGAGAAGGACATTATACTTGGTAAAGTAGAGGTTCAATGAAAAAGAGGGAGACCCTCTTTGACGCAGTGGCTGCAACAATGGGCTCAAACACAGCAATGATTGTGAGGATGACACAGAACCACGAAGTGTCTCCTTCTGCTGTAAACAGGGTCACTGAGTCAGAACCGACTCGATGGCACCTAACAACAACAAATCCTTACAGAAACAGACTGCCACATCCTTCTCAAAGCACCGACTTGCTCTCTCCACAGTAAACACATAAGAAAAAACACCTCTACCAGCAGGAGTGCGTTCGTTTATTTAAAGCACTTGGCGCCAATCAAATACCCCATTAATTCAGATTTTAAAAGAAAATTTAAAAAAGCAGGTCTTTTTGATCTTCAGCTCACAAGAAAAAAAAAGCGGTATCTACAACATCCTACTTCTTCTCAATTAGTTGGTAGTTGTCACTACCCAGGCAGAGGCCAGCTTGTCAATTTCTTGTTATCCACCCCAAGTGCTAATGACTGAGACACAAATGCTTTCAAACAAGGAGTGCTGGAACTACAAGATCTGGTACTAAAACTAGATACTGCACACCCCAGTTCAAAAGAGCTCCATCCTCCTCACTGTATCTAACAGGCTCTCATCGGGTAAGTAATCAGGCGAGAAAGAATTTACCAGTGCAATCCATGCTCTGTCCAAGATAAGCAGTAAATTATTTGAGCAGCAAATTATAAACTGGTGGAAGGAGCAAAGGACAGGAAGTAGCTAAATGCTGCACAAAGATGTCTTAAAAAACAAAGTTGTGAGGTTTTTTTGTTGTGTTTTTTAACAGCTAAAGAAAAATCTACATTATCTCTATCTTGTTTCTCAACGTCCAGCTAATTCTGCTTGTGGGACAGACCCTTACTCATTTCACTCATGGTCCTAATATTGACACCTTGAGACAAAAAATAGACCTGCAGATGGTAAAAGATTAGAGACCTGTGCACCACAAGCTTACCTTAATAATCAATGCAAAATACCTAAAAAGAGACAGGTCATATTTTCTTTAATCCTTTGAAGGCCACCTTTTGCCGAAACAAACCGAATAAGCAGCCACTGGAACCTGCATCCTGGTTTATAAGGAAATCAACATATATTAAAGATTGCAGAGATGAACGGATTGGTTGTTCATACAATGGGCCTTACCGGTTATGCTAGATTAAATAGTAATAAAGACGCAAACAATCGTAGCCATTCATGTGGGCAAGGCTGTGAATCAAGGCCATTCGCTGGGGAAGGGACTCAGCTACAGGTGCAAAGGCAACAGCAAACAGTAAGTGGCTTCTCAGGTCACATCCCTGCCAGATTCCTCAATGCCCCCATGCTCACTGCCCATATCTCCTACAAAGTTACCATACGATTGTAAACAGACCCAAACTAAAAATGTGAGGGCTCCTCTGCTCTCAGCAGACAGTTGTCACCTCCTCCTCCCTCAAGTATTTGCAAAGAGAAGTAAGTGGGTATAGTGCAGGATTCAGCTGGCCCTAAAGTCTGGAACCTAACCCCTGTCTGGAAGAGACACCTCCATTTTTCGGTAGGGCTCAGTTTCAATGAAACCCGGAGAAATAACAGGATAAAATTATTAGTTTAAGAGTCTCTCACTTCCCTGCCTCCTTTACAGCCCCTCCCAAAAGGATAATGTTAAATAGGCAGATGTATTTGTCCAACTGGAATGCGTTTATAAACCACCTCAATAATTTTTGCTAATTGTATAATTTGCTGCAACAGTTCATAGCTTCCCACTTGATAGTCTGAGATTCCCAAGGGCACATGAAGTTTCACATTTTAGTTCACAAACAGCACCAAAAAAAAAAAAAAAACACTACCAAAACTTATAATCCTGCTTGGGTTGTGAGCCCAGTCACCCTCCCATTCCAAAAGAGTCCTTCATATCAGAAAAGTAAACTTTTCCCAGGAAAGTGTTTATCACCAGGAAATCTGCCTTTGAAGACTGCGAGAAATAACGCAAAATTTGAGCCACTGAAGTCTTAACCATCAAACTGTGCTTAGAATCATATTAAGAATTGGGCTAAACACACGTGTCATCTAACTCTGTCCTCAGAGCAGCTATAAGATAGAATATTATGTTCCCCTATTCACAAATGGAGAGGCTCACCCAAAATCACACACAGCTGTAGAACGGCAGTGCCAGGAATGGAACCTAGAAATAACTTTCAATCTCTTCATTGCTATTCCACCAATATATCTCGTTGTTGCTATTGTTAGCTGCCATCGAGTTGATTCCAACTCATGGTGACCCCATGTGTGCAGAGCAGACCTGCTCCATAGGGTTTTCAAGGCTGTGACCTTTCAGAAGCAGGTCGCCAGCCTGTCTTCCCAGGTGCCTCTGGGTGGGTTCAAACCACCAACCTTTACGGCTAGTAGTAGTCTAGCACTTAACTGTCTGCGCCAGCCACCCAGGGACTCCCCAGCATATCTAACAGAGTAAAAGTGAAGAAAGCTTCACCTCATCTACTCTTTTCCCCAATCAATAACACAATCGGAGATGGAGACACAGTTGGGCAGTGAAGGCCCACTTAGAAGATACAGAGCAAATAAGAGCTGAAGGCAGGAAACAAAGACTGTGAAACGCAGAGAAACGCAGAAACACCGTTTTTAAAAGTGGAATGGCTTTTATAAGAAGATTGGGTTTATTGCTTGTGTTTGAGAAGATGTGGACAAAAAAATGTACTTGGATAAACACCACATACAAAGTATTAAATTATATAAAATACAATTAAGATAAAAACACATAAAGCATAAAGCCTTTGAATAAGAAAAATTCACAAGCATACCACCCACCAAAAAAAAATAACCTGGATACAAATTGGCACCTTCCAATTAGATCATCCAGGAACTGTAAGTTTCTTTTTCTTTTTTGCAATCTTTATTCATCCATTCACTTTGCTTAATAACAGCAACAGTCATTTAGCAACTTCTTTAGCAGAAAATGTCTCAGCCCCAGTCATGTAACTGGCCAATTAATTGGTCACTCCGGGCTGCTATTCTAAACCCTGCAGTTATATAAGATTCTTTGGGCAAAAAATAAATGCAGGTTCCAGAGGGTAAACTACAGTGAAAATTTTAACATTTGGTCTTCAAAGCCCTACTTCTTTGCAGGTAAGCTTCTCACTGATTCTCATACTTTAACCTGAAATGCACAAGACCACATTACTAGTGCATAGGAGATGAAGCAATGCGGGATGTGGACCATAAGCTCATGCTTAAGTCAGAAAAAAATAGTATTAACAGTCCCTGAACTTCCCACAGGCCAGGGAACATTTGAGATTTTTAAATATTTCCCCTCCTCTGCCTGGGAATATTTCCTCTACCCCTCCTCCCTCCGGTCTGAAGACAATGCCTTCAGCCTTTGAAACTGCATCCATTGTGAACAGCTCGGAATATTAACAAAGCCCAGAGCACTGTTCCCTTTTAAAAGACCCCCAGCGTTTCAAATTGTAGTCACCCAGGAGAGGGAAGGGCCCCAGTCAGTAAATGTCACCAAAGTCTTTCAAAAGGAGTTGAAAGTTAGGCTTGCTCATGAAACAAAGTCCTTCAACCTATGGGGTAAGTCAAAGGAATCCCTTTAAGTTTTAAACACACAAGGGGAAAAAAAAAGACCCTTGTACAACCAACATCCTTTATTGCTTATAGTAACTTTCAGTTCAATGAATCCCTTTGCTAGTTTTCCCTCTGTGGATGTCACTTAAAAAATAACCACAGGCTATTTTAAACACCCTCCTTCCAGTCTTCCCCGTCTAACAGACCTTCGGGGCTCTGGCAGGTGCAAAGAACAGGGCCAGGTGCACTGTCAGTCACACAAAACCCCACTGCTCTCTCACATTCCTGTCCACCCTGAAAGAGAGGATGCTGAAAAGACTTTCACCAAGGAGACACCTCTGTAGAATGGAGGAGAGGCCCTTCCATTGTGAGCACAGACTCTCAAGGAGAGAAAGGTCGGCCAGAGGCCATCCCAATGTGGTCAGTGAGGGCCGCACAGGGAACCCAGGCAAAGTAATTAGCACTGGAGAGAGGGAAAGCTTCAGCACACAGTGCAGACCAGAGCTGGAGAGCTGGGACGTTCACTAGGAACCAGCCCCCTGGAATGCCAGGAGGCGGAGATCTGGGCCAACACTGAATTTTCTGCATCTTTCGGGAGCTGTTCCTAAGAATGAATGCCAATCTTGCACTCAAATGTCTAAAGATGTGCAATCCAGTAACCAAATGTAATATGGAAAGAGACGAACACACTTTTTTTTAAAGTGGCCCCTTGCAAAAAGGGGCAGCAACGATTCTAACACGCCCTAGAAGCAAGATGGGCATCGCGTGCCAATACAGAGTTCATTTATACTGTGCCCTGTGGGCCTCTGGGCACTTCATAATTTTGCAGTATTCAAAAATTAGCGTTTATGCCCATGACTTCATATCAGCGGGACTTGAACCATGAACCTTCCTCTCAAGGCAACCAACTTTATTTACCAGAGACCTACCCTTACTCAAAAAAGAAGAAAGAGTACTAGCAACAGACAAGCTCTCCATCATCGAGAGGGAAGCAGAGCTAGGCTTCCTACACTAGTTGCAAAGAAAATGACTCCGAGCTGAAGTTCCCCTGAGAGTTTGAAAGAACTTCCAGCTTTCAGATTTTTCCTCTGCCATTACCCCAGGCTTAAAACACACCCGATTCCAAACAACCCTTTGCCCATTCCCGCAAACTGGAAGATGTCGATGGTCTGTAAACAATCCAGAGAACAATCTATTACTTAACAAGCAAAATCTCAATTTAGGTTTTGGAACAATTTGATCATCTGCACTTTAAATCTAATTTGCATTAACAGGATGGGAAGTGTTTTCCAAACCCTTAATTCACAACACCCAGCACACCTGGGCCTTCCAGCACAGCTGTAAAATTTGAAAGACAAAGGCCCTCTTTGCTTCATAACTACAATGGTAACCACGGTTTGTTTATTTTCTAATGTAATCAGAAGCCAAGGTTAGATGTAAGCCACTGATGTGGTACTGCAAACACTTAAGGAGACAAAACGCAGAGACCCAAATCAACAAACTCATCTTAACGTGTCTCAGGACCCAGGATAACCACATCTGGTGTCCTTTCATGAATTTCCTTGTTTTTGAATGCAAAGGCATCTTCCCTCCAAACTGAGGGCCTGCCTTCCTCACCCATCACAATCCCACTAGGCCATCATGTGGCTCCCAGAACTAGTCACAAATTTATGCAACAGATAAGAGTCTAAGACAAATTGTATTCAATACTTCTTAAACAGCTCTAAAACCATGCTCTCAAAAATAATTTCAAAGGAAACAAACACCCGAGTTCTAAGAAGTTCAGCTTCTTCTAAAGTTCTGGGAAGCTGGAATAAGGCTTGGCAGTGCTTGGTGCTATTTATGAATGTGCTGGTTGGACCATGCCAATCTCACCTACGTAATGGGATGGGAGTCTCAGCTATGGCTCGACTACTACAAGTTATTGCGCCGTATAAATTATCCTCTGGCCACAAGGATTAACATGATTTTCCCATCCACTAGCTCCATGCCATCTCTTCTACTCATACTGCATTTACATCCATATTATAAGGTGTTACTTTCCTTATACAAGGCCTAGGAGCAACTCCAACATTAGATGCACTGTTTACAAAAGGAAAAAAAAAAAAAAGTCCCATAAAGCCACAGGTCTCCTGCTATCTCAAACCCACAGTCTGAAATTGTTTGAACTAGCTGTTGTAAATCTAGTTCATGAGGTTATAAACTAGCTCAAAGCATTTTCTAGACACAATGGACTTAGAGGGCATAAGCTTGGTGCAAGATATTTTATTAGATTACAGACGCAGACTTTCTCCCCTCAAGTCTTGTGGAATCGTAACCAGGAATGTAAACTGTATAAATATCCTTATGTAAAATTCAGAATAAAACTACTGGTTCAAACTGAGAAATCTAAAGTTGAAGGAAATAAAAAGTTTGCTTGCTTTTTCTCTAAGGGTATCAAAGGGTATCCATTTACCATGTTGCCACATACCAACCAGAAGTTACATCTCACAGTCTAATCTGTTAACACCATAATCAGTATGACCAAGTCTACTGAACCTCAAAATACCCAGTTTGATATATGCCATCAAATGAGGGAATCAAAGAGAAAAGACTGCAGTCCTAAAGGTATTTATGCCACGCGAACTGTCACTGCTAGGCAACTGAAAGCCTAAAGCACAACCAGTATGTTTTGCTCCAAAAATTAAAGGGCAAGGCGAAGTGGATCTTGTGACCGCATGAAAGTGCAAACAAGAGGGACGCCCTGTCCTCTCCAGGAAGTCATGGCTTCTGAACTAAGTGCCTTCCCCACAACGGCAGTGACACATGGCATCAGGAGTCACTCCTCTAACAGGTGAACACTTAAGAAGTTATTCTGATTCCACTCACGTGATGCTAGCTTTAAAAAAAAAAAAAAAACTACTTCAAAAGTTTATATATAAAAGAAAAACAATATCCCAGACTACCTCAACTAAATCAAATACTATTAAGGTCAAGGCTGGCTCCTTCTCCAGTATTTAACACAGCCACTGTCTGGGTTAAAACTCACAGTACGACCACTGGTTTTCAGTAAGTCAGTGAATTCCACAGAAGCAGCAGAGTACTGAAGAGAAAACCTAACCAACTAAAAGGTCCTGGAAAGTTTCAGAACCTTGCAGTACTTGCCCATGGTCGCCATGAGTTGGAATTGACTGACAACACTAGGTTTGGCTTTTGATGTTTTAACGTGGTCCCAATTAAAAATCTGCTCCATTTTCAGAGGCGCAGGGCCTTCACCTTCTTCTCGTGGCAGCCAGACACCAAGACCACATTTTCTTAGATCCAGCCACAGGTGTTAGTTAAAACTTACGTCACCAGCTCTGTTTCTTATTTAAACAGCGAATGCCATGCCTCAGGTGACTGCTGTGCCTCTTCTATGTTCTAGGAAAGATGTCCAATTATTCAACTGAAAAGCCAGGTCTTTTCTGGAAGGTACTAATAGTTCCACAGAG
Source organism: Trichechus manatus latirostris (assembly GCF_000243295.1). Lineage (NCBI taxonomy): Eukaryota > Metazoa > Chordata > Mammalia > Sirenia > Trichechidae > Trichechus > Trichechus manatus. The sequence continues at coordinate 11,737,186 of NW_004443956.1, read as the reverse complement.
ATGTCAATTACTGATAACTGGGCAGGATTTGACTCAGGGACCAGATTTTTAGAAGTAAAAGAAGGCTATTATATTCTACCATATATACTGAAGTCTAGTGCATTTTTTTGTTGCTAAATCTCCTGTAAGAAATGTCCCACTAAGTCCTGATAAAAGACTTTAACTCAATAATGGTACCATGCGCTAAAGGCCAGGGAAAGCCAAAATCCTGACAGCACAAAAGAGAACCTCCTGTACATGAAACAAACTCTGCTTAAATCAACCCAACTCTGGCACTCTCTCTGGAAGCAGCACTACTCCAACTAATTTTCGCCATTTATCGAGGATCATCAAGCCCAATGGGGCCCTAGGGAACAGACAGGAAGGGTCTGGAACACAGTTCCCTAAAATGCCAACCAGGCGGAAAAGGACAAACCCCCATCAGTCAGAGATCTCCCGGAACTCTCAAAGCCCCCACACGCAGGTTGTTCTCCCGGGAAGGCTGGCTTCTGCCTCTGCCAGAGCCAAGTCAGGCCACCAGGGTCAGCAGGGATCAAAAGGCGACGGCACACACAATCGCACTAATAAATAATGTAAATGGAAAACTAGAGCCAAGAGCCACCTTCATTCATTAGCCACTGGAAGACTAAGGATCTCAGACACCAGAGTTGCGTTACGGGAGAGGAAAAAAAGAAACATACCCGCAAAGCCTCACACTCACCCGCACAACAGACTTCCTTACCCTCTCGCTTCCAGGGGTTTCCCACCCGCCCCCACCCATACACAAACACACTCGCCTCTACACTCGCATTCTCTCACTTCCAGACTCCCACTTACTCGCTTCCAGATCACCCCCCAAGACCCACGCTCGCTCACTTCCAGACCCTCACTACCCACCTGCGCTATCTCCCAATCCGCAAGACCCACACGCACCTCCAGGCCCCCACGAGACATTCTACTCTCCTCTAGACGCCCACGCACGACCTCACCTCCGGGACCCCACGCAAACCGTTTCCCAACCACACGGAACCCAATCCGCACCCCCTTCCCGGGTAAGAAGTCCCACCGCTATCCCCAGGTGACAGCGCTCCGGGGCGCAGGGAGCGCGGAAAGGGCAGCACTCACAGGCTACGCGTCCAGGCGGGCAGGTCTCTGGGCAGCGTCGTCAGCCCGCGCCCGCCGCAGTCCAGCGAGTCCCCAGCGCAAGTGCAGGCGGCGGCACAGGACGCCCGTGGGACGGCCGTAGCCGTAGCCGGTTCCGGCCGAAGCAGCAGCAGCAGCAGCGACAGGAGGAGAAAGCACGGCGAGCGGCGCGGGGCCCCGAGCACTCCCCGGGTCGGCCGCGCCATCTTGTCTGCAGCGCGCTGCGAACTTCTGGCGCGGGGGCTGCGAGGTCCCGGGCGGTCGCAGGCGCGGGCGGGCCCGCGGGGGCTCCGCTCGGCACTAGGCTCCTCGCCGGGGCATGGCCGCTGGCACAAGTTACCCCGCGGCGGCGGCGGTGCCTCCACCGCTCAGCGGGCCCCCGGTGCCCGGGCCGCTCGGTAGCGCCCTGCGGGGGCCGCGAACTCTGCGCCCATCCGGGTCGACCCGCCCGCGCTGGCTATGCACCCCTCTGGCCCAGGGTATGGGTGCGAGGCCGGCGCTCTTGGTCCTCCTGCCGCGCTCCGGACCGGTTCCTGAGCTCCCGCGCACGCCAAGTGCCGCCGCTGGCCGAGGGCAGTGCTGCCGCCGCTGCTGGTAGCAGGCGCTCAGCCTTGCAGCCTGAGTTCGGCGCCCGTGGGCATCTCCTCTCCGTTCGGCGCGCAAAACTGCAAGCCCCGGGCTGCACGGCGCGGCTACCCACGGCTCCGCGTGCCCTGTGCGCCTCGCTGTCTCAGCGCCGCGGACAGAGCGCGCGCGCACTCTCGGCCCCGTACGGCTCCTCCGCGCAGCGCGAGCACCGCCAACCTCGCAGCCGGAACAATCAGCGGCTTGCTGCGAGCTACCCCGCTGCCCAACCCCGGCCGGTCCTCCAGGCCCCGCCCCGGCCGCTCACCCGCACACACCCCCTCGGCTCAGCGTTCCACAGCCGCCTGCCGGCCCACGTTGGAAGCTTTGCAACAGGGCCCCGCCACGCCCCCCCACCTGCTGCTCATTGGCTGCTGGAGTTCACGGCTGCCAGCCTCGAAGGCCATTGGAGAGCTCACCATGATCCCGCCCCTCCGGCCAACCGGCCCCCACTCTATTTTCCCACCCAAGGTGTGAAGGGTGGGGGACGGGGAGGAGAAAAAGAGAGAGACAGCCCCTGCCTCTTAAAGGGGACGGGCAGCTTTCTTGGTGGAGGAGGGGAACGCCGGCTGCCTGGAGAGGGTCGTAAAGATACGTCCTCTGGGTCTATAAAAACCAAACCGAACCCGTTGCCGTGGAGTCTATTCCGACTCATAGCGACCCAATAGGACAGAGTAGAACTGCACCATAGGGTTTCCAGGGAGTGGCTGGTGGATTGTCAGCAGCCAAGCTCTTAACCACTGAACCACCAGGGCTTTGTGGGAGGAGAGAAAGGTGGTTAATAGGGTAAAGCCCCGCTTTGGAGCTGTCTGGCCCCCAGTTCTCTTCCCTCTTCCCCAGGCTGCAAACGTAATTGGGAATTTAGGGCAAACCTGCACCCATTTTCCAGGTGCCCTCTAGGAGATTCAAAAATTCACACATTTCCTACTGAAATAGAGCATCCTTAGTTATTTCATAAGGGGTGGCCCCCTTCCTCCCCTCACAATCTGGAGCTTGTTTCTGCTCCTGACTGGTTCTTGACGTTCTAAATCCAGCAATATGTCCTTGATTAATGGGGTTACCAGAATTAATGTGTGCTGCAGAAACCAAATCTCAAAGGTAGACCCCTCCTCCAGTAAGTTGAGGGGTACTTCTGGAAAAGTTCCAGCCTTAAAGGGTTTTTTTCTTTTTTTAACCAGAACTTCTATAAGCCAATATTCAAGAAGCCATAGAGTACTAATAGAGTAAAAGGAAAATAATAATGGTTTAATAGCTTCTAATTTTGGTTCTCATAGGTCAGCACATAGCAGCCATGTGTTAAGACAGTTCATGAAACAGTAAGGCAGGCACACACACCACACACACCCACTTTGTGAAAAAAGAAAAGATTAGCACTGTAATATACAGATGCCCCTCTGGGCATTTTGGTTTGCCAGTGGCTCGTTTCCCTTCCCAAGAGTATGCAAGTTTCTAACATAACTGCACACATGTCAGGAAAATTAAGAGGGTCCTGACTGTTGAAAAACATTTGCTCCAGCAAACTAAATCTGACTATGTTTTATTCAAACGGAGAGAAGGAGATGTTCCTCACAAAAAAAAAGAGAGAGATTTTGTTCCATTTTTTATACAGTCTAAGGGGTTTGCTTTAATCGAGATACATCAAACGTGTTAAACTTTCCTTCAGCCATAAGATCTCCTCTTTTCTTTAACCAAAATTGGGTTTGGGCTTGGTAGTCAACTGATTGCTTTCTTCTCCTCCCCCCTCTTCCTCCTCCTCTTCTTTCTTCTTCTGATTCATTATGTGATTAGATAGTGGTGCTTCATTCATTATTATTATTTTGCATGATCTCAGCAGTGATATCCAAAGCAGTGCTCAAATATGTGTGTAAATCAACCCAAATATGATTCCCAAGAAACACTGTCGGAAAGCTGTTCTTCCTGACTCACTTTGCCCAGGGCCTTAACCAACTTTTCTGTTTTATTTGAAATCCACATAAACATACCCTTCAATCTGGACAAGAAGAAATGTCTCTTTGTTTAAAAGCCTTTTGGTAAAGTGCTAGAAAGTACAATAATAATAATGAGCAGGGGGAAATGAGATTTAAAGGACCCCAAATTTATGAAGTTCTCTAGATCAATGTTTCTTAAACTTTTCAAGAACGCAGAATAGAAAACTAATTTAATGTACAGTACCCATAAACATTTCCTTCAAAGAAACTGTCAGATCCTGCCCCCCAAAATCAACCAGCATAGGTAAGAAAAATACATTGAACTTATTGAGTTTCTTGAAATGCCCATCTGAGATTATTTTTCAGGGTTTTTTTTTTTTCTAATGTTAGTATTATAAAATGGAGATTTATTGTAACATGTTTTCCAAATGCATGTGGGTGTACCTGTGCGATACTCTTCTGGGGTATCAGGGTTCTGGAAAAAAGAATGTAAGAATCTGCAAGGTAAGGGCATACCCACAAATCTAAAACATCCCCTGTGGTCTGGTTACCATGAAGCCAGGGAGAAAGATTCCAAAGCTGAAGCCTGCACTAGGAACACTTGGGGGACTGGGCGCCTGAGCCTTGGCAGTTCCTCTGTCTACAGCAGAGCATGAAGTCATGTCTGCTCCCCATACCATGTATGGAAGTTTGCCCACACGCTAGCAACCTGCTTGTGATTGAAATGAGAGTATAGGTTTGAAGAGCAGTGCTGTGGCGCTCAGGGGCGAATTCATCTGTGGCCACAACCTAAGATCACAGAGGCCTGAACAACAACAAAAGCATGCTTCTGAGGGAACCCATGTCCCTGCTTATAAAAGACACAGTCTGGGTCCATTCAGCACTGAGCAACTGTTGATTTGAGCACTCTTAGTCCTCATTTTCTTCCACTGCCACTTTTACAATTTTAAATAGTTACTTATTCCTTGAGGAGGTCATCCAGAGATTTTAATCTACCAGAGCCAGCATGGAATCAAACCCCCAAGGAGAGTCACTGCAGGTCTCTCTGGAATACAGAAGCCCTGGCAGGTAATTGACTTAAAACCACTGAAAAAGAGGAATCGAAAAGTAAGTAGCCTGAAACCACCAAGAATTAGGGAGAGAAGCAAACACCAAAATAACAAGAAATCAGGTTGATCACAGGGATTATTTAAGACAGTAATTTCCAGGGATCTGAATTGCGGCAGTTTGTCACAGTTCTGTGATATACCCATCGCTATCAAGTTGATTCTGACTCATGGTGACCCCACGTGTGTCAGAGTATAACTGTGCGCCATAGGCTTTTCAGTGGCTGATTTTTCAGAGGTAGATCACCAGCCCTTTTTTTCCATGGCGCCTCTGGGTAAACTCGAACCTCCAACCTTTTGGTTAGGAGCGAAGTGTGTTAACCATTTGCGCCATCCAGGACTCTTACAGTTTTAGGTGGTGATAATTAATGTTTTTAAAGAATACGAATACTGAGATTCAGAGGTGCTTTCTCAATGTTAGATGAGATTTCATATTCTACAAACAGAGGTGCTTTCTCAATGTTAGATGAGATTTCACATTCTACAAAGAGTACCAGGGCAGCATTCAGGAGACCTGGGTTCTAGCCAGGTCTTATTACCCATGAAACCCTTGGCCAACTATTTCCTTTCTTTAAGCCTCCGTTTTCTTAATCGGAGAACAGGTATAATGATCTCTCTGACCTGGGTGCTAAGAGAATTAAAGGAAGGATTTGTTTCAATAAAAGACATGAGGGGCTTTAGAAATTGTTTCCCATTGCCGTCCAGTAGATTCTGATTCACAGCAACCCTACAGGACAGGGTAGAACTGCCCCACAGGATTTCCAAGGCTGTAAATCTTTCTAGAAGCAGACTGCCACATCTTTCTCCCACAGAGCAGCTGGTGGGTTTGAACTGCTCACCTTTCAGTTAGCAGCTGAGCGCTTAACCACTGTGCCACCAGGGCTCCTCACAAACTGTTTGTTGTTGTTAGGTGTCATCAAGTCGGTTCTGGCTCATAGTGACCCTAAGTACAACAGAACGAAACCTGTTCTGTGCCAGTCCTGTGCCATCCTCGTGACAGTTGTTACGCTTGAGCCCATTGTTGCAGCCACTGTGTCAATCCATCTCGTTGAGGGTCTTCCTCACTGACCCTCTGCTTTACCAAACATGATGTCCTTCTCCAGGTATTGATCCCTCCTGATAACATGTCCAGAGTATGTGAGACGAAGTCTCAC
>NW_004443956.1:11710595-11731107 GCF_000243295.1 Trichechus manatus latirostris | reverse complement strand
GCCCAATGCAATGCATCATTTGATTTCTTGACTGCTGCTTCCATGGGTGTTGATTATGGATCCAAGTAAAATGAAATCCTTGACAACTTCAATCTTTTCTCTGTTTATCATGATGTTGTTTATTGGTCCAGTTGTGAGGATCTTGGTTTTCTTTATGTTGAGGTGTAATCCATACTGAAGGCTGTAGTCTTTGATCTTCATCAGTAAGTGCTTCAACTGTTTAGGGCTACATAAATCTAAGGTTTATTAAGGTGTGATTAAGTTTTAACTCTAAAGAATTGAATACACACACACACACTATAGGTGGAAAATCTTAGTAGACTACTTTAGCATAGAGGGTTTTTTGCCCCCAGGAATGCCACAATAGGTTAATAATTACCTCTAAAAACCCCTTTAGACTGATAGGGTGATGACACCCCTACCCTGAGCCTGGTTTGTATCTCTCTTCCAAGGAAGACAAAGCTGTGTATTCATTAACTCTTTCCTCACAATAATCTTGTCAAGGAGATGAATTGGTGAAGGTAAGAGAGGAAGCTAATGAGTTTGGGGAAGAAATATAAGAGACAACTTTAAGATTTCTCTGTCCCCCATTCCAATATTTTCCATTGATGGGGTGGGGAGAGGTGTGTTTTATTGTGCCATCTCTGGCTATTGGAATTTTGGTTAATGCCCACACAGTGCCAAGCTGCAACTGGGGGACTGACTGATGCCTGCAACTCAACTGTGAACCTTCACAGGGTCCTGCTCTCCTCTACCAAGCAGCTTCGACCAGGGGCCAAAAAACCTTTAGAGTCCACTTTCCACCGCTGGCTAGAAGCTGGATGCTTGTCCTTGTCTCATCAATTTGCAATTTTACCTGGTTCATTGAAAGGATTAAGACACCATTTACCAAAGCGATGAGCAGTTTCAAAACTCTGAGATTCTAAAGTGATGGTCAATGTAAAGAGGCCGTCTCTAAGCTCCAGCAATGAAAGAATGGACTAATGACATCATCACTAGAGACTGTACCTCTCACCCCCAATCTGCTGCCTTTCCCATTGAAGCAGCATGTGAAATAGTTGGGGGGTGGGAGGGTAGAGTCAGCATTTATGCCTTACTGCCAGGAACTCAGAAGCAACACTTCAATGTATGTAAAAAGCAGTATATTTATCATAACTTATAATAATAATGTTCATGAAGTCATATACTTTATTTTTTTAAAGCCATGTCACATTATAACAGCATTTATTATGTGTGTGTCACTTTGCTGAGTGCTTTTATATACTCTTCTCATTGCAGTGGGAGTTAAGAAAGACACTCAGGACCACACAAGCTATGAAATAACAGAACCAAGATTCCAAGCCAGCTTTGTGGACACCAAAAGTCCAGTATGATGTCTGATCATCCTAAACTTTAAATATGACAGTTGTTATTGTTCCCACTTTATAGATGAGAAAACTGAGGCTAAATGATTTTCCCAAAGTTACACAAAGTCAGGAATAAATAGAACCTTAGATCAAAGTTTCGTCTCGACCACCATGTCACACACTTTATGTCTTATGGGCTATATCACAATGCCTTTTACTTAGGAATATTGTTAGAATGGACATGATTCTTTCCTTTTCCATACTTACTAATACCTTTCCTGAATTTCCTCTAAGATAGTAAGCTAAATGTTTTAAAGATAAATATATTGGCCTTTTTTTTCTCAGTGTGGGGCAGCACTTATATACTAATAACATCTAATAATTACTGAGCACTTACTATGCACTAGGCATTATTTCACTTTATGGCTTAATTTTACTGACTTCACATAAGAGTTCTATGAGGGAGGTACTGTAAAGATCATCATTTTATAGATGAAGAAACTGAGATCTGAGGTCAATTGACTTGCCCAAGTCACATCCTAATTAGGAATCCAAATCTGTGCTCTAACGCACTACAGTCACACACTCTCTGTTATCACTCTTTACTTGATTTTTTTTTTTCATTGCTCTGTCCTTCTAGACTGGGGCTCATTAACTTCAGAGTGTACGTCTTAGTCTTTTCTCTGTATTCCAATTGTCTAGTACAGTTCCAGGCACATGGTGGGCACAGAGGCAATGTCTGCTGACTGAGCCCTACTCCTCCACAAGAAGGAGACTTCTCAAGCATCCTCACTCCCCCAGCTTATACATGCTCGCTCTTCAAGTCTTTGCAACCACAGCATCACCTAGAAGCTTGTTAGAAATGCCAATCTCAGACCAGGACCCAGAACCACCAGATCAGAATCTGCCTTTTGACAAAGTCTTCAGGTGACTGGTTTGCACAGTAAAGACTGAGAAGTGCTGGGGTCACCATACACACACCACACACACACCTCCTATAACTGTCTCCCTCCATTTCCACCATATGGACAGAATGTGCTCTTTGTGCTTTACATATTTTTATGGCTTGTGGGGTTTTTTTTTTTTTTACACTTTTCATGTTTTCATAAGCCCTTAATAAAATAATTTCAAAAATAAAGGCAAGCATGTGGTTGGCATTATTGCCCCTAAACTGAAAAGCATTCAAAACATCTGCTACCCATGAGAAGGGGTTTGGTAAAATCATCTCGTGTCATTCAATTCTCTTTTTCTTTGAGATGCAGTCACACTAATAAGAAGCGTTTGAGAATTTTATGGCCTGTTACGTTTGTTTTCAAAAGGAAAGCTGGGTTTGTGACACATTTCAAATTTATCATAAACATATAGACAGACACATATTATATGCTTTTCATTGTCATTTTTATCCGTGAGCTACATTCTCCAGCAAATCATTTAAATATCCGTATTTCCCTGGGGGAATTCTGACACTCTTCTTGGCTTTAGATGCTATAAATCAAAGAAAAGTCTTTGTCTTGTCACCTGCTCCCCCCACCAAAAACAAAAAAAATCTTATTTGAAGTGGATTAACTGGGTAAGATTCAGAAAAGGCAAGTGTGTAGATTAATCATCTACAAAGATGGCCCCCAACAATTTCTCCCATCAAGAGGTAGAGTCTATTTCCCTCTGAACCCCTCTCTCAGTCTAGACTGACCTTGTGACTTGCTTTGACCAAAAGAATATGACAGACATGACTCTGTGCCAGTTCTGAGCTTGGCAGTTTTGACTCCTGCCCTCTTCCCACCCTGAGCTACCGTGTAAAGAAGTCCAGGCTGTCCTACTAGAGACAGAGGCCCTGGAGGATGAGAGACCATGTGGAGAGAGAGGGCCCTAGGAAGAAACCTGTGCCACCGCCAAGAGACAGTACCATACCCCAGGCTTGTGAGTGAAGCCATTGTGGACTTTCCATCTCAATGTAGGGGTCCCTGGGTGGTGTAAACAGTTAAACGCTTCACCACTAGCCGAAAGGCTGGTGGTTCAAACCCACCCAGAGACGCCTCAGAAGACAGGCCTGGTGATCTGCTTCTGAAAGGTCACAGCCTTGAAAACCCTATGGAGCAGTTCTACTCTGCCCATACTAAAGGCAAGGAACAACAACAACATTCCAATGCAGCCCCCAGCCAAATGCAGAGGCATGAATAAACCAAGCCAAGACCACATGAATAGAGATAAGTTATCCCCACTGAGCCTTGCCCAGATTCCTGAACCACAAAATCCTAATCAATGAAACCAGACTTTATTTTAAGCCACTAAATTTGAGGCTGGTTTATTATGCAGCCATAGATAACTGAGACAACAAGTGTGGCTAAGTGGACACCCAATAAAACATGTGAGTGGATTCTGGAGGAAATCAAGATCTAATCAAATAAACCTGTCATTGGGAGTGTCGAAAAATTAGTGTTATCAGTTGACCTTTCTGACATGTTTTTCAGGACCTTTGATTGAATGTAACATAGGGACTGGCTGATGCCAGTGAAGAAAACTTGGGTAATAAGCATTCTGGTTCTTCAGCAGGCCACAAAAGGGGTTTACTTCCTCCTGTCTTGTAAATAGGTATGAGAGAAATGGAGAGCATCCGCTTATTTATAACAGGTAGGTTCTTCCATCATAGCTGGCAGCAAAATACAATTAACTGACTGAGAGAATAAAATAACTGTAATCCTCTTATATGCTCCTTGAAAATATTAGATAAGACTGACAGTGATTGTTTTTAGTTTTACTCTATTTTTCATAAGGGACAAATGGGTAAATCTCAAACAGTGACAACTGAGATACGGAATTTGGGTGTATGTTTGTCAGTAGTGGTAGGTGGTGTTTATACCTCTTGGACACAAACCAGCTGTATGCTTACCTTTAAAGTCTGAAAAACAAAACAAACAGTTGCTGTGAAGTTGATTCCAACTCATGGCAACCCCTCTAGACATCGGCTGGACAAGAGGGCCACCGCCTCCCAGGTGAAGTGCCCATTTTACAAGGTGAGGCTTCTACAAAAAGGACTCTCCAGTCTTCAATCCAAATTGTGTGTCTGGTCTCCTAAATGGTTCTCTCCCGTGGATCAGAACCTGGCCTCCCCCGAAGCATCCTTCTCAGATTTCACCTTCCTGGAAGCAGAGGAACTTCAAACGGAGTTGGATTCAAATTCTGACTTTGCCACTTAATAGCTGTGCAGTGTTAAGCAAGTTTTCTAGTCTCTTAGGGCTTCAGTGTTCACCTCTGCAAAATGGGGCAATGCATTCCTACTTGGAAGTGTTGTTGGGATTTGATGGAATAAGGTAGGGAAAGTGCTTAGCTCGGTGTGTAGCACAGAATAGGTCAGAAATGATCTGAGTGATGCCATCCGGAAAACAGGAATGGAGGGGCCACCACCATCACCTTTAAGGAACAGTTAGAGGTTATTTTCCTTGGAAAGCAGCATTACAATTTTCTATACAATGAACTAGTATTACTCAATACAATTTTTCCCAATTGTGTCCAGCAGTACATTAATAGGTGTATCAGAGAAAAGAGTAATATTAAATCACTTAAAAAAGAATTGCCATTGAGTCCATTCTGACTCATAGCGACCCTATAGACAGTGTAGAACTGCCCCATAGTGTTTCCAAGGAGTGGATGGTGGATTCGAACTGTCGACCTTTTGGTTAGCAATTAGGTCTTGTGTTTGTATTATTCATATTACCCACATTCATAAAGTCATTTTGCTATATCAGTGTACGCAAAAATCTTTGAAAACTACAAGCTCTATGGTTAACATATATTGAGCACCTACTACATGCAAAAGGAGCCCTGGTAGTACAGTAGTTAAGCACTCAGCTCCTAACTGAAAGGTCTGCAGTTCAAACCCACCAGTGGCTCCATGGGAGATAAGACTTGGCAATTTGCTCCTCTAAAGATTACAGCCTAGGAAACCCTATGGGGCAGTTCTACTCTGTTATATGGGGTCGCTATGAGTTAAAACAACTTGACAGCACACAACAATAACGACAACTGTGCAAAACACATAAGTGCTGCCATTCATTTGCTCAAACATGTATTGAGAGCTTCAAATATGTATTGAGGCTGCTTTCAATACTGGGAATACCGGAGTGAACAAAGCAGACAAAAACACTTCCCCTCCCATTCTAGTGGGTAGAAACAGACAATAAACAAATAAGTGAAATGTACAGTATATACAGGTAAGTGAGAAGTGCTATGGAGAAAAGTAAAGCTGACAAGGAGAATAGAGTGTGCCCAGGGTGCAGGTGAGGGGGCAAGGCTGACATTTTTATTAGGGAAGGTGAGATCTGAGAGTTAAGACTTGAACGAGTACGGACAGGAATAAGGTGGGTATCATGGGAAAGAGTGTACCAGGTAAGGGGAAGAGGTACCAGATAGGAGAACAGCAAAAGCCAAAATCATTTCTAAGTGCCTACTGAGGCAGGATCATACCTGGCACATTTGAGAAACAAAAAGGAGACCGGGTTAGATGAATGGTACGGGATGCATTATGAAGGCAGGTGTAGGGGCAAAGCATGCAGAGCCTTGCAGAGCACTTTAAGACCTTTGGCTTTGACTCAGAGTAGGATAAGGAGCCATTTGGAAGGTTTTGAGCAGAGAAGTAGCCTGGTCTAACTTGCATTTTAACAGGATCAGTTGAGCCCTCTTCTGAGAATAGACAGGCAGCAATTACAACAAACCAGGAGAGAGACGATGACTTTGAGGAGGGTCGTAGCAGTGCAGGTAGTGAGAACTGGTCAGATGCTGGATCTGTCTTGAAGGCGCAAACAGTATATGGTAGGGAAAGAGTGAAATCAAAGTTGGTTCCAAAGTGTTTAGTGTAAGAAACGGGAAAGATGGAGTTGCCATTCACTGAGATAGGAAAGACCACAAGACAAGCAGGTTTGGGGAGGAAGAAATATATTTTGGGGTTGTGGTAGGAGCCTCCCAGATGGCCCCCAATGATTCTCTCCTCCTGCTATTCATGCTCTTGTGTGCTCCCCTTCCACATCTAATCGGGGCTGGTCTGTGGGGCCTATGGAATATGGCAGAAGCGACAGTGAGTGACTCCCAAGGCTAGGTCATAAAAGGCATTGTGGACCCCACCTTGGTTTCTTGGCTCCCTCACTCTGGGGAAGCTGTTAGGACATTCAGATAGTCCTATGGAGAAGGCCACTTGGTGATAAACGGAGGCCTCCCACCAACAGTCAGCACCAACATGTCAGATACATCAGTGAGCTATCTTGGAAGTAGATCCTCTAGCCCCAGTCAAGCCTTCAGATGACTACAGCCCTAGGCAATATTTGACTATAACCTCATGAGATACTTCAAGCCAGAACTAGCCAGATAAGCTGCTTCTGAATTCCTGGCCCACAGAAAGCATGAGAGATAAGAAATGACTGTTGTTGTTTTAAACCACTAAGTTCTGGAATTGTTTGTTATACTGAATTGGAGTCTTCAGCATATGGACGGTAATTAAAACCATGAGAATAGATGAGATCATTAAACAGATGAGTTTAATTACCGAGGAGAACTGAGCTGAAGGATATTCCAACATTTAGAGGTTGGAGAGATGAGGAAGAACCAGCTAAGGGGACCAAGAAGGAGCAACCCATAACTGAGAACAATCCAGGAACTAGAAGTTGCAAGAATAGTATCTGCAAGGACTTTAATAAAAATTGTTGAGAAGATACCCCAGCTCTTTCCAGAAAAACAGTTAACTCTAACTATTATTGAGCACCTGCTATATGACATGCACAATGCTTGTGGATTCAGATTATGTTATCTCATATAACCCTCCCAGCAGCCCTGTAAGGTATATACTTTCTTCATTTTACTTGAAGGTTCAGAAGGGCTAATTTGTCTAAGGTACCCGGCCGGTAAATATCCACCCTGAAGTTTGCCTGACTCCCAAGTCTTCATTCCTTCTATTGCCCTCTTCTTTAATAGTGATTACAAGGTTTTTAATGCTGACTCGTAAAGAATGTGTTACGAACTTTTCTTCTGGAAACTCAATTAAAAAATAATTACATAACTTAAAAGACGCTAAAAATATAGCAGGCATGCCAACAAGGAAGACAGTTCTTATTATATCAATGTCTTTATGGATTTGGATTCTGTTCAGAAAATCTCAGGCTCAAAAGGTAATTGCTGTCAGCATGCAAAATCCATCAACCCATAATTAACATATGACAATTATTCTAATTGCCTCAAACAACATTTCTATGTTTGTAATTGCAGATCAATTTGCCAATCGCATCATTAATTGGCAATTCATATTTTAAACATGTAAACGACAATGGGTCTTTATTTCCTCTGAGGCAACTGAACGCATTAATTGAATTTTTAAAATATGTTTTCTTCTTTTTTCTGACCACAGAACCCCCATCAGATGGTTCTGATTGCAGTTCCTTCTGGCCGAGGTGTGTTTTCTCTGGGTAACTTAATCTTAGGTTAGAACTTTAATACATTTTCCTAACAATTCACTTAGACCAGAGCCTCGTTTCTCTCCAGACACTCTGAGCGGGGCTCCTGTTGACTTCAAAGGGTGCAGGGGGGAACAAGGAATCTGGTTCCTGGTTCAAAAAAGCCTCCACACACACTATAAAACCTCACTGGTGTCTTCCTGTGTGTTAAGGGCCAATTAATACATGTGAGTGAAGTCTTTGTGCGAAACTACCCTGGCAACTCGTGAACTTGCTGGAACGCACAGCAGCTAATACAAAACAAAGTTTAGTGGACCCAGTTCCCATACAGACCCCCCATTTGCTCATAGGGAGGGAGTGAGAGGACTAAGAATTTCCTCAAAGGGCAGAAAGGCAATAAAGGCCACCGCTGACTCCTTCATTCCCCCCCACCTCCATTCCTTCAACACGCATTTATAGCCCACCATGGGCCAAACCCTGGGCTAAGTATCAAAGATTAAAAAATAATCCATCACCCAAGCATCAGTCCCCTGCCCCCACTTTAAGGGTCACTTTCCTCTGGTATGTTAGGGCAAGAGGTGGTATGCCTTAAATCCATAGCTCAGACAGCCTGACACAGCTCCTCTGGGCCACAGAATCTTCCTCCTGGGTTGCTGACTGTCACCTGGAGCTCCTGGGCTTTGGCCCCATCCGAGGGATGCTGCTTGTCTGCGCAGGCCTTAGTGGAGGGGAGCTGGAGGGGCAAAACGCCTTTACCCTGTCCCTTGTTTCCCCTTCCAAACATGACCACAACCATGACTAACATCACCGCCTTATGAAGCTGTACTAGGCTATGAGGAGGCCCTGGGTGGTGCAGACAGTTAACACACTCAGCTGCTAACGGAAAGGTTGGCGGTTTGAGTCCACCCACAGGTGCCTCAGAAGAAAGGCCTGGCAATTTCCTTCAGGAAAATCAGCCATTGAAAACCCTACAGAGCACAGTTCTACTCTGACACACATGGGGTTGCCATGAGTCGGAGTCAACTCCACGGCAACTGGTTTTACTAGACTATGAGAATTTACTGATGACCTGGTGATTTAGGTGCCTTCGAGTTTGTTCCGGCTCATAGTGACCCTATGTACAACAGAACGAAATGCTGCCCTGTCACCTGCCATCTTCACAATCGTTGCTATGCTTGAGCCCATTGCTGCAGCCACAGGGTAATTCAACTCACTGAGGGTCTTGCTCTTTTTTAATGACCCTCTCCAGGGACTGGTCTCTCCTGATAACATGTCCAAAGTGAGTGAGACCAAGTTTCACCATCCTGGCTTCTAAGGAGCATTCTGGCTGTACTTCATGGAAGATCTGGTGATAACTGATGAAAATTATTTTGAAGAGAAAAATTGCAATGCTGTCAAACTCTTCACAGCTGTTTACATAACTGCTCCCCATAGACACGGGAAAAGCACAGAAATGTTAACACCTGGACAGGGGATTCTAGCCTGGCCGTGTTCCCCAGACATCTGGGCCCCCTCTTCCCAAGATCATCTCCTTTTCCAAATGCTCCTAGTTGGTCTTGCCCTTGGGCAGTAGAGTGTAACCCTGACTTCATAGTGGAATCACCTGGGAAGCGCCACCTGGACTACTTTAATCAGAATCTCTGGATATGGGTGCTGACCATCAGTACAGTATTTTTCTCCTTCAGGTGATTTTAATGTGCACCTAAGATTAGAACCACTGCTCTAGAATGGATCCTGTTCCTCCACCATGCCTCCGGGTTGGGGGTAAAGGGTCAGTGCAGATCCTAAAGCTTGAATTATTCCATCTAGACTGGAACTTGCAAATTGGAGGCCCACCCACAGGCTGGACCCAAACAGCGGATGTGTTTTGTTTGGCCTGCGCAGAGTCTTTTTTTTTTTTTAATTGACTTACTTGCCAACATTTATTAACGGGAATATATTGCACAAAAATCTAGATATCTGGCTTCTTTTGGAAAATAGGATTATGTGGCCATTCTAGGTCTGCATTCCTGAGTGACTACAATGGGTTGGAGGGGAGGAGCAGCTAACCCTGTAGGTATAGCACGTACTCTCTGGCTCACCACAGTCCTCACCACTCCCTATTACCTCACACCGCTCCTGCCTCACTCACTTACCTTGACCACTGTGGGTGGCTTTTTGTAATATCTTCCCCATAAAGTGCAATATAAGGACTCCTTAAATGTCATAAACACACAGAGATTCGTGGATCCACAGGGAATAAAGGAAAGAACTATTTTCCTAGAAATGAGCCCTGGTGGCACAGTGGTTAAGCACTCAGGTCGGAGGTTGGAATCCACCAGCTGCTCCCTGGGAGAAAGATGTGGCAATCTGCTCCCATAAACATTAAACCAGACCGGTTGCTGTCCAGCCACTGTCCAACTCATAGGACAGAGTAGAACTGCCCCATAGGGTTTCCAACGAGTCGCTGGTGAATTCCAACTGCTGATCTTTTAGTTAGCAGCCCTAGCTCTCAACCACTGTGCCTTGGAGATCCTATGGGAGCAGTTCTACTCTGTCCTACAAGGTCACTAAGAGTGGGAATCAACTCCATGGCAAGGGAATTTTCCGAATTCAGCTTGATCTGCACGTACCTCTGCCCAGAGCGGGAGAGGATTTTACATTATTATCACAAAGTGGGATTGGTTTGAGGTTAGCTCCCACCCCTATCCTCACCACCACCCTCATTTCTTTGGCCAACCTCAGGCTTGAGCTTGCATAGGAAAAAAATCCCACATGCCAGACCATCAGCCCATACACAGTGACTGCTTATCAATGCCTTAGGCCAGGTCACAGGGCCCTACACCTGCCTCCCTGGGGCAGTATTTCTCAATGTGTGACAGATTCCTGTGCCCCACCTAAATTTACTGAATCCCTATCTCTGGGGATGGGGCCAGGTATTCACTTTTGCATGCCAGGTGAGTTTTTTCTTCATTCACAGTGATAATAAAAACTAAAAAAAAACAAACCCATTGCCACAGTGCCACTAGGGCTAATAATATCACTTACTATATGCTTTACATAGCCCTGGTGATGTAGTGGTTAAGAGCTTGGCTGCTACCCAAAAGATCAGCAGTTTGAATCCCCCAGCCACTCCTTAAAACCCTATGGGGCAGTTCTACTCTGTCCTATAGGGTCACAATGAGTAGGAATCGACTGGACAGCAACGGGTTAATGTGTTTTATATGCATTAACTCATTTAATCTTCACAGAAATCCTGTGGTTGGGTAATAGCCCCACTTTACAGAGGAGGAAACTGAAGCACAGAGGGGTTAAGTAATTTGCCCAAGGTCACACAGCCAGTAAGTGGTAGACCTGGGATTCAAGTCATCTGTTCTATTTGGTAAACTAGAGACAAGAGGATTCACGAGCCCTCAGACCAAGCCTTTGAAGGCGGATGGGATGCAATTCTATTAATTATGATAAAACGTAGGTCTTGTTTTCAGTATCTAGGGTTGTTGTTAGGTGCCATAGAGGTTCCAACCCATTGCAACCCTATGTACAACAGAATGAAACACCACCTAGTCCTGCACCATCCTCACAACCATTGTTATGCTTGAGCCCATGGTTACAGCCACTGTGTCAATCCATCTCCTTGAGGGTCTTCCTCTTTTTCACTGACCCTCTACTTTACCTAGCATGATGTCCTTCTCCAGGGACTGATCCCTCCTGATAACATGTCCAAAGTATGTGAGATGTAGTCTCACTATCCTCACTTCTAAGGAGCATTCTAGTTGTACTTCTTCCAAAACAGATTTGTTCGTTCTTTTGGCAGTCCATGGTATATTCAATATTCTTCACCAACACCACAATCCAAAGGCGTCAATTCTTTGGTCTTCCTTATTCATTGTCCAGCTTTCACATGCAAATGAGGCGACTGAAAACACCATGGCTTGGGTCTGGTGCACCTTATTCCTCAAAGTGACATCTTTGCTTTTAAACACTTTAAAAGAGGTCTTTTGCAGCAGATTTGCCCAGTGCAATATGTTGTTTGATTTCTGGACTGCTGCTTCCATGGGCGTTGATTGTGGATCCCAGTAAAATGAAATCCTGGACCACTTCAATCTTTTCTCCATTTGTCATGTTGCTTATGGGTCCCGTTGTGAGGATTTTTGTTTTCTTTATGTTGAAGTGTAATCCATACGGAAGGCTATAGGCTTTGAATCTTCATCAATAAATGCTTCAAGTCCTCTTCACTTTGAGCAAGCAAGATTGTGTCATCTGCATAATGCAGGTTGTTAATGAGTCTTCCTCCAATCCTGACGCCCCGTTCTTCTTCATATAGTCCAGCTTCTTGGATTATTTGCTAAGCATACAGATTGAATGGGTATGGTGTAAGGATACAACCCTGACACACACCTTTCCTGACTTTAAACCACGCAGTAATCCCTTATTCTGTTTGAACAACTGCCTCTTGACCTATGTACAAACTGGGGTAGAGCCTCAATAAAAGCATATTACTCATGCCCTGTGGTAGCATGAGATTGGATGACCAAAAATTATCCTGTGTCCTAAAGGATTTGGTCTCTGCTTGTCTCTCAGATGTCATCTTCAACCTTCACCCTTGACTCCATCCTCTCTTGCTGTCCTCCTCTTCCTTGTACACATACTGTCTGAATGCTCTTCCCTTAGATCAGAGGTTGGCACCTTTCTGCTTACTGTTGCTATTATTGTTAGATGCTGCCAAGTCATAGCGACCCTATGTACAACAGAAAGAAACACTGCCCGGTCCTGTGCCATCCTCACGATCATTGTTCTGTTTGAGCCCATTGTTGCAGCCACTGTGTCAGTCCATCTCCTTGAGGATCTTCCTCTTTTTCGCTGACTTTCTACTTTATCAAGTATGATGTCCTTCTCCAGGGACTGGTCCCTCCAGATAACATGTGCAAAGTACATGAGACTAAGTCTTGCCATCCTCACTTCTAAGGAGCATTCTGGCTGTACTTCTTCTAAGACAGATTTATTTGTTGTTTTGGCAGTCCAAGGTATATTCAATATTCTTTGCCAACACCGTAATTCAGATGCATCAATGCTTCTTTGGTCTTCTTTATTCATTGTCCAGCTTTCGCATGCGTATGTGACTGAAAATATCATGGCTTGAGTCAGAGGCACCTTAGTCCTCAAAGTGACAACTTTGCTTTTTAACCCTTTAAAGAGGTCTTTTGCAGCAGATCTGCCCAATGCAATATGTCATTTGATTTCTGGACTGCTGCTTCCATGGGTGCTGATTGCAGATCCAAGTAAAATGAAATCCTTGACAATTTCAATATTTTCTCCTTCTCCTTACTAGGAGATGGTACATATTTTAGGCTTTGTAGGCCATGAGGTCTTTGTTGCAAAGACTCAACTCTGCCATTATAACAGGAAAGCAGCCACAGACAGTGTGAAAGCACATGGGCATGGCTGTGCTCCAGTACAACTTGATGGACACTGAAATGTGAATTTCATACCATTTTTGTGTGTCATGAAAAATTTTCTACTTTTGATTTCTTTTCCTACTATTTAAAAATGTAAAACACCATTCTTAGCCGGCAGGCCGTACAGATACTGGCGACCATAATTTGCCAACCCTAATTTAGATCTTCCCATGAGCAGCTCGCTCTTGTGCCCCAGGCTCAGCTCAGCTCTTGGCTTCTCCAAGAGGCCCTTCCTGACTCCTCTGGCTAAGATCATGTCCCCTTCCTTTGTTCATCTCTCTCCCATTACCTTTTTAAATTACTCACTAACACCTAGTACTGCCTAAGATTTTATTCTCACGTTAGTTTATTGTGAGTCTTCCTCTGCTTGAATGTAAGCTCCACGAGAGCAGGGAGATTGTCCCCGTTGTTCCTTGAGGCTTCTCCGCTGCCTAGAATGGTACAACACCCTGTGGGGTGAAGGAGTAATTGGGTAAATGACTAGGCGAAGCTCTCTACTAGTAAAACTCACATTTCCTTAGATGAATCTCTTCCAAATCTTTCATTAGGTCAGAGCCCTGGTGGTGCGGTAGTTAAGAGCTATGGCTGCTAATCAAAAGGTTGGCGGTTCAAATCCACCAGTCACTCCCTGAAACTCTATGGGGCAGTTCTACTCTGTCCTATAGAGTTGCTATGAGTTGGAATCAACTCGACGGCAATGAGTAATGGGTTTTTCCTTCTGTTCATCTCTTTCCTGTCACCTTTTTAAATTACTCACTAACACTTAGTACTAAGCTCAGGGGCTATAAAGATTAAAAATTACCCATCCCCAGCCCATAAAGAGTTTTAAGTCATAACTAGTAACTAGTTGCCACCAAGTCAATTCTGACTTATGGTGACCCCATGTGTGTCAGAGTAGAACTGTGCTCCACTGGGTTTTCAATGGCTGATTTTTCAGAAGTAGATTGCCAGGCCTTTCTTCCAAGGTGCCTCTGAGTGGACTTGAACCTCCAACCTTTTGGTTAGCAGCAAGTGTGTTAACCATTTGTACCACCCAAGGACTGCTTTAAGTCATAGAAAAACTGATTCCTCTTTTCTAGGATAGAATAGTTTCCTATGTACAAATGCTTGAATGGGATCTGAGTTAGAATGGCTACAATTGAATAATATACTTCATTTTTAGAGTTAGGCATATTTATTATTCAGAGGGTGAAATTTTTATCTTGGGCTAAATTAAAGGCTTCTGAATTTCCTTATGAAAAGCTTAAATAACCAGGGCTCATTATTTTCTCTTATGTAAATAAATGAGACATTAAAATAGCTCTTAAGTGGTGCACTAGACAAGGGTGTGAAGAAAACTGACTCCTTACAGACTAGCTCTGGCATGTGCGTGACGGAAAAAACTTACCAGGCTATTAAAACTTTTGCTAGCAGTGGCAACAGAGCCAAGGTCACAGGAGAAGCTTCTCTTAAGGCCCTCTGGGTCAGTCAAGGAGTGTGGATGGACTGGAATTCTGTGAGGTCCTCTAGTTATCTGCTTGATGGACATTTTCTTTTAAGCCACACTGAGGAGAGCAGCAATTTCTTCTCCTTCTCACTGAAGACCTATGTTGTCGTTAAGTGCCGTCAAATCGATTCTGACTCACAGAGACCCTACAGGACAGAGGAGAAGTGCCCCATAGGGTTTCCAAGGAGCAGCTGGTGGATTCGAACTGCCAACCTTTTTGTTAGCAGCCAAGCTCTTAACGACTGTGTCACCAGGGCTCCATAAAAACCCATTGCTGTTGAGTCAATCCCGATTCATAGCCGCTCCATAGGGTTTCCAAGGCTGTAAATCTCTACAGAAGCAGAAGCAGACTGCCCTATCTTTCTCCTGAGGAGCAGCTAGTGGTTTCAAACTAACGACCTTTGGGTTAGCAGTCTATTGCTTTAACCACTGTACCAGCAGGACTCTGCCTATAAGAGGGGTTTTTGTTCCCATTGCAGATTAAACATTGAATAAGGTTGGACTTTAGCAATTCCAGGGCGTGTGGCTGTATATAGACTAAACAATGATTGATTGCCTGAACCTTCACCAGGCCCCTGGCGGTGTGGACCCCACCATACAGAACTCTCCAGCTGAGGGGACTTTTGTAAAGACAAAAGATAGCTGAGGTATTGCCTGACAGTCCTGTGGCCTGAGGCAGGGTGATGGATGCTGTGTCCTCTGCAAGTCTATTTCAGATGACGAAGTCCCAAAGGTCACATGGGAATTAGGGCAAAAGCAGCGATGTCTAAATGTAGGATCTAAAATTAAGATCTGCCTGTTTCTCTGACAGAGAGCCCTGTTTTCCTCAAAGCATTAACTATATTTCATTTATTACATTAATTACCATATGTCATTAAAATAACTCATGGGTGACTTCCTTGTTCCTGGGCACCTGGAGCTTAATGAAGTTCTGCTAAGCAATTAGTATATACAAAGGAATAGGTTGGCTGAGGTGGGGAATGGACAGGAGTGGAATAAAAAGATGAAGAAAGGAGGATCCCACCATCTTGGAGCTCCCAGCTGAGCCAGAAGCTATGTGTATTGCACCAGATATTTAGATATTTACCAGTACCTACTAAATATCTGAATATATATTTACTGGTAAATATATAAATATATTTGATAAATATATATCTGCTAAATATTTACTGGTAAATATTCAGATGTTTAGTAGATTTTGGTAAATATCCAAATATCTGGTGCAAACATTTAGCAGTAAATATTTAGATATTTAGGAGTTAAAAGCACTAGCCCTGGAGTCAATTCCGAGTAGAACTGTGCTCCACAGGGTTTTCAACAGCTTATTTTTTAGAAGTAGATCACCACGCCTTTCTTCTGAGGTGACTCTGGGTGGACTTGAGCCTCCAATTTTTTGGTTAGCAGCCAAGCATGTCAAGTGTTTGCACCACTCAAGGACTCCATTTAGATATTTAGATACTTAGGATTAGGGATTTTTAAATTTAAGTTCCATCATGACTAGAAAAAAATCAAATAAGCTACTCTTACTGGCTACCCATGGCTATCACTTATTGAGTGCATAATTTGTGCCTTACCTTATTTAAATCTCACAGGCAACCAGTGAAGTAGGTTCTATTATTGCCCCATTATACAGATGAGGCTAGAGGATCAGAGCTTTTAATGAAGCATGCATTACTCACACGGGCTGGGGATCAAGTTTGGGTCTGTCTAAAGTCCAGCATTTGAGATTCATTCCTTTGGGGGAAAATCTCGATCTCTTGATAAATTGTAAATGCCCTTCAGAGGAATGGCACATATGCCTTTATCCTTTATGAGCTGGTCAGAGTCATATTGATAAGGGGAACATAGTCCAGCAGATGGGCACAGTGTAGAGCGTGGACCTCAGAGGAATCCTTCAGGAAGCCTGCAGTTCTGAATTCTGGTGTATCTCACCGAAGGACAGGGGAGCATGGACACAGGAGATGAGCCTTTCTCTTCATAATTTATCTTTGGGTGAGTGTCAATATTTCCTGCTGGGCACCCAGCTATGCTACATTTCCCAGCCTCCCTTAGAATAGGTGTGGCCTCCTTGAGTTCAAGCTAACGAACTATGAGTAGAAGTAAAATGAACCTAACAAGGAGGAGCCCTGGTCCTTAAGTAAGAAACTGCATGGACAACCTTCCTCCCATCCCACCTCCACTGGACCGTGATATGCGCAAGGAATAAACTTAGTGTACTAAGACATCAAACTTTGCAGAATGTTTGTTACAGCAGACAGCTTATCCCGCTACATGCCCTATACTTCCCTTACTGTTTTACTTTCTCAACTTGCCAATCCTTTCTTCCTGTCTTCACTAAACCAAACCCGTTGCCATCAAGTCGATTCCAACTCATAGCGACCCTATAGGACAGACTAGAACTGTCCCATAGGGTTTCCAAGTAGTAGCTGGTGGATTACAACTGCTGACCTTTTGCTAGCAGCCGAGCTCTTAACTACTGCACCACCAGGGCCCCCTTGTCTTCGATAGTCATGTGGAAATGAACTAAGACCACCCAAGTGAGAATACACAGTGCAAAAGGTTAACACGCTCGATTGCTAACTGAAAGTTTGAAGGTTCAAGTCCACAATAAAGATCTGGTGATCTACTTCCAAAAAATCAGCCATTGAAAAACCTGTGGAGCATAGTTCTACTCTGGCACACATGGGGTCGCCATGAGTCCGAATTGATTAGACCACAACTACTTTTGGTAGTTATTCAGGGCTTGCTATAGTAAAAAAATCAGCCACCATCTCTCATCTTTGGCAGAGACTCAAAGACTGTCAGAGGAGGGGGAAAACTTGATAGCAGAAAAAAGGGAAGGCTTTTCAAGTAGGCTCCGATTGGAGGTTGTTGGCATGGGGAAGCTGGAGGAGGGCTAACTAGAAGCGGCGCATCCTATGTGATTGGTTTTGGGAGCATATTTGTTTTCTTCTGGTTGGTGCTTAGTTGGAAGTGGGAGCAAAAAATAGGGAAGTTGGCAGTCATTGAGTCCTGACTGTTCTGGGCTGATTGCTGCAGAGGCTGTGGTTTGGCCTCCCAGGCTGGTTGCCACAGAGATTGTGGGTCAGAGTTCTATTGTCATGTATGGTCTGGCCATTGTCCCTTTACGTATTTCATCTCTCAGTAGAACCCCTGAAGACCAGCATCCCTTGAGAAGCCATCGTTGATCCCCATCAGTGCTCCCAATGCACCCCTTCTTACTGACGACCCCTCTAGTCTCTTCTGAACCTAAATGTTTCATACCTTTATGCCCCTCCTTGCTCTTTTCTCTGCCCTCCCTTCTTCCTCTTCCTTTCTCCTCCTCTTCCTCCTCTTCTTCATGGCTTTGTTTTTTCTCTACTCTTGGAATATAAGCTCTTTGGGGACAGCATCCTTACTAACATACTGTTAACAACAACAACAAAATGAGAATAATAGCTAACATTTACTGAGTACTCACTATGTGTCAGAAATACACATTATCTCATTTAATCCTCTCAAAACCCTATGTGTTAGATGTATTACCTTGGTTTTGCAGATGAGAAAAGAAAAGCTCAGAATAATTAGGCAATTTGCTAGAAAGTGGTAAAGCCAGATTTTGAACACAGGAATGCTCTTTTTCAGGTCATGCTTTTTTCATTTCTCATGTTGTCTTCAAATGATTTCTTCTCCATAAAATTATAAGTGCAGTATTATTATGATTGTTATCCTATTACTATTATTAAATATATTTTATATTTCTGAAAAATATTATCAATGCTCTGTTTACAAAGAAAGCTTTTTTTTTTTTTTTTCCCATAATACAGTAATGGTTAAAATTAGAAAAGGTACTACTAAATGTATTTTGGAAGGAAAATTGTATATTTAAACAAGGAGTTTTTATTTCTAAAAGCTGATACTACATAATCTTGTAACAAGGAGCTGACGAAAACCAATTTAATGGCAAGCACTTTAGCCATTTGGTTATTACAGATTTAAATTCTGATTGACTCAGCAAAACAAACTATTAAGCAGCATTGAAAATCGATGTGAAATGGGTTTCTGTGTAACATGCTCACTCATGAGCTGGAGTTTGACAAAAAGCAGGTGCTTCATTGGAATCCAGTTAGAAAGATTGGTTCAATACAACCCAAAATTGATTACTCATAATTCCCATCATAAATACTCTAGAGTCTGGCCCATAGTCTGCCCTCTAAAAAAGACTGCCATCTATTTTATGTAAATGTACAAATTCAATACTTTTTAGGTGGCCTTAAACAAAGAATTCTATCCTCAACCTTTTTTTTCACCCTATAAAATATAAAATTAGGTGTGATTGCCTTTGGGAAGAAGAGCTTGTTAAACACATTTATTCATTAATACGACAAATATTATTGAGCACTCACTATGGGCAAAGCATTGTGCGAGGCACCATGGGAGCAACTAAATGAATCACATCCAGGAGCTCACAGTCTTGGAGAAAAATCAGGCATGTACCTAAATACACAGAAAATGATTTATGTTATTTTTAAAATGTCTTCCAATTCTTTGACACTCTTCCCATAGATTGGTGTGGATCCACTTCTTCCCTTGAATCCAATGTGTGACTACTGTGGCGAACAGAGTAACACAGAAGTGATGCTATGCCAGTTCCAGGTCTGCCTTTGAGGGACTGGCAGCTTCCACATTGATTACTGGAGTCTTGAGCTGCCATGTAAAAATTCCTACTATCCTGAGGCTGTCATGCCAGAGGAAGCCCAGGCTACGCGCGTGGAGAAGCTATATAGAGAAAGTGAGCAAGAGAGATCCCTGAGTCAACTCAGCTGAGGCTCCAGAAATTATGGAATAAAGAAAAGCTTTCCCAGCTGTGCCCTAACCACATTTTTGACCCAGAGAATCATGAATGATAATAATAATAAATTGTAGTTTTCAAACCACTAAGTTTTTTTCTTTCTTTATTGTAGTAAAACATACATCACAAAAAATTTGCTTTTTCAACCAGTCTTAACGGTACCATTCAGTGACATCAGTCACATCCAAAGGAGTGCTGGTGGTAAACACTTCAGGGGCAGAGTAGCAGGGGTGGGGATTTGGGGACCATGGTTTCAGGGGACTTCTAGATCAATTGGCATAACAAACTCAACTAAGAAAATATTCTACATCCCACTTTGGTGACTGGCGTCTGGGGTCTTAAAAGCTAGCAGCAGCCATCTAAGATGCATCAATTTGTCCCAACCCACCTGAAGTAAAGGAGAATGAAGAACATCAAAGACACAAGGAACGTATTAGCCCAAGAGACACAAAGGGCCACATAAACCAGAGACTTCATCGGCCTGAGACCAGAAGAACTAGATGGTGCCCGGCTACAACCAATGACCACCCTGAGAGGAAACACAACAGAAAGTCCCTGACAGAGCAGAAGAAAAGTGGGTACAGAACTCAAATTCTAGTAAAAAGACCAGACTTAATGGTTTGATTGAGACTGGAGGGACCCCAGAAGACATGGCCCCTGGACTCTCTGTCGGCCCAAAACTAAAACCATTCCAGAGGCCAATGCTTCAGATAAAGATTAGACTGGACTATGGGATATAAAATGGTACTTGTGAAAAGTGTGCTTCTTAGCTCAAATAGATACGTAAGACTAAATGGGCAGCTCCTATCCAGAGGTGAGATAAGAAGGCAGAGAGGGTCAGGAGCTGGTTGAATGGACAAGGGAAATCCAGGGTAGAAAGGAAGAGTGTGCTGTCACAGTATAGGGAGAGCAAGTAGGGTCACATAACAATGTATGTATAAATTTTTGTATGAGAGACTAACTTGAATTGTGAACTTTCA
>NW_004443956.1:11684119-11710495 GCF_000243295.1 Trichechus manatus latirostris | reverse complement strand
GGGTCACATAACAATGTATGTATAAATTTTTGTATGAGAGACTAACTTGAATTGTGAACTTTCATTTAAAGCACAATAAAAGAAAGGAGTGCTGGTGGCACAGTGGTTAAGTGCTCAGCTACTAACCAAAAGGTTAGTGGTTTGAACCCACCAGCTCTGTGGGAGAAAGACACGGCCATCTGCTTCTGTGAAGATTTACAGCCAAGGAAACCCTATGGGGGCAGTTCTACTCTGTGCTATAGGGTTGCTGTGAGTCAGAATTGACTCGACTGCTTCAATGGCATACAACAGTCACACTCACCATGCTCTGCAACCATCATCACTATCCCTTTCAAAAAAAAAGTTATCACCCCAACAGAAACCCAGTACCCCTTAAACTGTAACTCTCCATTCTCCCCTCCACCCTCTCCCTGGCAAACTTTTGTCTCTATGTATTTCCTGTTTTAGACAATTCATGTAAGTGGAATTATACAGTATATGTCCTCTTGAATCTGATTTATTTCACTTAGTGTTATGGATAGCCTTCTGTCCCCTAAAAAGAAATGTGTAAGTACTACCCCTTGAAAATATGACCCTGTTTGGAAATAGAGGTTTTCTTTCGTTATGTTAATAAGGCCATACCAGAATTGGGCAGGTCCTAAGCCTTATCACTTCTGAGTGAATAGACACTGAGACACACACAAGGAAAGATGTCATGAAACTCTGAAGGCAATGCACGTATAAGCAGCAATTGAACACCAAGGATTGCCAGCAGTCACAAGAAACTAGGAGAGAGGCCCACAGGAGGAATCGACATGGTTGAGACCCTCATTTGGACTTTTAACCTCCAGAACTGTGAGAAATAAATTTTTGTTCTTTAAAGTCACCCATTTGTGGTGTGACAGCACTAGGTAACTAAGATACTTAGCATAGTGTTTTTAAGGTTCATCTATGTCATAGTATGTACCACAACTTAATTTCTCTTTATTGTATGTTTCAAGGAAGTGATGACATTTGAGCTAAGTCTGGAAAACTTTAGGATTTGGCAACTCAGTGATGAGGGGATAAGCACATTCCAGGCAGAGAAAATAACGTGGGCAAAGGTACAGAGATGAGAAAGTGTCTGATGAGTGTGGGAAGATTGAGTTTTCCTCTTTGGCAAAAGAAAATGGGTTGCAAAATAGAACTGTAGTGGATAATGGTGATGGTTGCACAACGTGACGAATGTAATCGACCTCACTGAATTGTACATGCAAGAACTGTTGAACTGGCCAATGTTTTGGAATGTGCATTTTTACCACACACACACACACACAAATTGTGGTAATGTAAGCGAAAGAAAGGCTGGAACTAAATACCACATCACTGAAGGCCTTGAAAGCCAGAGTTTAATTCAACTGGATTCAATTAAGTGGGCAAGGAGGAGCATCCAATTTTGAACAGGAAGTGATGTTATTAACACCCTGCCTTGGAGGAAGTTAATCCAGTGGGATGGATTGAAAGGGGGAGCTAATGGAAGGAAGCATGCTAGGTATGAAGGTCAATCATTTGGGGAGCTGACATTTTTTGGGAGTTAGAGGTAGGGGACTAGAAAGACTATCTGGGTAGACAGAATGACGGCCACCCAAAGATGTCCATGACCTAATCTCTGGAACCTATGAATATGTTACCTTATGTAGAGAAAGGTACTTTGCAGATGTGATTAAGGGCAAGAACCTAGAGATGGGAAGATTATTTTGGATTATCCAGGTGGGCCCAACCTAACCACATGCATCCTTAAAGTCAGAGAACTTTTCCCAGCTGTTGTCAGAGAGAGATGTGACCACGGAAGAAGAATCAGAGAGATGCAACATGACCAGGACTTGACCAGCCATGGTTGGCTTGGAAGATGAGGGAAGGGGACTTTGGGCCCAGGAATGCAGCCACCTCTAGAAGCTCTGGGAAAGGCCCTCGGTTTACAGCTAGCAAGAAATCGGGAACTTCGGTCCTACAACCGCAAGGAACTAAATTTTGCCAACAACCCAATGAGCAAGGAAATCAATCCTCCCCTAGAGCCTCCAGAAAGGAAAACAGCCTTGCCAACACCATGATTCTAGCCTGGTGAGACCTATGGCAGACTTCCGACCTGCAGAATTCAAAGTTAATCCATTTGTGTTGTTAAAGCTGCTTAATTTGTTGGCGTTAACAGAAAATGAATACAGATCTCATTAGTCAATGACATTTATTGAGCACCCTGGCCCACTGCATTAGAACCCAGGAGTTGAGAGGCCTCTCACGAGCTTTGTATCCCTTGGACTATGGTTCTATTTTCGTGCTACATGGAAACAACACTGACTTTTTGTTCTGGTATGGTCTCTATCCAGCTGGGTGATCTTGGTCAAGTCAGCTAATCTCTCTGAGCATCAGTTAAATGAGGGGGTTGAGCAAGAACAGTAGTTCCAACCTATTTTTTTTTTCTCCCCCCACACCATACCATGCTTGATAAAGGATGTTCCTATATGCCAGTCTCCCATACTGGCATACTCCAATTTTGAGGAAATTCCTAATGCTCTAGAGATAACGTTCCTTCCTCTTCCCATCAAGAAATAATCTCAGAATACAAGTAATGTTTCGATAGGGATAACCTTACATTTACTCCAATTTATTGAGCTTAGACGCACGGTTTGAAAGTTTAAGTATAAATGTCCTAATATTTTACCAGGAAGGCATGGAATTTCATTAATATAATGAAATATATCCTATTTTATATGACAAGAAATATATCTTATGTTATAAATATCAGCATCAAGTTATTACCATTAGTGTCACAATACTAATAGTAGCTGGGAACACTGGGCGAGATGTAACATCTTCCCAGCACTGAAACTGAACAGTTTTAGGGAATGAAGAGTGGCCTGAATTAGTTGAAGATGAACTTCTTGCAGCTGAGAAGGTGAAAAGATGGTGAAGGTGAAAAAAAAACTGTTCTAAATGGTTAAAGAAGCACCTCACCTGCAGTCCAAACTGAACAATCCCTTACCATGACCATGTCTTATTACACTTGTATCATTTCGCTAGGAAATCACACACAAACTCGATCCTAACTTTCTGGAAAGAGCGAGGGCCAAGGACCTCCTAGTAATTTCTAATGAAATTCCTGTTGAATAAGAAAGAGTAAAATAAAGGGTAACAAGGAAACCAATCAATAATGAAAACAGGCCTGCCTGAGTAGCAGTCTATTTAATGACCCAGAACTGCTTCATGTCAAACAGCTTGCCCGGAATAGTTCTAAATCTGAACATTTCAATATTTTCAAGGCAGTTCAGTTTGAGCTAGGCGTCCTGCCACAAAGCACATGAATTACTAGAAAAAGAGACCATGTAAGGGCAATGAAATAGTGCAGCTAAGATGGTGGGCTCTGGCATCAGCCACCCTTGTGTAGAAGTCCCTGTTCTGCCACTTACTGTGAATGTAGCATTGGGAAAGTTACTGAAGCTCTCTCAACCTCAGTAGCCTCATGCGTAAAGTGAGGAGAATCATAGTACAGGCAGTCCCTGGGTTATGAACGAGATCTGTTCCTAATTATGTCTTTAAGTCATTAAGTCAAATTTGTAGGTAAGGTGGAACAAGGCATACGGTTCTTATTTAGCCTTACTTTAGGCAAGAAAAGGTTTGAAGCTTTTTCAGTGATTAAAAAGCTGCACGTGTAGCAAGTGAAGGTGATCGTGATGAAGAATTTTTTTGAACATTTTATTATGCTTTAGGGGAATGTTTACACAGCAAATTAGTTTTCCATTCATTAATTCATATACAAATCGTTCAGTGACATTGGTTGCAATCCCCTCAAGGTGTCAGCACTCCCCATTTCCACCCTGGGTTCCCCGTTTACATCCATCCAGTTTCCCTGACCCTCCCCGCCTTCTCATCTTTGCTTTTGGGCAAATGCTGCCCTTTCGGTCTCCTGTAATTGATTGTTCTAAGAAGAACACTGTTCGTGGGTGTTATTGTTTATTTTGTAGGCCATTGTATTATTTGGCTGAAAGGTAGCCTCGGGAATGGCTTCAGTTCTGTGTTAGAATGCTGTCTTAAGGCAAGAGTCTCGGTGATTCCTACAGTCTCTATCAGATCCATAAGCCTGGTCTTTTTATGAATTTGAATTTTGTTCTACATTTTTCACCCATTCCAACTGGAACCCTCTACTGTGATCCTGGTCAGAGTGGTCTGTAGTGGTAGCCGGGCACCATCTAGTTCTTCTGGTCTCAGATTAGAGGAGGCTGTGGTTCATGTGGGCCATTAGTCCTCTGGTCTAATTCCTTCCTTTAGTCTTCCATTTTCTTCATTCTCCTTTGCTCCAGATGGGAAGAGGCCAATAGTCGTATCTTCCATGGCTGCTCGCAAGCTTTTAAGTTCCCAGATGCTACTCACCAAACTAGGATGCAGAATATTATCTTTATGAACTATGTTATGCCAGTTGACCTAGGTGTCCTCTGAGACTATGGTCCTTAGCCTTCAAGCCCAGTAACTCAGTCCCATGAGGTGCTTGCTTATGTCTAAGAAGTTTCCACAACTATGCCCCCTATGTTCTCTGTTATATATATGAATATACATGCAGCCCTTACAGATATGTACATAGAAATATCCATCCCCACACCTATGTACGCACAACGGTGTACTCCTGTATGTCCTCCTACACCTATTTAGCATGCCTATCTTCTTATGTATCCACTCACAAATTATTTTTTGTTATTACTGACATTGCAGAATTGTGTATGTTATAGTATTTACTGTAGTGGCCCGTTATTCTTGCATATCTCTCAGTGTCTTTCTTTGCCTTGGTCAAATTGTGCTGATTTCCCATGTATTGTGTATTGCCTTTTCCTTCACCAAAGTTAACCGTGTCTACTATCTGCTGGTTAGCGATTACCCCTGCCCTTCCCTCCCATCCCTGGTAGCCATCAAAGAATGTTTCTTTCTGTGTGTAAACCTATTCTTGTCTTTTCTTAATAGTGATCTCATAAAATATTTGTCCTTTTGTGATTGACCTATTTCACTCAGCATAATGTCCTCCAGGTTCATCTACGTTGTGAGACGTTTTGTGGATTTATCATTGTTCTTCACTGTTGCATAGTATTCCACTGAATGTATGTACTACATTTTCTTTATCCATTCATCTGTTGATGGACATTTAGGTTGTTTCCATCTTTTTGCTATTGTGAATAATGGTGCAACAAACGTGGGTGTGCATATGTCTATTTGTGTGACAGCTCTTATTTCTCTAGGATATATACCTAGGAGTGGAATTGCTGGATCATACAGTATTTCTATTTTTAGCTTTTTAAGGCCGTGCCATACTGTTTCCCATAGTGGTTATACCATGTTACAGTCCCACTGGCAGTGTATAAGAGTTTCAATCTCCGCACATCCTTGCCAGCATTTGTTATTTTCTGTTTTTGATCAGTGCCATCCTTGCCGAGGTGAGATGGTATCTCATTGTAGTCTTGATTTCCATCTCTCTAATGGCTAACGATCATGAGCAACTTTTCATGTATTTGTCAGCCACCCGGACGCCTTCTTTAGTGAAGTGTCTGTTCATGTCCTTTGCTTGTTTTTCAATTAGATTATTTGTCTTTCTGTTGCTGAAGTGTTGAAGTTTTCTGTTTATTTTAGAAATTACACCCTTGTCAGATATGTCATTGTTGATTTTTTTTTCCCAGTCTGTAGGTTCTCTTTTTATTCTTTTGGTGAAATCTTATGATGAGCAGAAGTATTTAATATTTAGGAGCTCCCAGTTATCTAGTTTATCTTCTGCTGTTTGTACATTTTTAGTTATGCTTGATGGTCTATTTATGCCAAGAATTAGGGCCCCTAGTTTTGTCCCTATGTTTTCTTCCATGAATTTTATTGTTTTAGGTTTAACCTTTAGGTCTTTGATCCATTTTGAATTAGTTTTGTGTATGGTGTGAGATATGGATCCTGTTTCATTTTTATGCACATGGATATACAGTTTTGCCAGCACCATTTGTTAAAGAAGCTATCTCAGCCCCATTTAATGGATTTCAACCTTTTGTCGAAGATCAACTGTCCATAGGTGGATAGCTTTACTTCTGGGTTCTCAGTTCTGTTCCATTGGTCTATGTGTCTATTGTTGTACCAGTACCAAGCTGTTTTGACTACCATGGCTATATAGTAGGTTCTGAGACGGGGGAGTGTGGGGCCTTCTACTTTTTTCTTCTTCAGGAATGCTTTATTTATCGAGGACCTCTTTCCTTTCCAAGTAAAGTCGGCGATCCATTTTTCCATCTTTTAAAAGAATGTTGTTGGAATTTGGCTCAGGATTGCATTATATCTGTAGATCACTTTGGGTAGTATTGACATTTTCACAATGTTCAGTCTTCCTATCCACGAGCATCATGTTTTTCCATTTGTATAGGTCTCTTTTGATTTCTTGCTGTAGTGTTTTGTAGTTTTCTTTGTATAAGTCTTTTACATCCCCAGTTACATTTATTTCTAAGTGTTTTATCTTTTTAGGGGCTCTTGTAAATGGTGTTGTTTTCCTGATTTCCTTTTTGGAGTTCTCCTCGTTAGTGAAGAGGAATCCAATTGATTTTTGAATTTTGATCTTGTATCCTGCCACTTTGCTGAATCCTTCTATTAGTTCCGCAGCTTTCTTGTGGAATCTCTGGGATTTTCTGTGTATAGGATCATATTATCTGTGAATAGGGACAGTTTTCTTTCTTTCTTACAATTTGTATGCCCTTTATTTCCCTTTCTTGCCTTATAGTTCTAGCTAGGACTTCCAGTACAATATTGAATAAGAGTGGTGATAAAGGGCATGTGATAAAGAATTTGTTGTGAGTAGGGGTTGGTTCAGTCCTTTCAAACTGATGGCAAATTTACATAACATTCAAGGGCAAGTGCAAATTGTCAGTGAGTCAGATGTTCTTAACCCGGGGACTTCCTGTGCCTTCTCTGTGTTCTGCAGACTTAGACCAACGGCTGGTACAGAGCAAGGGCTCAGTGTCAGCTCTCACTGTCATTAATAAGACCACAGATACCTCCAGGAAAAATCTGCCAAGTAGACTAGGTTGCTCTCTTATCATACATTATATTAATAAATTCTAGGCCTCCTTTGTAAAATATTAGAATATGTATATATAAATCTCTAAGCCCTGTATCTATACACACTATTAATTACCTTTTTGGAGTTCTCTACAGTTTAGCTTTCACTTCATTATCTTCTTTAAATTCTGATCTTTGGAATGTTTGCATTGAACCAGACTTACTGAGGACTCATTTACACTGAGCTCTCTTGGCCCATTTCTCAGGGTGAGAGATCCATTAGTCATTGGAACACTGAAGTGCCCAGGTTAGAAGATCTTCCCTCACCCTCCATGGTGACCTTAGAGAATGAAGAACAAGACAAATAAGCACACCATGGTAAGTGCCTTTGTTTTCATGCAAATGCCATTGATAGTTCTAAACAAGTGACTGAACTATGAAATAATTTGAATAAGGCAAGGAATCCCTGGTACAAAGGACCTAAAGCAATTGCCTGGTTTTCTATTGGTGCCAGTAAAACTTGAACCACCAGAGGAAAAAATGCATTGGAATGGGGAACCAAGGGTAGCAGATCCTAATCCTTATTTTGCCACAAATACCTGTGTGACCTTGGGCAAGTCACTCACCTCCTCTGGGCTTCAAATTTCTTATCTGTAAAATGAGGAAGTTGAACTAGATCAGTGTTCCCCATACAGAACACATAAAATATTGGGAATGTGTGACATGATTTAGGAATTTTGTTATGTATTTACTTTAATATGTACTTGAAAAATATACTTAGCATATCAAACCCATAATTTCATAGATATTATTGCTTAGAACCAGGCTATAAATATTTAAGTTTAGAAAGACAAACAGAGAACAGATAATAATATTTTGTATTAGGTACTGGTCTGACTTCCTAAGGTGTGAATTCCAGCTGATGGCATTGCCCGGTGAAAGGACACCTCTGGTCTACTCTGATTACTTCTGAAGAACTTTTGCCTCATCACCCTGCAGACTGGCTCTTTCCCTGTCTTTAGGATTGTCTTCTTTCATAAAGTAGATTAGTGGTTGCCAGGGACTGTGGGGGAGGGGGAGTGACTGCTAATGGATGTGACCTTTCAGCTGGGGATGATAAAAATGTTTTGGAATTATATAGTGGTGATGGTTGCACAAGTTTGTAAATATATTAAAAACCACTGAACTGTATGCTTTACAAGGGTGAATATTACGGTATGTGAATTTTAATTCAATTTTTAAAAGTTGTCATTTTGATCACTTTTCCTTTCCTTCTAATTCATACTTGTCCTACAAGGTTTAGTTTAAATGCCACCTCCTCCCCCAAAGCCAGTGCTTGCAATGCCTATAGCTATTACAATTCTCCCTGCTATATTTTAAATTCTGGTTTATGGAGGAGTTAAGAAAAAGAAACAATTTGGGAAATCTGCTTGGTTGCTTGTGGAACTCATCATTTAACACATATACACTCACTCACTCACACACACACACACACCCTTGATCTGAGATGTTCCCAGCCAAATCCTGGTTTCCACTTCAGCAAAACAGAACCCTAAATGTGTGACTTCCTGGTGTGAACTTCTCCACAGTTTTCCTGGCGTTTCTAAATCAGAAAGTGAGAGAAAGGACTGTGTTCCAACTAGCGGCACTGCTTTTCCAGCATGTGGGGACAGATGAGTTAGGCACTCAAGTGAGGTCGAGGTTTTATCTTGTATGTTAATTTATGCTGGAAAAGATGAATTTTCTCCTGAAGGGCTTGTGGCTTCGGGAAGAGCTCCAAATGACAAGTCCTCGTCTGAAGGGTCACACTTCTTAGTCTCAGTTTAAGCAGCTGTTGAGTCTTCCAAAGATTAACTGAGCACTTCAGAGCTGGTTTCCTCAGCCTCCTGATTGCCTCCTGTTGCTACTGTTGTCCCCTGATGGCCCCGGACCCATAGTGACGCCAGATACAACAGGAATGGATCATTGTAATCCAAAGGGTTTTCACTGGCTGATTTCCTAATGTAAATCACTGGGCCTTTTTTCCTAGTCCATCTTAGTCTAGACACTCCTCTGAAGCCTGTTCAGCATCACAGAACACACCAGCTTCCACGGACAGACAGGTGGTGGCTGCCCACGAGGTGCATGGGCCAGAATCAAACCCAGGTCTTTGAAGGAAGGCAAGAATTCTACCACTGAACCAGCAATGTCTTCTAATCGACTCCTATTGTTGTTAGTTACTATCCAGTTGAT
Organism: Trichechus manatus latirostris; assembly: GCF_000243295.1. Classification (NCBI taxonomy): domain Eukaryota; kingdom Metazoa; phylum Chordata; class Mammalia; order Sirenia; family Trichechidae; genus Trichechus; species Trichechus manatus. The sequence continues at coordinate 11,701,246 of NW_004443956.1, read as the reverse complement.
TGTGACTCATGGTGACCCCACTGACTCCCAGGGAGGGGAAAACCCAACCTTCCTACTTATCTGTCCATTACTTGTCTATGCTAATATTTTGTTATCTGTTGCTTTTTCCTTGCAAGAGTACTACAAAAATCCCCTCATGACAGAGCCTCCTAGAAACACTGATTAACTATAATGGTGCCTCTGAGATAAGAAAGGACTCTCGCTAACCTCCACAAACCAAACCACTATCTCCTTGAAGAGCTCTTGTTAAATGAAAGGATGCTTCTTTAGTAAGCAAAATGGTGGGTGGAGTTTAAGGAGGTGAAGTAGCAGGCCAGGGTGATCACCTCTCCCCCTAAACTAGGAAGACTCTAGGGCTTCCCACGCTGTACCGTGCACACAAATCACCTGGGGACCTTGTTAAAATGCAGATTCCAATTCAGTAGGTCTGGGCTGGTCCTGAGATTTTACGTTGCTAACAAGCTTCCTGGTGATGCAGACGCTGCTGGTCCTTGGACCACATGTAGAGCAGCAAAGAACATGTCTGACTTCCTATGCATCTTTAAAACCTAGATTCAAAATCTCTTTCTGAAAGTTAATCATTTGGGGTTCTTTCTTGCTGGTCCTAATTAAATATTAATGATACTAATAACAACTACAATCACAATGACAACTGACATTTATGCAGAACTTAGTACGTGCATGGCAAGCCTAGGCTAACTAGAGAACTATCTTATAGAAGGGCCACCTGTGTTTAGAGACGCTAAGTAACTTGTCCAAGGCCTCAGTGCTAGTAAGTGGCAGAGCAGGAACTCAAACACGGACTGACTCCACAGGGAGGTTCTTACATGTTAACTATCTCTCATTTTCCATTGTCTTATTCTAGGTTCATTGGTGGTGAATGTGCTAACTTTGACCTTTATTTTCAAGAAGGAGCATTTTCCTTGTGCTCCTGGACTAGGTCAATGGCATGAAGTTATCTATGAAATCAGGTGGCAGGTAGAGACAAACAATGCATGAAACTCTTTGCCTTTGAGTCTATTCCTACTCATAGCAACCCTATAGGACAGAGTAGAACTGCCCCATAGGGTTTCCAAGGAGCAGCTGGCAGATGCAAACTGCCAACATTGGTTAGCAGCTGAGCTCTTAACCACTGCGTCACCAGGGCTCCAAACATGACTGAGGCAAAATCTTGACCCCTTTTAAAGACAAAGACCTGTGGACTTAGGGTGCACTGAAAGCATAATGCTTTCACCAGTGATATTTTTCCACCTACCCTGCAAATCGGGTACTAGATTAGGAAAGTGTTTCCACCACGATAGAAGGCTTATTCAAAATTGGTGGGGAGGTTAGAAAACTGTATCTATTACATATTTTTAGGTCCAAGTGATGTTGCTTGCCTTGAACAAAACTGATGATACAACACCAAAAGCAGAACTGATAAAAGAAACCAAATTGATAAATTGGACTTCATCAAAAGTAAAAATGTATATTAAGAAAATGAAAAGGTAGTAGAAGAAAATACTTGCAAATTTTCTTTATGATAAAAGGCTTGTATCCAGAATATATAAAGGACTCTTACAACTCAATAACAACCTGATTACATAATGACAGATGGTGGATGACCAACAAGCACATGAGAAGACAATGTCGTTAGTCATTAGAGAAATGCAGATTAGAACCATAATGAAACATCACTTCATGCCCATTAGAATCATTATAATAAAATAGACAATATAAGTATTGGTAAGGATGTGGAGAAATTGGAGTCCCCGTTCATTGCTGGTGGAAATGTAAAGTGGCTCAATCACTTTGGAAAAGAGTTTGGCAGTTTCTCAAAAAAATTAAATATAAATTTACCATATGACCAGGGTCATGGATTGAATTGGGTCCTCCCAAAATATCTGTCAACTTGGCTAGGCCATAATTCCCAGTATTGTGTAAACTGTCCACCATTTTGTTATCCGATGTGATTTTCCTATCTCTATGATATGATGAGATTAGCAGCAGTTACGTAGACTCAATCTACAAAATTAATCCACAATTGACGCCAATCTCGAGATATAAAATTTTGAGATATAAAAGAGAAAAGTGAGCAGAGAGACAGGGGAACCTCATACCACCAAGAAAGTAGTGCCAGGAGAAGAGTGCGTCCTTTGGACCCAGGGTCCCTGCACTGAGAAGCTCCTAGTCCAGGGAAGATTGATTACAAGGACCTTCCCCCAGAGCTGACACAGAGAGAAAGCCTTCCCCTGAAGCTGATGCCCTGAATTTGGACTTCTAGCCTACCAGACTGTGAGAGAATGAATTTCTCTTTGTTAAAGGCATCGGCTTGTGGTGTTTCTATTAAAGCAGCTCTAGATAACTAAGACAACCAGGAATTTCACTCCTAGATAACTACCCAAGAAAAATAAAAACATACGTTCACACACAAAAAATTGCACATGAATGATTATAGCAGCATCACTCACAGTAGCCAAAAAGTGGAAAAACTCAAGTGCCCATCAACTGCTGAGTGGATAACAAAATGTGGTATATCCATATAGTGGAGTATTATTTGGCCATAAAAAGTAATAAAGTGCTAATTCACGCTGCACTAAGCTTGGACCTCAAATACAATACACTAGTGAAAGAAGCCAGGCACAAGGGACTACACATTATATGATTCCAATTACAGGAAAAGTCCAGAAAAATCCAATCTATAGAGATAGAAACGTGGTTCTGGTCTGCCTGGGGCTGGGGATGGGAATGGCAAGTGATTACAAATAGGTATGAGGAATCTATTTGGGGTAATGGAAATGTTTTGAAATTGGAGTGTGGTGATGGTTGTATAGCCATGTAAATTTCCTAAAAATCATTGCATTGTACACTTAAGAAGAGTGAGTTTTATGGTATTATTTTATGCTTCAATAAAGCTGTTAGAGAAACGCTTGTCATTCCAGTAATGAATCATCATCATCATCATTACTACTATTTATTGCATGGTTCCTGTTAGGCACGTTTCAGATCTTTATTTTTCTCAGAAAAACCCTACGAAAAACATAATGGTATATTCATTTTAAATGTGTAGAGAGATAAAATAACTTGTTTAAGTTCATGCAGATAATCAGGGACAATTCTTGAAATTACAACAAACACCCAAAACATGAATATCCAAACTGAAATTCTTCCATATTTCCCAAGATCTAAAAATGAAAATATCCAGAGCTCTCACTTTTTTCTTCTTAGTTTCGAGCAGCCCCACCCCGAACATTTGTGAGGCCAGGGCCAGAGTACTACATACCATCCATCTAAATGTTTAACAGTTATAAATCAAGATCATAGACTGACTGTTAAATAAAATATGCTCTATCTTCCTACCTTGAAAAATACACCTTCATAATGAAAAAAACTGAAGAAATGTTTAACATTGTGGTTTTTATATGATAGAGAATCAGCAAAATATCAAAGAGGAGTGAATTTAATCATGATGGTGCGTGACTGTGCTATTGATGGGCTTGCAATGTTTCGATGAATAATAAAACACCCACATAATTAATAAATTATCACATATTCCATAAAATTAATTTTTCATGCTTTCATTTCAGCCAAAGTATTCATTATATTGTTATAAACATAACAAAGTACAAATAAAACATTAACAAAATATAAATAAAAATTTCCAATGTCTTCTCCCTTCTTTTGAGAGTAATGCCAAATTAGACAGCTTTTACTAACTCATGATAATTCTTAGTTTTGTATTAAGTTTAGTTTGGAGAAAAAAATATTCTGCTGGCATTTACTAACTGAACTCTTGAAATAACATTTAGATTTGGAAATAAGCCATGACTTCTAAAGATTGTTTCTAAATATTGCAACTGAATCACAAATGGTAAGTTATGGTTATCACAGAAAATATTATTAAATACTTTAGTTTTGTCACAGAAATCACTATCATGTCTATTGTGACTTCTATTGTCTTTTAAAACCGTATCTAGATCCAGTCAGTATTTCATAAGGTATTTGTGATCATTCAGGTTGTGCATCAACTTGGCTGGGCCATGATTCTCAGTGGTTTGGCAGTTATGGTGTAGTTTGGCAGTCATATTATGATGTAGTCACCTCCATGATGAGATTTGATATAATGTGATCACCTCCATGATGGGATCTACTGTGAGTGGTCAATCAGCTGAAAGGGCATTTCCTTGGGCGTGTGGTTTGCATCCAATATACATGGACTTTCTGGCAAGGCTTGCTGGCTTTTGCTCACTCTGGATCCTGCAGCTGGTTCCTGTTCTTCCGACCTCTGTTTCTTGGGACTTGAGCTAGAAGCTTACCTGCTGTCAACATCTGCTGATCTTGGGATTTGTCGGTCTCTGCAGGTTGTAAGCCATAGGCCTGCTGTCTGACCTGCCAGTCTTGGGTTTGCCAGCCCCCGCAGTTACATGAGTTGGGAGAAGCCTCCAGCCTGACCCATGGACTTGGAACTTTCCAGCCTCTACAACTACTTGAGCCATTTCCTTGATATAAATCTCTCTCTGTATATATATTTATAAGCTTTACTGATTTTGCTTCTCTAGAGAACCAGCCTAAGACAGTATTCTTTCAAATTCTTTACTATTATTAAGGAAACCAAAATCAGCCATGTGTTACTCAATGTGTTCAAATCCCTTTTCAATTGAGATTATACCTTGATATTTAATGACTAGAAAATAGTTTATAAAGAAATTTTTGTTGTTGTTGTTAGGTGCCATCAAGTTGGTTCTGACTCATAGCGACCCTACGTACAACAGAACAAAACACTGCCCGGTCCTGCGCCATCCTCACAATCATTGTTATGTTTAATCCCTTTGTTGCAGCCACTGTGTCAATCCATCTCATTCGGAGCCTTCCTCTTTTTTGCTGACCCTCCACTTTACCAAGCATGATGTACTTCTCCAGGGACTGATCCCTCCTGACAACATGTCCAAAATATGTGAGACATAGTCTCGCCATCCTTGCTTCTAAGGAGCTTTCTGCTTGTACTTCTTCCAAGACAGATTTGTTCATTCTTTTGGCAGTCATAGTATATTCAATATTCTTCTCTAAAACCACAATTCAAAGGCTTCAATTCTTCTTCAGTCTTCTTTATTCATTGTCCAGCTTTCACATGCATAGGAGGCAACTGAAAACACCGTGGCTTGGGTCAGGCGCACCTTAGTCTTCAAGGTGACATCTTTGCTTTTCAACACTTTAAAGAGGTCTTTTACAGCAGATTTGCCCAATGCAATGCGTCTTTTGATTTCTCAACTGCTGCTTCCATGGGTGTTGATTGTGGATCCAAGTAAAATGAAATCCTTGACGACTTCAATCTTTTCCCCATTTATCATAATGTTGCTTGTTGGTCCAGTTGGGAGGATTTTTATTTTCTTTATGTTGAGGTGTAATCCATACTGAAGGCTGTGGTCTTTGATCTTCATCAGTAAGTACTTCAAGTCCTCTTGACTTTCAGCGAGCAAGGTTGTGTCATCTGCATAACACAGGTTGTTAACGAGTTTTCCTCCAATCCGGATGCCCCATTCTTCTTCATATAGTCCAGCTTCTTGGATTATTTGCTCAGCATACAGATTGAATAGGTATGAAGAAAAGATACAACCCTGATGCACCCCTTTCCTGACTTTAAACCACACAGTATCCCCTTGTTCTGTTCAAACAACTGCCTCTTGATCTATGTACAGGTTCCTCATGAGCACAATTAAGTGTTCTGGAATTCCCATTATTTGCAAAGTTATCCATAATTTGTTATGACCCACACAGTCTGATGCTTTTGCATAGTCACTAAAACACAGGTAAACATCTTTCTGGTATTCTCTGCTCTCAGCCAGGATCTATCTGACATCAGCAATGATATCCCTGGTTAAATAAAGAAATTAGTTTTGGAAATAATTGTATATGAATCTTATCCTTATAATCATGCAAGAGTTTCTGCATCCTTGTTCTAATTTCCTTTTATATTGAAATGTCATTTTTGTGGTATATTTCATATGCTGTTGCTTTTGACTAAAAAATGTTTTTACATTAAAAATATTTTTATTTCTTTAAAAAGTAAAATAGCTAAAATTAGATCTGCTGTTGTGGCTTCTGCTTTAACAGCAAGCAACAGCTCATGTTAAAAACTATGGATAATTATATTAAAAATTCAGCTTTATTTAAACAAATTTGATTTAAAAGTCTGACATCTATTCATTTTAATTTATATTTTGCTTTTCAATTTTAATAGATAATTTTGCATATTTTAGAATAAAAATCATGTTTAAAATATTTTGACTTTTTATGTTTACTTTAATTTGCATTTTTAATAAACTATATGTATATTTATGTGTGTGTGTTTATTGATTTCTCTTCTTTCTTCTGTCTTTCCCCTACTGCTTTTTTATAGGGTTTGTTACGGTGGTTAACTTTACAATTGAGTCTAAAGGTTTCATAATATTGAGACAACAAATCTGTTGCGGTCAAGTGGATTCTGACTCATAACAACCCTATAGGACAGAGTAAAACTGCCCTGGTGGCACAGTGGTCAAGAGCTCAGCTGCTAACCAAAAGGTCAGCCGTTGGAATCTACCAGCTGCTCTTTGAAACTCTATGAGGCAGTTTTACTCTGTCCTGTAGGGTCGCTATGAGTCAGAATCGACTCGACAGCAAGGGGTTAGAAGTACACTTAATGGCATGAAAAAAATATTGAGGTGGGATCTCAAAATAATTAGAGGAATGATTGTCAGGCGGAGGTCCTGGACTTTGAGCTGGACGCAGGAGCTAAACAGAGTTTGGGTTACCTTCCTCTGATAACTCTCTGGGATTTGGTTGCATAACTTTATCTGGAAACTTCCTTTTTTTTTTTTTTTTTTTATATAAGGCATATTGGGCAGCTGAAGAGATAAACTGTAGTGGACGCTGTTATTTATCCAGCAGCTAACTCCCTTTCCAATTTGCAGAGAATCTCCAATTGTTTGTGCTCCATTGACTACTATGGAAGCCAGAGGGAGATGACAGATGGTCCCTCCTTCTAACTTCTGGAGGCCAAGGTGGAAGCACGTGTCCCAGGAGCAGCCAATCAGGCCCAGGGCTTTGAATCAATGAGTGAGCGACACAAGCGGTATTAAAGTTCATTCATGGCGGCATCGTGTTTCTGTCTTAGAGTCTGGGTACTAATGCTGCTCCCTCTACCTAGAACGCTTTGCCCCCAGCTCTCCCCTGGAGGTTCCTTCACTTCTCTGGGATCTCTGTCCAAATGTTACTTCTGCAGAGATAACTTCCCTGACCACTCCCTCATCTAAAATAGCCACTTTCTGTTCCTGTGATTCTCTATTCTCTAACCAGTTGTCTTTGAGTCCAGCTGACTGACTCAAGGTGACCTCATGTGTGTCAGAATAGAATTATGCTCCATAGGGTTTTCAGTGGCTGATTTTTCAGCAATAGATTTCCAGGCCTTTCTTCTGAGGTGCCTCTGGGTAGACTCAAACCTCTAAGCTTTCAGTTAGCAGTGAAGAGTATTAACTATTTGCACCACCCAGGGGCTCCCTCTGTTCTCTAATTCTGCCTTATTTTTCTATAAGGCACATATCACTGCCTGGCATTATATCATATATTTATTTTTTGTTTATTGTTTATTTTTCCTTCTACAAATGTAATCTCTGCAAGGCTACTAGCATCTATCTCCTTCACCACTTTCTCTTCAAGGCCCAGAGCAGTACCTAGCACAAGTAACTGCTTAATAAATTGTTGGTAAGTGAATAAATGAAATTAGCCCAGTGCTTGGCAGGCCAACAAACACCTGGTGAACTGAACTGAACTCGAATCAGTTCTCTCTCTGGTTCACTTGTGGGAAAAATTGCATCTTGAGTGGCACAAAGGTGAGGGCACGACTAAAGTTTACTCCCGGCAGTGACTTGTTTCCTTTGTTAAACATGAAGCACGAAAATGTGGCTATAAAGATGTTAATTTAAAATGGCATCTGTTTGCAGGCCCTGACACAATATCTGCCAACTTCCACTCCAATACTTATGAAAACTCAGAAAAAAGATAGAAATCAGCCCTGATAGACAAATCAAATATAGAATGTGGAAAGAATTTTCACCAACTATAAGTCAAACGGTGAAGTATTAGGAAAACAATTCACAGTTCTCATGAAACAGTGCAGCCTGCTTCCTCAAAAGAAAGTGTTATGGCTGAATTATGACCCCCAAAATATAAGTTGAAATCCTAACCTCTGTACCAGTAGATACAACCCCGTTTGGAAATAGGGGTTCCTTTTGTTATGTAAATCAGGCTTTACCAGAGTAGGATGGGTCCTAAACCTGATCACTTCTGAGTTATGAAAAGACCAGAATAGACACAGAGATGCACAGAGGGGGAAGACAGACACCAAGGAGTGACAAAGAACACCAAGGACCATCACAAGACACCAGAATCTAGGAGAAAGGCTCACAGAAGGTATTAACACAGCTGAAACTCTGATTTGGACATTTATCCTACAGAACTGTAAGAAAATAAATTGCTGTTCATGAAGCCACCCACTTGTGGTATCTCTGTTTCAGCAGTACTGTGTAAGTAAGACAGAAAATAAAGGACACTTCCTTCGCAATTAACTGACAAAAGTTAAAAGAACAAAAGCAAAATATAACATGTTGCTTATAAAATACACATCTAAAAGAAATTAAAGAGAAAAGCTTAGACATAAAGGGGTGAGTAAAGTTCAACCTTGAGTATATCCCACCTGAATTTAGAGACCATCTCAAGAACAGATTTGATGCAATAAACACTAATGACTGAAGACTAGACAAACTGTGGATGACATCAAGGAAATCATACATGAAGAAAGCAAAAGGTCTTTAAAAAGACAGGAAAGAAAGAAAAGACCAAAATAAATGTCAGAAGAGACTCTGAAACTTGCCCTTGAATGTGGAGTAGCTAAAGTGAACAAATAAATGATGAAGTAAAAGAGCTGAACAGAAGATTTTCAAGGGTGGCTCAAGAAGACAAAGTATTATAACGAAATGTGCAAAGACCTGGAGTTAGAACCCCAAAAGGGAAGAACACGTTCAACGTCTCTCAAAATGAAAGAATGGAAGAAAGAATTCAAGCCTTAGGTTTTAATACTGAAGGATTCTATGGGCAAAATGTTGAACGATGCAGGAAGCATCAAAAGAAGATAGAAAGAATACACAGAGTTACCGTACCAAAAAGAATTGGCCAACATTCAACCATTTCAGGAGGTAGCATATGATTAAGAACTCATGGTATTGAAGGAAGAAGCACATTTAGAATTACACATGTGGCTCACATTATATTTCTACTGGACAGCACTGATCTAGACAGTACAAATTTATCAGAGGATTTTAAAATATGCATTTCACTTTGTATTTTGTAGCCAAAAGATTAAAAGCTCTCCAAAAGAAACATATGTTGAAAGACAGTGTAGGATGATCACATGACAGGAGAAGATTCAGGATATATCACAGAAGTAGTGTTTGGCTTTATGTTCAAATCATGTCACAAAGATGACCACTAGGCATCACCTGCCTGTGCCCTCCTAGTCATCACATAGCTTTCCATTGGGTCTTCCTGCTTCTGTTCTTACCCTTGTCCAGAGAACAATCTCTACACTAGTCGGAGTGGTAATTCCACAATGCTAATCACATCACATCGCTTCCTTGCTTACCAAAACCAAAAACCAATCCAGTCACTGTGGAGTTGATTCAGACTCATGGTGACCCCATGTGAGTCAGAGTAGCACTGTGCTCCATAGGGTTTTCAATGGCAGATTTTTCGGAAGTAGATTGCCAGGTCTTCTTCCAAGGCACCTCTGGGTGGATTTGAACCTCCAACCTTCAGGTAGTAGCTGAATGCTTAACCATTTGTGCCGCTCAGGGACTCCTGGGTGTCTGGATACGTGTATACAAACACACAAGTCTGGAAGGATGTAGTAAAATATCAACAATGATTATTTCTGGGTGATGGGAAGATGAACAATTTTTATTTCTTCTTTATATTCTCTGATTTTTTTTTTTCAATCAGTTTTATAGTCAGAAAAAAAAAAAGCAAAACAAAAGCAACTGGAGAGGCTTTAAAGGTCCAAACTCATACAGAGCAGAAATTCCCTCTCAGGTCCTCCAACCACTCCTCTGCCTAAGTCCACAGTGAGAAAGAGCTCGTGGTATCCTTTTACTGCACTGCTGCAAGTACAGCTGCCAATATTCTGTTTTACACAGTTAAAAATATTATTTTGAGGACAAATATTATATGATCCCATTTATATGAAACAGGCAAATGTATAGAGACCAAAGTTGATTAGTGGTTACCAGGGATGGGAGGGAGGAAGGGGGAGTCTTTGCTTAGGGGGCACTGCATTTCTGTTAATGGTGGGGATGATTTAGAAATCGGTAGTGGCAACAATTGCACAACATGATGAATGTGACCAGTGTCACTGAGTTGTACATGTAAAAACTGTTGAATTGGCAAATTTTTAGTTTTATAGCTATATAATTACATAGATATAAAATTATATCTATATAATTATATATATGTGTATATATATTTTTGCCATAGTAAAACAATAAAAATATTATATTGAGAAGGGTTTCATTAGGCTTTTCTAGACTGCCAAAGAGGTCCATGGAACAAGAGATGGCTTCATCTGTCTCCTTGTGGTGTCCACCCCGCTGCTTCTAGTTATAACCCTCTTGAGGCCAAATGGCCCAAGTTTAGTCTCTTTCATTAGAGTGCTCTGAGGATTAAAAGCAAAATTCATACAAAGAGCTTAGAATAGGGCTGGCAGCTAAAACTCCTCTATAGGCATTCATTCCATCCTCCTTTCCTTCCACAGGCCAGCATTAACAACGTTTGCAATCAGCTACCAGTTCTCCTCTTCTCTGAAATCTTCTCACTTCCAGAATCGGTGTTTTTAGCTCTTTTACCAACTCCTCACTTGTATCAGACTCAAGAGTCATCTTCTCTGTTCCTCACAGCCCTCTGCTTTATTCCCCGCTGGCAGGGCTCTGATTGTGTCAGGTATTGACTTTGCTATGTGTTTCGGAAAGGTGATCCTTCCCTCATCATCAGGGAGAACTGAATGCTGATTAGTATAAAATGGCGGTTCTAAACTGGGGCCATTTTGCCCTGTAGGGAATATTTCACAATGTCTAAAGACATTTTTGATTATCATGACTAGGAGGGTGCTACTGGAATCTAGTGGGTACAAGCCAGGGATGTTGCTAAACACGGTATAATGCACAGGAGGAATTATCTGGTCTAAAATGTCAATGGTGTTGAGGGTGAGAGACCTTGGTCTAAAAGAATCATGGTAATTCCACGTTCTTTGCCATGTGATGAAACGGTGGCCAATGAGCTCAAGGCAGAAGCGTGGGGGAAAAGGACTTTTTAATCTCTGATGTAAGTAATGCATGAGGAGAAACTGCCCTTCCTTCTGGCTTTTGGACATTCTTCTGGAAAGATGTGACGTTTATAAATGCAATAGCTTTGTATCACTAATACAAAGAGGATAGCAGAGATAAGATGTGAAAAACACCTAAGTCCTCAATGACGTTGTTGGGTCATCTCCTTAATGCTCTTGGCTTTTTGTGGGATGATTGAGATCTTCATTTAAAAATTTACTCTTAGTTCTTTTTCTGTTATTTGCAGCCTGAAATGCCATAATCTATACATCACTCTATATGGCTTAAACCCCATCACCAGCCCTTCCTGGTGGATAATTCTTTGCTCTCATGAGAAGTCTTACACCAAGTTTATACCAAGTGCCCTAGAGACCAGCACATAGTGGGAAGCAATGCAGTTCTGGCTACCTTTCCCAACAGCCTGGCAAGCACATTTTCTGCATGCTTTCTCTGTTAGGGGGCTGGTAGCTGAGTTGTTATAATCAGCAGTCTCTCTTAGTAGTTAGTAATGATTTCAGCAAGGTGAAACAGGAATGCAACAGCTAGCTTTCAAAGCCCATACGCTTCAGTATGGGAAAGACCCCAGAGCAACTGCATCCATTCTTTCAAAAGGTCAAGCTATGCTCTCACCTCTGAAGAAGTTGACTGGGGAGAGTTAGCAGAGTGAAGAAAGGACTTTCTGAATTTAGGAAGTTTCTATTTATTGTTATCTCTGATTACTCCTGGGATCTTAGATATTTTTTTTTGCATGATAGTAAGAGGGCTGCTTACTGAAAGGTGTGTGGTTTGAAACCACCCAGTGGCTCCTAGGGACAAAGATGTGGCAGTCTGCTTCCATAAAGACTACAGCCTTGGGAACCCTATGAGGCAATTCTACTCTGTCCTATAGGGTTGCTATAAGTCAGAATTGACTTGATGGCTATGGGTTTGGTTTTTGATTTAAGAGGGTATAAGGGAACTTTTGGTTACAATGACATGACCCACTTACTGTAGCTTAAGCACAAAAGGGTGTTTTGGGGTCTGTTACTTGGAAGACGAGGGGAGAAACAGGCCTCAAGAAGGGCTGAGTGAGTCCAGAGCCTCAGTTATTGACTGTAGCTGTGTCGATGCAACTGTGTGCTCTCTGTTTGCTCTCTCAGCTCTGCTTCTCTCTGAATGTCACCTCCTTTTCTCCTAAAGCAGAAGAGTTTTCCCCTCATGGCACAGAGCGTGGACCAAGACATCTCCGGTCTTACAAAATTTTAGCCTAGTGACTCAAGAGGGAGGATAGTGTCTCTTTTTTTGTTTGTTTTTGATTCATTGGCTCACCTCTTTGCTTATGGGAGATGACAGACTTACTCAAGGTCACACAGCTTTTTTAGCAAGAGAGCTGAGACTAGAAAGTCAATTGATATTATCAAGCCCCTAGTGTGCTCACAAGGAGTCCTGGTGGTACAGTGATTAAGGGGCTCAATTGTTAACCAAAATGTTGGCTGTTCAAACCCACCAGACACTCTAAGGGAGAAAGATGTGGCAGTCTGCTTCCGTAGAGATTTACAGCCTTGGAAACCATACGGGGTCACTATGAGTTGGAACTGACTCAATGGCAGTGGGTTTGGTTTATTTTTTGGTTTAGTGTGCTCACAAGGGCAGTCGTGGTTCAATGGTAGAATTCTTGCCTTCCACATGGGAGACCCAGGTTCAGTTTCAGGCCAATGCACCTCACGTGAAGCCACCATTCATCTGTCAGTGGAGGCTTGCATGTTGCTATTATGCTGAACAGGTTTCAGCAGAGCTTCCAGACTGAGATGGACAAAGAAGAAAGGCCTGGTGATCTACTCCCAAAAATCAGCCAGTGAAAACCTTATAGATCACAATGGTCCAACTTGCAACTGATCACGAGGATGGCACAGGACTGGGCAGTGTTTTATTCCATTGTGCCTGGGGCTGCCACGTATCAGGGACCGACTTGAAGACAGCTAACAATAACAATTGTTTGTAATGTTGTCCTCTGTGTCCTAGACGGTCCCCCCAAATTAAGTATAAGTTAATCTGCAGGCTCTGTTGATAAAGACTTTATACTAGAAAAACAATAATTATAATTTGCTGAGTACCTGCTATCTGCCAGTTACTATATACATTTATCTTGAACCTTCACAATAATCCTGAATGGTTGGTATCATTTTTCCCATTTTGCAGACAATGAAAACGGAAGCCTAGAGAGGGTCAGAGGTTTGCCCAAGGCTACACAGTAACAGCCTGTCCACGGAATCAAACCCATGTCAGATTCCAGAGCTCACACTATTTCCACTGCATCACATTACCTCCCTTCCTCAGCATCAAAACCTACTAGACCAGCAGCACAGCTAGACCTAACCTAGGTGCCTCTAAGGGAAGATTTTTGTCTTAATATTTTTTATCACATGGGTGACACTTCTTGGCAGTGACGTTAAGAGCACATTAAGGAAGAAGGTTGAGGGAGATAATTCGGGTAGCATGAAAAACCCAGTCCTGCAGTTGAGGAGATTTGAGGGTTGGGCAGGGTTGAGGTAGATGTGGCACAAAAATGGAGATGATCTTGCTGGCTGCTAGATCAGATTCCCAGGGGAGTTACTCAATTCCCTGTGCTGCCAACCTCCAGCATGCTATTAGTCAACATCATGATATTAAGAACAAAACAGATAACATTTTTTGTGAGGTTGTCAGTGGCAGTATTGTGGAAAGTTAAGTGCTTTGCCCACAGAATTTCTTCGAATCCTCTCAAAACCTAGTGAGGTAGAGATCCTTAATGGGATCCAGAGATTCAGCAAGGGGAAGCCTTTGCCCATGGCAACACAGACAGTAGTGGTAAGGAGGCTCATTTCCCACAAGCCTCTGGGCCTCTCTCCTGCCCATACGTACCTCAGAGCTGCCTATTTCAGATTCCTTGGAGCCCTCGTGGCAGTGTGGTTAAGAGCTTGGCTGCTAACCGAAAGGTCTGCAGTTCAAATCCACCAGTTGCTCCTTGGAAACCCTATGGGGCAGTTCTACTCTGTCCTATAGGGTCACTAGGAGTCCTATACAGTCTGAATTGACTTGGCGGCAACAGGTTTGATTTTTTGTGCCTTTGGTCCAGCTGAGCCCCTGCTTAGAAGGCTATCACCCCTCCTCTTCACAGTTATCAATCAAGGCTTAGATGAAATCCCACATTCTTGGGCGAAACGTGTCTATGACCACTTTAGTCCACAGAGCTTTCTCCCTTTGCTGATGGCTTTTTAAAAAATTTCTCTGCACTTCATTATGATCAACTTATTACACATATCTTGATTTATTTATGTATTTAAGTTACCACTTAACATGAAAAAAGCACACACACTATTTTTACATACTTGTCAAAGTAGTCCCCTGGGTTAGAAAACAGAAGGCCACCAGCTGCTCCTTTTGCAATCACTCTTCTTTTTTTTTTAATAATAATATTTTATTATGTTTCAGGTGGAAGTTGACACAGCAAATTGGTTTCCATTTAACAATTTGTATACAAACTGTTCCATGTCATTGGTCATATTTTTTACTATGTGTCAGCCTTCTCATTATTTCCATTCTGCTTGTTCTGTTTCCATTGATCTAGCTTCCCTTCCCCTCCTTGCCTTCTCATCTTTGCTTTGGGGTAAATGTTGACCGTTTGGTCTCATATAGTTAATTGTTTAAGGGAGCATATTATTTATGAGTGATATTGTTTATTTTATAAGCCAATCTATTATTTGGCTGAAAGGTTACCTGCAGAAATAGTTTCAAATCCAAGTTCAAAGTTTCTATCGGTCCAATAGGTCTGGACTTTTTTTAGGAATTTGAGTTTTGTTCTACATTTTTCTCCCATTCTATCCAGGACCTTCTATTGTGTTCCTGATCAGAATGGTCAGTAGTGGTAGCTGGGCAGCATCCAGCTCTTTTTGTCTCAGATTAGAAGAGGCTGTGATTCATGTGAGCGATTAGTTCCTTGGACTAATTTCTTCTCTGATGCTTTGGTTTCCTTCATTCTCTTTTGCTCCATATGAGTAAAGACCAACAGTGGTATCTTAGATGGCCACTTGCAAGCTTTTAAGACCCCAGACACTACTCACCAATCTAGAATGTAGAACATTCTCTTTGTGAACTGTGCTAGGCCACTTGACTAAGTTGTTCCCAGAGATGTTCAATTACTCCTGGAGCCTCAATTTCCTGAGCCTCAAAATGGGCATGATCTTATCAAGTCCCAGGTAACTTGAAGCGTTCTTGTGAGGATGAACTCAAATATTATGTGAGAAAATGTTTATAAATTATAATTCTCTATACTAGGGACTGGAAAGCCAAATGCCCACAAGAGCCCGGCAGCTAACGTAAATGAGGGTTGGAGGTCAGGGTAAGGCAACAGGGATTGGTGGGCACCATGGCACCCTGGAGCCCTGGTGGCATAGTGGTTAAAGTGCTCGGCTGCTAACCAAAAGGTCGGCTGTTTGAACCCACTAGACATTCTGCGGGAGAAAGATGTGGTGGTCTGCTTCCGTAAAGATCTACAACCTTGGAAGTCCTATAGGGTCACTATGAGTTGGAACTGACTGGACAGCAGTAGTTTTTTTTTTTTTTTTTTTTTTATGGCACCCTGGAGACCACATGTCTCATCTAAAGGGGACAGTTCCTGCTCAGCTCCAGCCAATTGCTGCCACGTGGGAATGAGGACCCAGTGTTGCCAGAGCTTAATTTTTCAAAAGAAAACAGAAATCCAGACCTTTTGACCTTTCTTAATTTTTAAAATGCTGTTTATGCCAAATAAAACATAACCGGACTCTTTCCTATAGGAAGCCAATTTGCAATCCCTACTCTCTACACATGTATCTTGTTTCAAGCTAGAACAGGTGTCTGGATTAAATCTCTGAGTTCTGTTTAGTGTTTGCTTCAATATGTGCTTTGTGAGGCAACGTTTTGTTTTCTCAATAAAGCTAAGGCTTTTGTGGACACAATTCACATTTTCTGTGTTGATATACAATTCAAGCCTGATTAATAATCTTGGTAAATGGTATTTGCTTATTCCTCTGTTCTTCTGGTTCTTAAATTTCAGCACAAGTCAGCATTACCTGGGTTGCTTGCTAAAAACGCAGCAGACTTCACCCAGCAATTCCACTCCTAGGTATAAACCCAACAAAAATGTATACATATATTTTTCAAAAGACACGAATTAAAATGTTCATAGTACACTATTCATAACAGCCACGAACTAAAGTTTACCCTATTGTCTATCATAGTCATCCAATAGATTAAACAATTGTGCTATAGTCACAATAAAAAACTACGTAACCATGAGGATGAATAAACTGTAACACATGAAGCAACATGGATGGAGCTCATAAACATAATGTGGAGCAAAAGAAGCCAGACATCAAAAAAGTATACACTATAGATTTCCATTGCCATTGTTGTTGTTGTTAGGTGCCTTTGAGTCGGTTCCAACTCATAGCGACCCTATGTACAACAGAATAAAACACTGTCTGGTCCTGGGCCACCCTCACAATCCTTATGCTTGAGCCCATTGTTGCAGCCTTTGTGTTAATCCATCTTGTTGAGGGTCTTCCTCTTTTTCATTGACCCTCTACTTTACCAAGCATGATGTCTTTCTCCAACGACTGGTCCCTCCTAATAACACGTCCGAAGTACATAAGACGAATTCTTGCCATCCTTGCTTCTAAGGAGCATTCTGGCTGTACTTCTTCCAAGACAGATTTGTTTGTTCTTCTGGCAGTCCATGGTA
>NW_004443956.1:11665474-11684019 GCF_000243295.1 Trichechus manatus latirostris | reverse complement strand
TTGCCATCCTTGCTTCTAAGGAGCATTCTGGCTGTACTTCTTCCAAGACAGATTTGTTTGTTCTTCTGGCAGTCCATGGTATATTCAATATTGGTCATCAGCACCATATTTCAAAGGCATTAATTCTTCTTCAGTCTTTCTTATTCATTGTCCAGCTTTCACATGCATATGAAGCAACTGAAAATACCATGGCTTGGGTCAGGGATACCTTAGTCCTCAAAGGGACATCTTTGCTTTTTAACACTTTAAAGAGGTGTTTTGCAGCAGATTTGCCCAATGCAATAACATCGTTTGATTTCTTGACTGCTGCTTCCATGGGCGTTGATTGTGGATGCAAGTAAAATGAAATCCTTGACAACTGCAAAATTTTCTCCATTTACTGTGATGTTGCTCATTGGTCCAGTTGTGAGTGTTTTTGTTTTCTTTATGTTGAGGTGTAATCCATACTGAAGGTTGTAGGCTTTGATCTTCATCAGTAAGTGCTTCAAGTCCTCTTCACTTTCAGCAAGGAAGGTTGTGTCATCTGCATATTGCAGCTTGTTAATGAGTCTTTCACCAATGCTGATGCCACATTCTTCTTCATATAGTCCAGCTTCTCGTATTATTTGCTCATCATACAGACTGAATAAGTTTGGTGAAAGGATACAACCTTGACACTCCTTTCCTGATTCTAAACCATGCAGTATCCCCTTGTTCTGTTCGAACAACTGCCTCTTGGTCTATGTACAGGTTCCTCCTGAGCACGATTAAATGTTCTGGAATTCCCATTCTTCTACATGTTATCCATAATTTGTTGTGATCTGCACTGCTGAATGCCTTTGCATAGTCAATAAAACACAGATAAACATCCATTTATATATGTGCAGAAACTGGCAAAATGTTATCTATAAATTATAAGTAAGGATAACAGCAACTGTTGGAGAAGGAATTCCAGGGTGCTGGCAATATTCTGTTTCTTGATGTGGGTGCTGGTTACATGGTGTGTGAAAATTCACTGAGCTATGCACTTATGTGTACTCTTCTATGCATTAATATAGCAATGAAAAGTTAAAATGCTGGTTCCAGGGCCCCATTCCAGACTAACAGTAGCACTATCTTGGTGGTGGTGGGGTTGTTGTTATTAACAAGGTGCCCCTGCGCTTGCAAGGCAGCTCATTAAAACACCACCCTTGAAAGGCAAACATATTCCTCCTCCACAGGGTTTCTACAGGCACTGTTGGCTAACCTATTCAGTATTTGCTTTCCTAGTTTCTTTTGTTGTATATTCTCACATTTTACTAGAAGCAAAGGGTGACGTAAAATTGAGAGGCATTATGGGTGCATTCAAACTGTGGCATTTGGAGCAACAGAGAGAGTGAGAGAGAGAGACAGCTCTAATAATGTGCCAGCTTATAAAATATGGCAAAATAAAATTAAATGTTTATGGGGTGACTAATATGCCATATCCCCAGGGGAAATGCTGAGTGTTCATCATTGTTGATTTCTGTTGAATCCTGGTTTCCTTGGGGAAGGAGAGCTGGGTAGAGGCCAAAAGGATCTAGGGTTTTTCCTGGAAGGAAAAAGGGGAGGTGCTATGCCTAAGGTCGGGATGGGGAAGGACAGTACTGTAGCTGTTTTGGGAGCTGCACCTCCAAGCTTTGTTTTTGGCAGTGTGAGAAAGTCGCAGCTGAGAGATTTATTCAGGTTATACTTACTTACATTTCAAGCCCTTGGATTTAAGAATCCATAAATAAATTGAACGTAAAAGAGAAACCAGGAATTAATCATTGAATAAGCTCCAGGAAGGCCAAGATTAAATATATCACCTTTATCTTTGAATCCGCAGCACCTAGCACCGTTCCTGACACATAAGAACTCTCAATACATTCATTCATTTGTTCTTTCATTCATTCAATTTCTGTTTATTGAGCCACTGTCCAGGTGAGGGAAACCCTGGTGGCATAGTGGTTAAGACCTACGGCTGCTAACCAAAAGGCTGGCAGTTCAAACCCACCAGCTGCTCCTTGGAAACTTTATGGGGCAGTTCTACTCTGTCGTATAGGGTCGCTATGAGTTGAAATCAACTCCACGGCAACGGTTTTGGTTTTTGGTTTTATCTAGGTGAGGGACTGTTAAGAGCTAGGACTTTGTGTAATAGCCAGCCTTGGCTTCCCCACCTGTACGATAGAGACAATAAGGCTGTTGGGAGAGAACACTGGATAAAATTACAAATGTAAATACCCGGTTTAGTGTCTGCCATACATTGGGCTATTTCTTCCAGTTAGAGGGAACCATATCGATCATCTGTCTCAGAGGCACAGAGGTTAAGGCAGCTCTGATACAATAACTGAGCAAGCTGCTTAACCTCACTTAGCCTGAGTTTTCCCATCTGGAGAATGAGAATAATAACAACATCTACCACCCAGGGTTGTGGTGCTAATGTCTGCAAAACCCTGCCAGCTATTCCTAGATCATAGTAAAACCAAAACCAAACCTGTTGCCATTGAGTCGATTCCGATTCATAGTGACCCTACAGGACAGAGTAGAACTGCCCTATGGGGTTTCCAAGGAGTGGCCAACGGATTCAAACTGCTGACCTTCTGGTTAGCAGCCGAGCTCTCAACCACAGTGCCACCAGGGCTCCAGATCATAGTAAACACTCCATCAGTGTCAGCTATTAACAAAGATTCTTAAAATTATGTTTTTATTTAAATTAACTAACTTAAAAAATAAAATTCACTTGCATTACTTCAATTAGTTTGTTACTTCTAAATCTGAAATTCAGTTTAAAAGGAACTTCACACTAAAAAATTTACCTATGTACTATCCAAGGAATCCCTGGGTGGTGCAAACAGTGAAGTGTTCTACTGCTAACTGAAATGTTGGAGGTTTGAGTCCACCCAGAGGTGCCTCTGAAGAAAGGCCTGGTGATCTACTTCTGAAGTCAGCTGTCGAAAACACCATGGAGCACAGGTCTATTCTCACACACATGGGGCTGCCGTGAGTCCGAGATGACTTGACAACAACCGCTTATGCACTATCCAAAGTCATCCTGCATGTTCTCCAATGCCACACGTGCCATTTACTTGGAGAACCCTCTGGCTGAGTGAGGCTAGTTGGAGAAAGAAAGGGGTTGAGTCCTGCCAGGAAGTGTGAAAGTAAACAGGTTGGTGCCAAACTCTAGAGCATTTACACAAGACAGCAAACCTCACAGCACACAGGGCTATTTATGTTTAGGGAGACCAGGCCTTTTAAAGTGCTTGTCAAGCTGTGGGGAGCCTCCAAAAAAAGAGCAGATCCCCAGAGCTTAAGATTTATGCTCTGGGACAGCAGGAGCGCCACTCTGGCTACACAACTCACGTGGGTTCCTGGCCACCTCCTCCTGGGTCCCTGTTGCTTTTTCTCTGCCTCCATGGGTTTAAGTATTACTCAGGTATTTATGAAAAGGGAGCATAAAGCTTGGCCGAGGTCCAGCATAGTTCAGTGCAATCAACTTGCACCAAGCCCTGAAATACACTGGAACACTGATTTTGTTATTACAGAAGTTAACAGATTGGAAAGACCCAAATAGAATTACTACCAGCCTCAACCATTGATCAAGCACCTTCCTTATGCCAGCAACCATGCTACACACTTTCTATTGTTAGCTTATGCACAGTGACTCTGTGAGTGAGGGTCTCATTAGCCCCATTTTAAAGATGAGGAAATATAGTGAGGTTAAGTAACTTGCCTGAGGTCACATGGCTAGTTAGCCACAGAACTGGATTCAAACCCCAATGTGCCTCATCTCAATGCCCCTTATGCAGATGTTCAGACAATAAATGGGATTTTAAAGACAAAGGGAAGACAGCAAGGCTCTGAGGAAGGCTGCTCTATCCAGGGAGTGTGTGGAACACAATGGTATTGGTATTGTTGGTGGAATCCCTGGGGGGTGTAAACAGTTAAGCACTTGGCTGCTAACCGAAAGTTTGGTGTTTCCAGTCCACCCAGAGGTGCCTGGGAAGAAACACTAGTGATTTACTCCTGAAAAATCAGTCATTGAAAGCCCTATGGAACACAGCGCTACTCTGACACACATGCGGTTGTCAGGAGTTGGGGTGACTTGATGGCAACCGGTAGAGGTAGAGTTCTTGGTATTGGTATAGTTGAGGTAAAAACCAAGTGGTACAGAGCTGTGCAGAATGCTGTCGTTGGGTGCTCTTTAGTCGATTCCGACTCTTAACAAGCCCATGTGACGGAGTAGGACTGCCCCATAGGGTTTCATAGCAGGGGTTCAAACCAGAGGAACAAGTTCCCAGGAAGTTATACATAAGAATCATCTGGAGATCTTGTTAAAATGTAGATTCTGATTCAGTACATCTGGGGTGGAAGTGCAAATTCTCAGCAGGGAACTTGTTAGAAATGCAAATTCTCAGCAGGCGTTTGAACTGGAATGAACTGGTTCGAAGCCCTGTTTCATAGGCTGTAATCTTTACAGAAGCAGATCACCAGACCTTTCTCCTTCAAAGTTGCTGGGTGGGTTTGAATTGTCAACCTTTTGATTAGCAGCCAAGTGCTTTAACTGTTGTGCCACCAGGGCTTTTTATGCAGAATTGTAGACCCAAACATCTTGATCTCCACCTAACAGTGTGGACAGCATAATTAGTGCTGCAGGACAAGGGGATGTGTTTCTTACAGAAGCAGCTCCTCCGCCAGCCAGTGACATACCTGCAGTGCACCACTAGCATCCTGCCACTGTTGTCCTGGGAAGACTTTGCCTAAGCCACCTGTCCCTCAACAGTAGTGAGATTTGGTAAGACTGGATAAACAGTATCGCTAATCCATTTCCCTACCAGAAGCTCACAGAAAATGCCCACTCAACTATCAATTTCACCTTTAAAGCATGGTCACGTGTTCAGGAAAATTCAGATCTGAAAATTGTTCTGCTGACCTTTGCATTCTCAGATATAACATTTAATAGTAACAAGGATGATAATATGAACACAGTACTTACTATGTGTCCTGTTCTAAGCGTTTTTCATGTAATAACTTACTGAATCCTCTGAGGGCGCCATTATTATCTGCCATCATTTTACAGGTGAAATAACTGAAGCAGAGAAGTAAACTTGCCCAGGATCACAGAGCTACCACGTGGCAGAGTTTGGAGTTAAAGTAGAGCAGGATGACTTTGTAATTTTCAGTCTTCATTAGTCACTCTGTCTTAGGCTGAGTTCTCTAGAGAACCAAAACCAGTAAAGCATATAAATATATATATATATATAGAGAGAGAGATTTATATCAAGAAAACGGCTCATGCGATTATAGAAGCTTGAACGTCCCAAGTCTGTGGATCAGGATAGAGGCTTCTCCTGATTCACATAGCCGCAGAGCCTGGTGAACCCCAGACTGGCAGGTCGGAGAGCAAGGCTCTTGTTCATAGGCTGTGAAGATCAACGAATATCAAGCTCAGCAGGCAAGCTGCTATCTCAGTCCCAAGAACCAGAGGCCAGACAACAGAAGGCAGCTGCAGGATCCAGAGAGGGCAAAAGCCAGAACATCTGCTTATATTCGGATGCAGGCCACATGCCCAAGGAAAATCCCTTTCAACTGATTGGCTACTCACGGCAGATTCCTATCATGGGGTGATCACATATAAACACTGAGAATCGTGGCCCAGCCAAGTTGACACACAGTCTTAACTATCACACACTCTGAAGACCACTGATATAGAGGCATTTGTCATTCCTCAGAAGCAAAAATTGGAACTCACTTGCTGTGAGGGGCTTTGTGCAAGAAGCAAGTCACTTAGGCAGTGACTAAACCCAGCCCACTGAGCAGTTTCTGAATCTTAGAAAAGTTTTGCTGTTTTCTAGTTAACCTAATGTGGGCCTTTTACGGGAAAATTACATGCCACAGGGAATGTTATAATTACGATGTTTTGGCTACAAGTAGCAAAAACTGCAACTAACAGTAGTTTAAAAAGTTAAGGCAATTAATTTTCTCATATAACGAGAAGTCTGGAGACAGGAGGCTCTAGGTTGGTACAGAAGCTCAAAGATCCTCAGTGTGCTGGTGACATCACCCCTCATGGTCCTAAGATGGTTGCAGCAGTCCCAAGCATCACATCTTCACGCAGCATTCCAAGCAGAAAAAAAGAAGGCAGGGAAAAAAATGTTTCCTCTTTTAAAGGAGAAAAAATATTTTCTAGAATTTTCCTCATCCCCTTTCTGTCACATTTCATTAGCCAGAACACATGTCAACCCCTAGACCAGGGTTTCTCAACCTCAGCGTTATTGACGTTTTGGGCCAGATTCTTTGTTGTGGGGGCTGTCCTGGGCATTGGAGGACCCTTAGCAGCATCCTGGCCTCTACCCTCTAGATGCCAGTAGCATCCCCCTCCCAGCTGTGATAATCAAAAATGTCTCCAGACATTGCCAAATGTTTTTTGGGGGTTAGGGGTGGGGACAAAATCGCTTGAGTTGAGAACAACTGTCCTAGACCAATGACTGGCAAAGGGATATGGAATAATTGTGATCGGCTTAGGCCAATCATGGCTCACCCCCTGGGACTGGGTACTCCCCTAGCTGAAAAGAATCCTGTCGAAAGGAGGAGGGGGAATGGCTGGGGGGTTGGCAATCATTTCATGCTACTTTTTTTTCTTTTTTTCAAAAAATGCTCTTATTGGTAGTTCAAGGGGAGAGTTGAGAAAGAAATTTTCTCTCTCCTCACATCCAAGAAGGCACTCACGGGAGCATACTGGGAAGAATCAGGTCATAGAAATGGGAATCTCGATGAGATCTAATCCTTACCTTTGGTGGCCACAGGAAAACAATAGGGTATCAGGGCAGCCAGTCCTCTTCTTATTTAGCAAATCCACACTAAGTTTCCTATCTTTTGGGTATTCTTTTCTTCTTTCTCCTCCCACCACCCCTTTTTTAAGACAAACTTTTGTACAGGGATATTTTGTAGACAAGGACTTCAAATAAAAAATTCCTCAATTTGTGTTCTCAATTACATGCCTTATATTTAAAATTACATTTTAAAATACATGCTAGGCAAAGTATAATTGGCCATTTTATTCCTACCGTGATAACAAATAAAAACAACCCAGTCACCATCGAGTTGATACTGACTCATGGCGATATCATGTGTGTCAGAGTAGAACTGTGGTGTTTTCAGTGGCTGATTTTTGGAAGTAGATCACCAGGTCTTTTTTCCAAGACACCTCTGGGTGGACTTGAGCCTTCAAACTTTTGATTAGTAGCCGAGGGTGTTAACTGTACCACCCAGGGACCCACTGTAAGTATGATTGTTTGAGGGTGCAGGTTTTAACATTGATAGCCAACATGCACTGAGGATTTGCTATGTTCCAGGTACTCTGCTAAACTGCAGGACATGGCTGAATGCTGTGAAGTCGGTGTCACAACTTCATTCCACAGAGGAAGAGCCACAGATGCTCAGTGACCTGCCCAAGTCACACAGCCAGTAAGAGGAGGCTTGGCTCTGGACTTATACAGAACTTGGATAATCACCCTTTATTCTTTCAAAGCCACTTTCAGAAATAAAGATTATGGTTCTATCAACCCATGATAGTTAATTTTATGTGTCAACTTGGCCAGGCTATGGTGCCCAGCTGTTTGGTCACACACTAGTCTAGATGTTGCTATGAAGGCATTTAGATGCGATTAACATCTACAATCAGTTGACTTTAAGTAAACAGATTGCCCTCCATAATGTGGGTGGCCTTTATCTAATACGTTGAAGGCCTTAAGGGCAAAACCCAAGGTTTCCCAAAGAAGGAAGGACATCTGCACCATAGAAATCCTGTTGAGTTTCCAGCCTGCTGGCCTGCCCTACGGATTTCAGACTCAAGACTGCATCTTCAATTCTTACCTCAGTTTCCAGCCTGTTGCCTGCCCTACAAATTTCAGACTTGCAGGCCCCTACAATCGCATAAACCAACTCCTTGAAACGAATCTCATTCATTCTCTCTCTCTCCCTCTATATACATGTTGTTTTTGTTGTTGGGTGCCTTGAAGTCGATTCCAACTCATAGTGACCCTTGTGACAGAGTAGAAATGCCCCATAGGGTTTTCTTAGCTGTAATCTTTATGGAAGCAGATTGCCAGGTGTCATAGATTGAATTGTGTCCCCCCAAAATATGTGTATCAATCTGGCTATGCCATGATTCCCAGTATTGTGTGATTGTCCACCATTTTGTCATCTGATGTGATTTTCCTATGTGTTATAAATCCTATCACTATGATGTTAATGAGATGGATTAGAGACAGTTATGTAGGTGAGATCTACAAGATTAGATTGGGTCTTAAGACAATCTCTTTTGATATATAAAAGAGAGAAGCCAGCAGAGAGACATGGGGGACCTCATACCACCAAGAAAGCAACGCCAGGAGCAGAGCAAGTCCTTTGGACCCAAGGTTTCTGCGCAGAGAAGCTCCTAGTCCAGGGGAAGATTGATGACAAGGACCTTCCTCCAGAGTTGACAGAAAGAGAAAGCTTTCCCCTGGAGCTGATGCCCTGAATTTGGACTTCTAGCCTACTAGACTGTGAGAGAATAAATTTCTCTTTGTTAAAGCCACCCACTTGTGGTATTTCTGTTATAGCAGCACTAGATGACTAAGACACCAGGTCTTTTTCCTGTGGAGCCACTGGGTGGGTTCGAAGCACTAACTTTTTGGTTAGCAGCCAAGTGCTTAACCTTAGTGCCAACAGGGAGATATATAAATGAATGAATGAATATTGGTTCTATTTCTCTGAAGAACCCTGACTGATACACTACTCACTGTCATAAAAACCAGTCTATGTTATGACTACACACACACACACACACACACATACACAAAACCACGCCAAACCTTTGAAATTGGTTTATTGAAAAATATTGGTAAATTCCATCAAATTAGGTGCTCAAGGTCATTTCAAACTTAAACATCTATATTTAAAATTTCAATCAGTCATATATGGACAGTAGGATTCAGAACTTTCAACTAGAAAAATGGTGCTTGGGTTACAAGGTATGAATTTGCTGGTTTTTAAAGAACTTTTCCTCAGATTATGGTCTTCATCAAAGTAATTTTCTGTTTCTGTAAACATGTTTAACAAGAAAAAAAATGGCAAAAACGATATAAAAAATCGCTCTAAAGACTTACTGGAATGACTTATGTTTTAAAGGCTTTCGCTTATGCAAACACTAATTAAAAAGCCAGCACTGTGTATTTTAGGAAAGGGAGGCACTTTTTTATGGCTTTCTGAAAAAGTTACTTTTTCCACTATCCTTTAAAAGTAAGAATGAAAGAACATTGTGAATTCCCAAATGGGAACCTGGCCTTCATTATTAAAGGGAAAACCAGAGTGAATCTGAAATTACTTACACTAGGGTTGTATATTCCTATGAAGGCTGAAAAGCTAATTATAACAGAAAATTCTGTTAATTTAACTAACCCCCCTACACCCCTAGAGGCATAAAAACTTCAGGAATTGATTAATTTTATTTTACTCGGATACTTTATAATGATTCAGCAAGACAAAGTTACAAATACTTCAGCTCTGAGTAACATTAAATTGGGAGCAGATTTGAACCTACTCCCCAAAGTCAGCTTGCCTCAGAAGAGTCAGCAACATCAAGATCCGCTTCAGTGGAAAAGTTGGTCCTGAATTGATTGGAGCAGAGAAAACAAAATCTGATTATATATAAACTCTCACTCCTCATCATGTGCACGGTGAATCTTTTTTTTTTTTTCTCATTGTAATTTTTTTAAGGTCTCATTCAAAATATTTAATTTGAAAATGAAGTTAATCAGATTTTGCTTAGGGCTGGCTTTTTTTAAGTCATGCAAAATCTGAATAACCTCATCGTGTATATATATGTATTGTTTGAAGGTGCAAAAAATATGCTCTTTGTTTATTGCAGATAAGTGAAGGGAAGCATTCTCTCCACCAGTTGTCACATAAAGCCCTGGAGTTGGGAGCAGGGGGAGTCTTCAGTATGGGAACAGTCGCGAGGCCATGGAGGAGAAAGACAGGGAGAGGCCAGGATGGATCAGCTGCCTGACAGATAGGGTCCTTATCCCATTGCTGTCAAGTTGATTCTGACTTACAGCGACCCTACAGGTTAGAGCAGAACTGCCCCATAGGGTTTCCAAAGCTGTAATCTTTACGGGAAGGAGCCCTGGTGGCACAGTGGTTAAGTGCTCAGCTACTAACCAAATGGTCAATGGTTTGAACCCATCCGCCACTCTGCGGGAGAAAGACGTGGCAGTTTGCTTCCATAAAGATCACAGCCTTAGAAACCCTAGGGGACAGTTCTACTCTGTCCTATAAAAAAACAAAAAACAAAAAATCACACTCATTGCTGTAGAGTCGATTCTGACTCACAGTGACCCTATAGGACACAGTAGAACTGTCCTATAGGGTTTCCAAGGAGCAGCTGGTGGATTTGAACTGCTGACCTTTTGGTTAGCAGCCAATCTCTTACCCACTGTACCACTCTGTCCTATAGGGTTACTATAAGTCAGAGTTGACTTGATGGCAGTGAGTTTGCAGTTCATTTGGTTTTTTTTTGGTTAATCTTTATAGAAGTAGACTGCCAAGTCACTCTCCCACAGAGCGGCTAGTGGGTTCGAACTGCTGGCCATTTGGTTAGCAGCCAAACACTTAACCACTGTGCCCCCAGGGCTCCTTATAGGATCCTTAGAGAATGACAAATAGAAACTACACCGCTTTCCATTTCTAAGGCACATTTAAGGCTACCAAGTCAGGGAACTGCTTACTGTATGTGTGAATTTGAGCAAGTCATATAACTCTCTGTGCTTCAGTTCTCACATGTATAAAATGGGACTCACACGGGAATATACCACTTTGACCTGCTGTGAAGATTAAATGAGAGAATCCATGTAATGGTAAAAAGCACAAATCTTTTTTTGGACAACGAGATATTTGATGTCTCCTGATAAGCCTAGCTGAAAATCAGCCAATGAAAACCCTATACAATGGATCACAATGGTCCTATCTGCAAATGATCATAGAGATGGCACAGGACCAGTGTTTAATTCTGTTGTGCATGGGGTCACTGTCATGGATTGAATTGTGTCCCCCAAAATGTCTGTCAGCTTGGCTAGTCTATGATTCCCAGTATTGTGATTGTCCACCAGCTTATCATCTGATGTGATTTTCCCATGTGTTGTAAATCCTATCTCTATGATGTTAATGAGATGGGATTAGTGGCAGTTACATTAATGAGGCAGGACTCAGTCTACAAGATTAGATTGTATCTTGAGTCAGTCTCTTTTGAGATATAAAAAGGGAGAAGGTGGTAAAGAGTATTTTGATTTTGAGTCTATGAGGTAGACATGGTGGGCATTATTATCCCAAATTTCAGATCAGGAAACCAAGATTCTAAAATATCAAGTGTTTAACCAGGGTAACCAATTTAAACTTGGTTAAGGGTTAATGAGTGGCCAAACTAGGACTTGAAGTTCGGTTTCTGGCCACCAAGTCATGAATGAATTAATCAGCTCATTAAAGACACTCATTCTCTCTTAGGTGATGGCTTAGGTTGCAAGATGAAGAAGATGCAGTGTTTACCCTCACATATTTACCCCAGTAGTTCTCTGCATATTTAAGCATAGTGTCTGGCACACAGTAGGAGATTACAGACCAGTGTAACCCTGTGGTCTTCCACTCCCCCTTCCTGATTCTTTGCCCTCACAAATGGTTGCTGGGTACTGCCAGATGGGTCTGATATTTCATACTCGTCATGAAAACCACTGGAGTAAAAAAAAATTGCCTTCTTAGAAAGTATGTAATTCTTAGAAAGTATGTAATTTTAGAAAGTACGTAATTCTTAGAATTACATACTTTAAGTAACACATTTTCAGGCCTCCTGTCTTGCCCCTTTCTAACCAGCATTTCACACAAGTGCACATGTTATTAAAAAAAAAAAGGTGTACAAGTCTACATGTTGTCCTTTTACTTCAGAGCTGTCAATAGCTCTCTACCTTCTAAAGCAGAAGCGACATCATGGCCTACGGGCCAAATTCAGCCTTCAGGTAAAATCAGGCCCACTGACACAGTATTGGGGCCCTCCCACTTGTTGGTTCTTCACTGTGTTTTAAATCTGAATTAGTCACCAATATTTACAAATAGGGAAAGGGGTACATAGGAATCTGGATCTTGGCTTCTCTTGAACAATGGAAAGATCTGGCAAATTCTGTCCTGTATTTTCCTATGCTAACAATTGGCTGGAGTACTGACTGGCTTCTTGAGGTGAATCAAGTGTGCTCCTATTTGCCACGGTCCCCACCACTCTCTATTGTCCTTGGGCTGCTGCATTAATTCACATCACCTGCTTAGCCTTGGCATTTGTGTACACAAACTTTGGCCTAAAGGATCAAAGACTGTTTCTTTAGTGCTGCATCCATGGCCCTCCATGACTTGGACTCTACCTCTCCTGTCTCGTCCCATTCTGACTGTATGCTCTGGTAATAAGGAGATGATTGTAGTTTCCCCCAAAATAGCATGCCTTTGCTTCCCTGGGATGCTGTTTACCATTTCCTCAGTTCTGCTAACCCCTATTAATCTGTTAAGACTCGGTTTCAGATATCATCTCCTGGAGGCCTTCCCAGATCCTTGAGGTTGGTTAAGAATCTATGTTCCCATAGTTGTGTATGTCCCCTCTAACCCATGATATTGAAAGAATCTGTTTGTCCAGCTGTCTCCTGATTGGGAAGCTCCCTCAGGCCAAGCTTTCCCACATAAACTTTTATACCTCCACACCTAGGCCAGTGCCAGGCCCACTTAGGGGCAGCTGTCATAAGAATTCAGTCAAAGACCCTGAGCCCAAACACCTCCAGTGGAGAAGGTGCTGGAATCCCAGAAAGGGAAACTACCTTGGAGCCCAAATCTCCCATCTGTAGACTTTCACCATCTTTGCTCTAACATGACCATTCCAACAGCCCCTGGCTGTGAAGGAAAGATCACTAGTTCGGACATACTGGGTTTTAGATAGGAGATAACTTTTAAACAATGGAGTCTTTTTGCCTTT
This sequence comes from Trichechus manatus latirostris, assembly GCF_000243295.1. NCBI lineage: Eukaryota > Metazoa > Chordata > Mammalia > Sirenia > Trichechidae > Trichechus > Trichechus manatus. The sequence continues at coordinate 11,670,998 of NW_004443956.1, read as the reverse complement.
GCACACCTGGAAGAGGCAGAGGTGGAAATGCAGGGGATGGCTGAGTTCCTCTTTGCCTGGGGCAGTGCTAGGCCTAGGCAGCGCATTCCTCAGGTATAGTGCTCTTGGCAATTTTGGGAAGGGAATCAATTCGGGGATGCCAGCCTGAGGCTAGGTTGGGCTAAGAACTATAATTTGCTCATTGCAACTATTAATAATTGCCAGCTATTTAGATATGAAGTAATTAATTCACCATTAGTAAGTAGTGGTACTTAGTGAGGAATTAAATACCTTGCCTAGGGCCATCCTTAGAATAAACGCGAGGAACGTGGCAGACTAATTTAGCGGCTGCTCTATTATAGGCCAACTCTCCATGAGGATATCATCACTAAGTCTTGTTGAAGATGTTATTTGTGACATCCTAGAAAGTCCTCAGAGAGCTCCAAGGGAGAAACTGACAGCTAATAGGTTTTTCCCGGACAATGTGAGTTATGCCGCTGAATCAGTTTTCTTTTTGTGTTAATTGCTGGAAAGCTTAGCGGCAGATAGGTGACTTGCTCATTTAGGTCTTTATGGTATTCATTTTTGGAATGAGCCTCATTCTTAGTTCCTTACTCTTGTTTTCCTATTTTGCCTTTCTACTTAAAAAAAAACAACAAACAAACAAAAAACAAGAAAACTTACCCACTCCTCTCTTTTACAAAACTAGTATATTTATAGAAAATACAGAAAGCACAGATATACAGATATGAAAGTTGTCAAAATCATTCATGGTGACCCAGAGAGAACCACCATTTATGTTTTGGTGTATCCTCCCCCTCCCCCCATAGTATACACACATACGTTTTACAGTATGAGTTCATACCACAGTACTGTTTTATAACCATCCTTCCCTTCACCCCCACTTAATATGTTATGCTTATCTTTCTATGTGATTAAGTATCTTTGGTCTCGTGGATGTCCTATAATTTACTCAACCAATGCGGGATTATTGAATATTTAGACTGTTTCTAATTTTTCCCTTTTAAATATATTTAAAAAAAAAAACATCGTGACAAACACTCTTGTAGCAGAATCTTTGTGTATATATTGATTATTCTTTCAGTTAAAACTCGTAGACATTCTCACTGGCTTTTAATCTATGTTATCTTGCTTTATTTATTGCATCCTGTGGAGCACCTTTAAATACATTCTGGAACTAGCTGAGATGTAATTAAAGAAAGTCAGACAGGACTGATCTCTTGTCCTCTGCTCAGCAAGACCTTCCATCAATCAACAGGGATTAACAATGCCCCCTTTACAGTCAGTTGTTCTCTTCAGAGGACTCAAGATACAAGGAATGATAAGAGATGGTCTCTGCCCTTAAGGGGCTGAAATTCTACTTGGAGAGACAGATGAACAAGGAAAAATGTGCAAAGTTACAAAACGCCAGGTTGGATAAAAGATTGTATCAACAATGGCATGAAGTGGTATCTGAAAATTGCCAAAGGCAGCAACTCATGGGCTAGTTGGTACATTCAGCCAATATTTACTGTGCTAAATGCTGTGTTCTGGATGCTGGGGATTCAAGAGTGATTAAGACACACGCTTGGCCCTTAAGGAGCTCGGGGTCTATAGAAAGAGAATGAGGGTGAAAGGGGGGGGGGCAGGGAGGTGTCCCACAGTGTTTAAACAGATAATTGCAAAACAATATGTCAAGTGGTTAGACACACACACACAAGATCTTAGGGAACCTAGGAGACTGGGCTCCCAAAGGGGGAAAACCTAGTTGCCATCAAGTCAATTCTGACTCACGGTGACCACAGGTGTGTTAAGAGTAGAACTGAGTTTCATAGAGCCTTCAGTGGCATGTTTTTCAGAAGTAGAACGCTAGGCCTTTCTTCCAAAGCGCCTCTCGGTGGACTTGAACCTCCAACCTTTCAGTTAGCAGCTGAGTGCACTAACCATCCGTACCACCCAAAACCCCAAAACCTTTGCTGGCTAGTTGATTCCGACTCATAGTGATTCTAAAGGATGGAGTAGAACTGCCCTAGAGGGTTTCCAAGGCTGTAAATCTTTATGGAAGTAGACTGCCACATCTTTCTTCTGTAGAGTGGCTGGTAGGTTTGAACTACCAACCTTTTGGCTAGTAGCTGAGGGCTTAACCACTGCCCTGCCAGTGCTCCTTTTGCACCACCCGGGGATTCCCTAAAGAGTCCCCCAAACAAACCCCCAAAACCAAAAAACAACAAAACAAACAAAGCAACATTGCCTAAGAGTCAGTTATGACTCAACGTGACCCCATGTGTGTCCACAGGGTTTTCTTGGCTGTGATCTTTATGGAAGCAGATCACTAGGCTTTTCTTTTTTTTTTTCAAACCGCCAACCTTTAGGTTAGTCCAAACCAAAACCAAACCAATTGCTGTTGAGTTGATTCTGACTCACAGAACTGCCCTATAGGGTTTCCATGGCTGTAATCTTCACAGAAGCAGATTGCCACATTTTTATCCCAAGGAGCAGCTGGTGGGTTTGAACTACTGACCTTCCAGTTAGCAGCCCAGCACTTAACCACTGCACCACCAGGGCTCCTTTTAGGTTGTTGTTAAGTGCTGTCGAGTCACTTCCGACTCATCGTGACCCCGTGTACAACAGAATGAAACACGGCCCTGTCCTGCGCCATCCTCATGATTGTTGTTATGCTTGAGCCCATTGTTGCAGCCGCTGTGTCAGTCCTTCTCCTTGAGGGTCTTCCTCTTTTTCTCTGATCCTCTACTTTACCAAGCGTGATGTCCTTCTCCAGGGACTGGTCCCTCCTGATAACATGTCCAAAGTATGTGAGACAAAGTCTCACCATCTTTACTTCTAAGGAACATTCTGGTTGTACTTCTTCCAAGACAGATTTGTTTGTTCTTTTGGTAGTCCATGGTATATTCAATATTCTTCACCAAAACCTTAATTCAAAGACATCAATTCTTCTTTGGTCTTCCTTATTCATTGTCTAGCCTTCGTATGCACATGAGGCAATTGAAAACACCATAGCTTGGGTCAGGCGCACTTTAGTCCATTTTAATGACATCTTTGCCTTTTAACCTTTGAAGAGGTCTTTAGCAGCAGATCTGCCTGATTCAATTGGTCGTCTGATTTCTTGACTGCTGCTTCCATGGGTGTTGATTGTGGATTCAAAAACCAAAAATAACCGTTGCTGTCTAGTCGATTCTGACTCACAGTAAAATGAAATCCTTGACAACTTCAATCTTTTCTCCATTTATCATGATGTTGCTTGTTGGTCTAGTTGTGAGGATTTTTGTTTTCTTTATGTTGAGGAAAACAAATAAAAAAAAACCCAAAACTCCCAAAACCAAAAAACAACAAAACAAACTAAAAGAGCAACATTGCCTATGAGTCAGTTATGACTCATGGTGACCCCATGTGTGTCAGAGTAGAACTACTCCATAGGATTTTCTTGGCTGTGATCTTTATGGAAGCAGATCACCAGGCCTTTCTTCTGCTGGGTGGGTTCAAATAGCCAACTTTTAGGTTAGTTCAAACCAAAACCAAACCTGTCGCCATCAAGTGGATTCTGACTCATAGCGACAAGGCCAGTGTAGACTTGCCCCAGAGGGTTTCCAAGGAGCAGCTGGTGGATTTGAACTGCTGACCTTTTGGTTAGCAGCCATAGCACTTAACTACTGTGCCAGCGCCACCAGGGCTCCTTTAGGTTAGTCAAACCAAAAAAAAAACCAAACCCTTTGCCATCGAGTTGATTCCGACTCATAGCGACCCTATAGTCCAGGGCTAATCACTTGTACCATTCGGTCAACTGGGTGGCAATCAACAACAACGACAGGGATCTTCACTAAAGAGGAAGAGGGGCCAAAAACGGCTTCTAGGAGTTGAGCTAAAGGATGCAGACAAGAAAGCCAACAAGGGGGAAGGCTGTCTCAGTAACAGAAAGACCTTTTGCAGAGGGCAGAGGATTCAAACTTTTTGGACTTTGACCTACACTGAGAAATTCATTTTAAATCTTGACCAGTATAGACATGTTATTGTATATAAGTGAAACAAAAGTTTCAAGAATCAATTCTTTCTTTCATACATGCAAAATACCCTATTGTTTTCTATTTGATTTTAATTCAGTTTTATAAAAAGTACGCCTGCAACCCACTAAATTGTTTTTCTGACCCACTAATGAGTACTGATGCGAAGTGGTAAGGAGAAGACAGGTAAAAAGCCCCTCTTAGAGAGCAAATGAAATCGTAAACAGGCACTGATTGCCTTGTAAGAGGGAATAAAGAACACCCTTTTGTTCTTTACTAGAAGTTGCTCCACCTTTTGTTATGCAGAGGTGATCCCTGGGGAGAAGTGGACCTGTTTTGTGTAAATTTCTTTTCCCTGGAATTCTGAGTTTTAGAGAGATCTGGGCCGTTAAGGATGGCCCCTACCAATGGCAGGACACGGCAATGGGGTCCCTAAAATAAAATTACCTCCAGGAGACCTGTACTGATGATTAGGTCCAACCCAAGGGCTTCGAATTAACAAAGGTTGGCAGGTTTTGGCACGGTATGCGGCTGATGATGTAAACTGCCCGGGACCCAGCCACTGTGGCACAGCGGATGTGCACTGGTGAGCAATGGGAGTGCGTGAGTGTAAATGAAAACAAAACAAAGCGGAAACATTAAAGCCCAAAATGAGAGGTCAGTGAGCTTCAGCAAGCACTAGAAGAGTCGAGACGACTCCATAATCAACACTCCATTCGCAAGCAGTGGTGCAGGACCAGTCTTCAACAGCGCCCCCGTGTGTTAATTACAAGCAATGGTAATAGTAAAGCTTTTAATAGCAGTTTGTCTGAAGCGGAGTAACTCCTTTGGACTCAGTAAGACTCTGGGCTTCTTGGCCACTTGTCTATGTGGAAAGATGTCTCAAAAGAGTACTAGGCGGCACTGAGCATCTGTTAAACGTGATGGAACAATTCTGGAAACGGATGGTGGTGATGGTTGTATAACATGACAAATGTAATTAAGGCCGCTGAATTGTACATGTAAAAAATGTTGACATGGCAAATGTTTTCTTATATACATAGACCACAACTTACAAAAACAAACCAAACTTATCTATTTAAAAAAAAAAGAATTATAATGTCCTGCGACTAAGGCAGATCTTGGGGCACCAGAGATAAACTGATAAATAAATAAATAAGATGTGATTGGATTTGAACCCTGTGTTTGTGAAGCAGGTTGCAGCAGTACCATGTGGGATCACTATGTTTAGCCTAGGTCTATCTAACTGAGCCCATATTCTTTTTTTTTTTAAATTTTTTAAAATTATACTTTAGATGAAGGTTTATAGAATGAATAGTTTCTCATTAAACATTTAGTACAAATATTGTTATATGACATTGGTTAACAAGCCCACGACATGTCAACACTCTCACTTCTCGACCTTGGGTTCCGTAATACCAGCTTTCCTGTTCCCTCCTGCCCTCTAGTCCTTGTCCCTGGGCTGTTGTGCCCCATTAGTCTCGTTTTGTTTTATGGAGCTGTCTAATCTTTGGCTGAAGGGTGAACCT
>NW_004443956.1:11623781-11665294 GCF_000243295.1 Trichechus manatus latirostris | reverse complement strand
TGCTACTCATCAAGGTAGAATGTAGAACATTTTCTTTAAAAACTGTGTTATGCCAATTGAGCTAGATGTTCCCCAAGACCATGGTCCCCACAGACCTCTGCCCAGCAATTTGGTCCCTCGGGGAGTTTGGATGTGTCTATGGAGCTTCCATGACCTTGCCTTATACAAGCTGTGCTGTGAGCCCATATTCTTAAGTGCTCTTACAGTAGTTCTGCAAGTGTGGTTCCCTGACAAGAAGCATCAGCATCATCTGAGAACTTGTTACAAATACAAAATCTCAGGCCTGTCTTAAGAATTACTGCATCAGAAATTCTGGGAGTGGGGACCAGCAACCTGTGTTTTCACTAGCTATCCAGGTGATTGTGATGCATGCTGAAGTTTGAGAACTGTTGCCTACTGCCCCCTCGCCACCTTCATCTTGTTTTATCACTATACCCTATGCCTTGGCTGGCTCTGGAAATTAAAACAATAGTTGAGAAAATTATGTTTATTAAGAAGTTAGAAGACAGAACACTGAAGTCTTTGCTGAAGAGCCAGGGTTTTAGTCGGGTACTGAAAGCTGGTAGAACTCAATCAAGTAGAGACAGGACAGGATGATAATTTAGGTGGAAGAGGAGAGTGGCAATCTCCTCAAGGGAGGAAGGGAGCAGGCAGGATGCAAGGCTGGGAGCTAACTGTGGTGTTGATGAAGAATACTGACTATACCAAGGAATGCCAGAAGAACAAACAAATCAGTCTTAGAAGATATATGATCAGAACATTCCTTAGAAGTGAAGATGGCAAGACTTGGTCTTGCTTACTTTGGACATGACATCAGGAAAGACCAATCGCTAGAAAGGGACATCATGTCTGGTAAGAGGGTCGGAGAAAACGAAGGCCCCTTTCAATCTACTCAATGAGATGAACTAACATAATAACAACAACAGTGGACTCAAACATACCAACGATCATGAAGATGGCTCAGGGCTGGGCAATGTTTCGTTCTGTTATACATATGGTTGCCATGAGTAGGAGCTAATTTGACAGAAACAACAACAATTTGATTTCACATTCCACTAATGATTGGCTTATATGAATAGTTTGAAAAACACTGAATGAGAACATACTACTTTACAAAGAAATAGCAACAACATAAGATGGGACAGACGACATTTAAGTACATAATTATTGGGAGCAGGTGAGAAGTGTTACGGAGTTTGAAAGAGAGAGAGGAAGGGAGAAAGAGAATGGAGACAGAGCTCAGGTACAAGCAAACTGTGAGCGTTTCAGTCACCCTTGAAGGTTTCTAAGGGGAGCAGGAAGACACAGCTCCAAGCCTTGAGGATGGCATTGGATTTAGAGGTTAAAAACAAACAAACAAACAAACAAACAAAGGCGGGGGTGGGGGAAGGACATGTCTACAAAACAATGCAACGATCCCAAGGCTCTGAGGGATTAAAGTCAGAAAATATCAAATCTCAGTATTGTCATGTGTAAAACAGAATAACAACTACACTGATCTGAAGAGGTCCCTGGGAGGCTAGAATGAAATAATGCAGGTGCTATGCTTTATCCAGCATAGCTCAAAAGAGATATGATGTGAGCCACAGAAATAAGTTAAAATTTCCCAATAGCCACATTAAAAAAAGTAAAAAGAAATAGGTGACATTAATTTAAATATATTTTATTCAACCAAGTATGTCCAAAATAGTATAATTTCAATATGCAATCAATTAAAAAATGATTGAGATATATTACATACATTTTTTTCATACTCTATCTTTGAAATCCAGCATATACTTTACACTTACAGCACATGTAAATTCTGATTCGCCACGTTCAGGTGCGCCATTGCTTATTTGCGCAGCGGCATCACCAGCGTTGGTGTCACCCACCATGGGTGGGGCTGGCCCACCCCATCACCCAGCAAGGTCTAGCACTCTGCTCTCGGCCCCACCCCTTCTGGCCCGCCTCTCCCCGGCTCCCCGTAGCTCCTCCCCTCTTCTCTCCCATTGGCCAAGGCAGAGACCCTCCTCTCCGTCCAATGGCCGGCGGAAGCCCACTGTCCACACCCTTACTGTAGGAGACGTTGGTGAGTTACCACACGGGCTGATGGGTGGCCCCTCCCCTGGTAAGCGGTCCACCTGCTGCTGCGGACCCCCGGGGTCATTTTGGTGTCACCGCCTCTGACAGAGTCAGGGGGTGTAGTCCGCACCCCCTCTCCTCCCAGTGACGCCACTGCACAAGTGGCTGGTGGCTACTGTAATGGGCATTACAGGGCTAGCACTTTAGAAGAAGTCTGTAAGTATTACTTGGAAGCCCCGGTGGCATAGTGGTTAAGCGCTACAGCTGCTAACCAAAAGGTCGGCAGTTTGAACTCACCAGCCACTCCATAGGAGAAAGATGTGGCAATCAGCTTCTCTGAAGATTTACAGCCTTGGAAATCCTACGGGGCGGTTCTACTCTGTCCTATAGAGTCGCTATGAGTCAGAATCAACTCCACGGCAGTGGGTTTGTTTTTTTTGGGGGGGGAGGGTTGTAAGTATTATTATCAGCATAATTGTTATTCAGTGTTGAGTAGTGGGATAAAAGACTTTTTTGTTGTGGGTGCTAGTTGTGTGAAGTAGGCCATAAAAAAAAAAAAAAAACCGTTGCCGTTGAGTCAATTCCGACTCAAAGTGACCCCATAGGACAGAGTAGAAATGCCCCATAAGGTTTCCAAGGAGCGACAGTGGATTCAAACTGCCAGTCTTTTGGTGAGCAGCCGAACTCTTCACCATTGTGCCACCAGGGCTCCTAAGTAGAGCATAGGAACACTCTATCTTCCTGCCTTCCAGAATGTCTGCTTGTTGGGATTGCAGGGTAGCCAAGGCCTCAAGCTTGTTAAGCCTGTGGGTCCCAGAGTGTGGCCAATCATGGCCCTTGGAGGGATGCACAGACTATGCAAGTATCACTGTTTATAATATGGCCATATTTATACTTTTGTTTCTGGTATGAATTGATAATTAACTTATGATATTTAATAAAAACCAGACGTCACCTCAGCAGTGTTTAAACAAAACCAGTGCTAGCTGTCTTATTAATTCTGGAGAGATTGTCTTTTGCTGTTGGTTTCCAAGGGGTTGGGTGGGGGTGGGCAGGCAGCCATGGGATCTTGTGCCAAAGGATGTTAGGGCCTCAAAGTGTTGGCTTCTTGTTCAGGTGGGTCTCTGGAGAGAATCACTACTGAAGCTTGGACAGTGGAATTGGGCTGTGAAGCAGGGCCTTAGCTGGCTTGAGGGAATGAGTGTGTGCCTAAAGCCAATGGGAGGTAGTTCTGGGGTGGGGGTGGGGTTTGATAGGTGCTAAGTGCTTTATAAGCATGATCTCATCTATTCCTTACAACTATACTATGAGGAACCCATTTTACAGAGGAAAAAATCACAGCTCAGAGAAGTTGGGCAATTTGCCCAGTTCTGCAGTGGTTCAGCTGGGCCACTCCTCAAAGGGTGTCTGACTCCAGAATCTCTGCTCTCAACCACTTTGTTATGCGGGAACTTTCTCTCCAGACTCTCCTCGGCATAGATTTTTCCTGATTTGGAAGCTGGCTACTAAGTCTGGTTATAAGTGTATCCGAAATTACTTATTGGGGAAAGAAAACTACCTCAGTCACAAGCAAGTTGAACAGGTGTGAGTGTAATAGTGGATCTAGGTTTCCCAGCTCTTGGGGAAGACTGAATCCAAGGTCAGGTCCCAGCCTCTCCTTAGTCTGCTGAAGGCAAGCGACATCTGTGGTGGGGGCGGGTGTGTGTGTGTGTGTGTGTGCGCGTGCAAGTGCTCCCTTAAAATATTCAATGTTAAGGATGTGGATGTCATGTCACCCACTATCCTCTAACCACCTTCTTCTTCCTTTGGTTTCTTGAGTTTATCAATCTCTGTACTGTCTCAGGCCTTTGAGCTGGCTCTTCCAAGGCCTTACCTCCTCAGAGAGGCCTTTCCTGACCACCCATGTAAGGAGTTCTCTACCATTCTACTCTGTTTAATTCTGGCAGTTTATCCAATATTTATTTGTTGGTTTACTTGTTTATTGTCTGACTCCCCACTGGAATGTAAATTCTATAAGGGCAGAGAACCTGCCTGCTTTATTAATGAACTTCCAGTGCTTAGCACAGCGCTTGGCCCTAAATAGGCTCTTTTCAGTAAATACTCTTGCATCAGTGAACAAATCAAGATGGAGCTCCTTCGAGATTCACACCCACTTTGTGAATTTGGGCAAGTGTCTTCCAACTCTGGGCCTCTGTTATCTCATCCGTAAAATGGCCTTGAGATGACCTCTAAGCTTCCTTCCAGCTCTGAAATTCCACAGCTCTCTGATCTGACACTGGGAAACCGCTGGGTCCCACCCCATTCAGTTATTTTCCCTTTATTGCCCGAATACTTTAGAAAAGGGGGTGGCATGTTCTTAACTCCTTTTTGAGCATTTGGGCTGTTTTCCAATGCTTATAATTGCATTAGACACTGGTGAAATTAACTGAGTTATTGATTCTGGAGTTTCGGGTCTCTGCTGGCAGGATCAAACCCACAAGCTGGCAGCTTAGTATTCTTTTTTGTTTCTGTCTTCTTTTTTATTATTATTATTATTGGTAATTTTGTGAGATTATAGGCCAGCCTCTTGAATCAACAATTCTTTCACTCTATAATAAAGTTGTATTTTAAATTTTCCTTTCGACTTTAATTGCAGTCAGGCATGAAACGAGAGAATGAGGGTGCCGTTCCAGATGAGTGCACATTCAAAATCATTCAGGCTCTACTTGGAAGAGGAGAGGAAAATTAATGAGAACAAACAGGCCTTTGGAACCAGGCTCTCCCACTCCTTTCTTTGTAACATGGACTCTTTCTCCTAATAGAGTAAATGGAAAAAACACCAGAGCAAACAAACTGGGGAGTTGCTAGTACAATCAGTTCTTTTGGTCTACACAGACCTAAATAAAGTGAAGACTGAGCAGTGGATGTGACAAAACCAAACAATTCAGTATTCATTCATCCACCAAATCCTTATTGATCACCTGTTCTGTGCCAGACTTTGGGCTGGGTGTGGGGGATAAAACAGTGAATAAGGCAGATAAAATTGCTATCCTAATGTTATTATTCACATTTATGATGTGCCGACACAATGTAATTGCTTTTAATGAATTTTCTCATTTAGTTTTCAAAGTATCTTTATGAAGTAGGTACTATTGTGAGTCCCACTTAAGAGATTAAGAAACTGAGACATAGGGGGATGAAGTGACTTGTTCCAGATCACATGACTCGACAATGGAGCACCAGCGATGACATCAGAAGCTGAGCTCTTACCCAATGGAGTTTACAGTCTAGTGGGGTGAGTAGATGAGTAAGCAGGCAATTCCAAGATGGTTCAAGAAATGATTGGATAGGAGACATGGAGAAAGAACCATCTTGAGAGGCCGAGGAAGGATCTGCAAAAGAAGTAATGTCTGAGATATGAAAGGTGAGAAGGAATAGCCAGGCACTTGGAAGTGCTAAAACTATTTCATATGAGAGATAAGTGGAGGAACAGAACAGGAGAGGGATGAGAGATGAGACCAGATCATGAAGGGCCTGGGAAGCCAGGCCAAGACTTTTGTATCTTGATGGCAATGGGAAGCCACTGCAGTAATGCCATCAAATACACGCTTTGGAAAGGTCATATCTAACGGTTGTATGCAGAAAGGACTGGGGGGTTGGAGGTAGAGAGATGAATTAGGCCCAGGGGAGACACGATGGTGGTCTGATTGAGGCTGGAAACAATGGTGAAGAGAAGTACATTGGCTTGAGAGCGTTTAGGTGTAGAAGTTACACTACTTTGTGATAATTCAAATGTCCACTCTCCAGGCATGCAACCTACTTTAACAGCTCTGGTTGCCTGTGATACTGATAACTCTCTACTGTGGTTTGTGCTGTATAGACAGGGTGACATACAAGAAAACTTAAGAAAGTTTAAGCCATTTTCCTTATTATACTGTTCAAAGTCCCTCATATGAGTTCCTCTGCTAATTTATAACTAGGATCTAATGTTTTTCCCTTTAAGTGGTGGTTGGAAACAATTTAATGCATCATGTTTTACTCTTGCCTTGGCTATTGAGAAGTTCAGGGTAAATTTTTATACTTACCATAGATATATTAGCCTAGGGGTTTGGCCTATTTGTTTTTCCTTCTTTAAATTTAATTTCTATCTTTTTATACATGTGTCTTTTTTAATAATCGTAAGTGGCTTTGAATACTGTTTGGAAGAGGTAGAGTATAAAATAATAAAAATAAAAAATTGCTGATCTGGGAGTGAGGTCACAAGGTCTAGCTTCAATCAGCTTCCTTCTCACCTGCCACAGATCCTGAAATTCCACCATTAGACCCACTCTTATGGGTTAGGGTTTCATCTTCACAAGGCCCCTGAGATGAACACATGTGTATTTCAGAGGGTAACTTTTTTGTACCTATTAGTAAGCCAGAAGAGATTAGTTTACTGAATGTCATGTCTGCCACTTAGCTGGGTATAGGACTTGGAAGGAATGGGAAATAGGATGGAGAAGTTTTGGTGGAGACTTGGAGGTTAGGGCCACTTTGGAGACTAGAGCTTTTTGAAGGCCAAGTAGACCAAGGAAAAACCTGAGTGGGAGGCCATAGAAGGACTAGCCAGGATACCTCAAAGGAGGTAAACATCACTGGCAGGAGAGGAAGTGGAAAGCCAGAAATCTGGTCAGAGGAAAGTGGTCTAGAGTGTGTCCACTTAGCCTTGTTTTCTTCCATTGTTGACAGAGGCCAACCAACCTACCTGATTTAAACAGCAAATTAAAAATGCAGTGATTAGTTGATTGCCCATGTGGAATGATTTTTCGGAGACTCAGAAAGAGACTCTTGCTTTCTATTGTCCAAATATCTTCATTAGGTTTCCACTTTGGTGGTTCATTCACTGCATCGAGTCATTGCCATCTCAGGAATTCTCTGCTAAAATGTGAATACCCCTGGTCAGTATAAGGTAGTAAGGAAGAAATCAAAGAAACACAGGTGTTTGAGCTGGAAGGGACCTACAGATAAAAGATTGCAGCCCTCATAGATGGGAAAACGTAACCACAGGGGGTTAAACTCGTCAGTTCACAGTCATAAAAATAATTAATGGCAAAACTTAGCTTAGAATACAGGTCTCTGTAGATGCTCTTTTCACAACATCATGTGATAAGCAGGCAAACAAACAGGGCCAGCTTACATCCAATTCCTTTTCTAAAGTAACAACTGGATAACAAGGGAATGAGATCCAAGATTAGCAGGTTGGATGAGAGGAAAAGAGAGATAAGAGAGTACTAATAGTAATGATGTGGACTCATTTATGGACAGCTGAACCGTGTTCAGAGGTCAGTCGGTGGCTCAGCGGCAGAATCCTTGCCTTCTATGCAGAAGATCCAGGTTCGATTCCTGACCAATGCGCCTCATGCCTAGCCACCAGCTGTCTGTCAGTGGAGGCTTGTGTGTTGCTATGAGGCTGGACAAGTTTCAAGAGCTTCCAGACTAAGACAGACTAGGAAGAAAGACCTGACAATCTACTTCCAAAAATCAGTCAACAAAAACCCTACGGATCACAATGGTTTGATTCCGTTGTGCACGGGGTCATCATGAGTTGGGGGCCGACTCAGCAGCAGCTAACAAGAACAACAAGACAACAACAAACCATTTTCATGAACATAAATTGCCATTTATTACTCTGTGTTGAATTGTCCTTTATCCCTTATGATTCTGGGGGGACCATCAGCCAAACAGCCTAATTCTCCCAACCTCCACCTTAGTGCACAGGACTAAGCGTGGGCCAATCATAGTTCTCCATACCCCTGTTTGTAGCTCTTGCTATAAGCAAGAAGTGGTTCTAGATCCAAGTGGATCCTGTCAGAGTCCCTTCATGAAATAGGATGTATGAAAGTCAGGAGAAGGGCTATCTCTCACTTCCTCTGTAAAGATTATTTGGCCTGGAATTGCCAGAGGCCGTCTTTGAGAGAGCTTGCCTGAGTTCAAAGCAGCCAACACAGAAAAAAGCAGAGCCCACAGCAAGGAAGAATAAGAGGGAGATATGTAGGGAAGGAGAGAAGGAAGGAGAAATAGATTGAGAGAGCTTGAGAGAGAGAGAATTCAAGAGCGAGGAAGCATCTGGAAAAAATAATTTGAGTTACGCCTGAAATTATGCCTGAAGCCAGATGCACTCCAGGACTTTTCAGTTGTGGGAGCCAGTAAGTACCTTTTATTTTTTCCTGTTTAAACTAGTTCTAGTTAAGGTTCTCTTATTTTTTACTGTAATTTCCCTGTTTGTAATAAGCTTTTTATATAAATTATCCCACTTGATCTTCTCAACCACCCTGAGAGATAGGTATTATCCTGATCATTATTTTATGAATGTAAAACAGAGGCTCAGGGATATTTAGTGATTGGCCTAAGGTTATAGAGCTCATAAGTGGAAGAATCTGAGCTTCATGAAAGCAGTCTGTGCTATTCTTCATAAAAGACATTCTTTTTATCTGCTAAAGCCTTGCTGTTCAAAGTATAATCTGTAGACTGGAAGCATCTGTGTCACCTGGGAGTGAATTAGGAATGCAGATTCCCAGGCCTCAGCCCCAAACTGCTCAAGCTGATTGTGTTTTAACAAGATCCCTGGGTGATTTGAATACATAATAAACTTTTCTACTAAGGGCAGGGTGTTGGGCAGTGAGGTAGTTGCTGGTGAGTGGACAGAGAGGCCTGAGCAGCCCTCCAAGAAGTTGCTGAGTATCAGCTTTGTGCTTTCCATGGCATGGTGGGGGGCTAACCCTTCTTTCTGCTGACTGCTCTTCTTCCTAAACTGGTGTGTTGACACGTCATTAGCTGCTAAGATAAGGCTAAGCAGATAAGCCACTAGATAACCACACCGGCCAAATGAAGTAGATTATTTGAATTGCTGAGTCTGGGCAGGGTATGCTCACTCAACAGTCAAAGAGGCAGGCTTGTCTCCAGCCTTGTGTGGGCAGAAGCTGTGCCAACCGCCTAGGCCGCAGCCTCCTCCTCCAGTACCACAGCAAGTCTGAGCGGGAAGCAGAAACGTGAGCAGTTCTCCTTTGAGGTCAGCATGTGGTGCAGCCAGAAGCCTGTGGTCAGCATGTGGCAACTCAAATAATACGCTTCACCAGTGTGAGAAAGCCACAACACAGCACGGAGGAAACAGTTCACCGGAACATTCCACCTCACGTTGGCTGGGCAAGATGGCTGCTCCCGCACTGGGATTTGAGCAGTGCTTCTGACTTCTCCAGTACATACTCTCTGGAGAATCACATTAACAGACAGGTAGATGGTGACAACGGAGAGCTCCTATGAACACAAGCTAAAAAGGCCTGAAATCTCCCTGTCTGGTTTACTTCTCTCAGCACTGAGGCTGGAGGAGGACACACACACATCGTTCTCTTTCTGGGGCTTCTATCCATTCCTTCAGAGAACGCACCAAATTCTGTTCCACCCTAATGAAGACACCTAGCAATGTGGGTGTGACTGGATTATTTTTGGGAACAATTCCTAGGATAACTTGGTGCATCCACCTCGCCTTTTACTCTGTGTTCCTGGAGAAGGACTGTTCCTGTGAACCACATGGTCCAGCACCACAGGAAGACAAGGCTGGGAGTTACCGTTGACTTGTGAGCGCATTACGCCTCTGATGTCTTTTTCCTGAATGCGTTTCAGCTTTACTCTTCTGATTCTTTCTCTCCCATCTGGTTTCTATCTGACCCAGGCAGCTGTTTTTTCCATTTAAAACAACACACTTACCTCTTTCTTCTTTACATGCCATGTTTTTAGTTCTGAAATGCTTTTTCATATGGACTGAAACAGATTGGATTCTATTCTTCTTTTCAAGAAAAGAAGTACCCATGGTTTGA
Organism: Trichechus manatus latirostris; assembly: GCF_000243295.1. Taxonomy (NCBI): domain Eukaryota; kingdom Metazoa; phylum Chordata; class Mammalia; order Sirenia; family Trichechidae; genus Trichechus; species Trichechus manatus. The sequence goes on along the minus strand of NW_004443956.1, from coordinate 11,655,398 downwards.
CTTGGGTATGTGCAAATTCTTTAAGCAGATCCACAGAACAATCGCGATGAATGTCTTTGCTCCCCTGGCTACGATGCCATTCCATATCCACCATCACCATGCTCTGTGCACAGAAAGATTTCAAGGCATGACTAATATTAGTACAGCCCGGTATATGTAACATGGTCAGCTTTGTATAATCAATATTTATAAAGACCATAGGAACGTCGCTCATAATGCAGAGATATGCCCAATTACAGTTGAGCAGTATGTGCTGGGCATTTTTGGAAAATGAAGAATAGATGACCTTTCTTCCAAATGACAGAATGCACCCCCTGGATTTTAAAGATAGCTGGGAAAGCAAAGCCCTGGAAATTTTCTTCTGCTGATTGAAGAGTGGGGCAGAACACTTTGCCATCAATGACTGGAGAATTTATTCCCATTTTAAGTAGTGTTTACATATCTAGCCACACCACAGGGAAAGAAATACAGGGAGAATGTGAAAAAGAGTAAGTTCAATATTCAAGAGAATGGCTGTCTAAACAAGTGGCAGGGCTATGGCTCTGGGATGAGAATGAGATTCGAATCCTAGCTCTACTATTGTCAGCCATGTGACCTCCTTGTGCCCCTAGATCTTCCTTCCTCCTCAGGGCCTTTGCACATGCTGTTCCCTCTGTGTGCAACACTTTTTCCCCATTTCACATGGTGGTTTCTTTAGGTCACTGCTTTTTATCCCCCATTCCTTCATCTTAGGGACCCTAAGAAAGGACTCTTGAGTCGTTGGAGCAGAGGAGGGAGGGTGTCCCTTCCCTTATGTGGCCTCAGTTTCCCTACCCGCAGTGAGATGGGGGGGCAAGGTAGTTGAAGAGACCCTTCCAGCCATGGCAGGTGGTATCCTTACAAGGGGAGGAACATACCCCCTCCTCACCATTGGCCCTGGAGCCCAGGTCTGGTTGTGGTTCAGGCATAAGGAGGCCACCCAAAGCTGTGGACTCAGGAGGCAGGGCAGGCCCGCAGGATGACCATCAGATTCTCCTTTGCAGACCTCCCTCCTCCTCCCTGTCTTGGGGCTCCGTCCCCTCTGGTAGTCAAGAGGTGGTCTTCACAGCTGCTGGTTCCTTTGCAGGCCCAGCTTTGAGATCAAGTCATAGCTGTGGGGGGCAGGAAGTGTCCTCAGTGGTGGGTACCATATGGCTTCCATGTCAGGTCATTGCTTTGATGTCACCTCTTCACAGAGGTCTTCCCTGACCACGCATCAGTGTAAGCACTGCCAATCTCCTTGTCTGTTTCCTTATTTGCATGGAGCACTAGCTCTTGTTATGTCTTTGTTTCCTTGTTTAGTATCTGTCTTACCGACTGTTATGGATTGAATTATATCCCCCCAAAATATATATGTGGAAGTCCTAACCCCGTACCTGTAACTATGTCCCTGCTTGGAAATAGGGGTTTCCATTTGTTAATGAGGTCTACCAAAGTAGAGTGGGTCTTAAACCTAATCCTTTCTGAGTGGTGAATTATAAAAAGAGCAGAATAGACACACACTCACACAAAGGGAAAGATAGATGCGCTGTGAGGATTGTCTACAAGTAAAGGAACCCCAAGGATCGCAGGCAGACACCAAAAACTAGGGGAGAGGCCCACAGGAGGCATTGATATGGCTGGGACCCTGATTTGAACTTTTAGCCTCCAGAACTGTGAGAAAATTCATTTCTGTTCTTGAAAGCCACCCACTTGTGGTATTTTTTTGTTATGGAAGCATTAGGAAACTAAGGCACCCACTAAACTCTAAGTCCTCATAATGGTAGGGATTATGGTCATCCCCCACCCCAAATTTCTAACCACTGCATTCTAGAGTCTCTGACGTAGAACATGCCCCGTGAATGTCTATTGAATGAGCAAACGAGTGAGCCTTGAGTTGTCGTAATTGGTAAAATGGGCCTACTTTATAGAGTTGTGAGGATTCAATAAGGTAACACACGGAAAGGGCTCCGCCCAGTGTCTGGCCCCTGGTAAGCTCTCAAAATGGTGGTTGTTATTGTTCATCTTCTTAGGACATTTCCTGGTCTTGGTGGTGGGAGTGTTTAGGGGCTGATAGTGTGTTTATGAAACACAGGCCTTTCTCAGAACTTCTGGCAGGTACAACTACAACTTCTCCATCAGCCTCTCTATCTCAGGACGGCCATTCCCTTGAATTACGGGGCCCTTGGAAAATCTTGGTAAACTAATGGGATGCCTCTAATCATTGTTTGCAGTGCAAAATATTTCCACTATTTGCAATTATTCTGATAGATGCTTCTTTCAAAATGATTTTAGGGCTCTGTATTTGAAATGTTATTTCTTTTCTCCTAAATGCTGGTTAACAAAGCCAGATTTTCACGCTGTGTTTCCCGTTCCACTTCCTTTTGCTGTGGAATGGAAATTCTGATGGCTTTTCCAGTGTGAACTTGATGAAGCTGACCTGGTTGTAAACACGTGGCCCGCATGTGTAAAGTTTCTATATTCTTAAACGCTTCAGTTTTCTGAAAATCCCAGGTTGCTAGAACAACTTCTGAAATGTAAAATGTGAAAAGTATCACACAAGAGCTCCCATTCTCGGATTAGTTAAAATACTTTCGGGGAATGGAATATTTCTGTGGCCCTTTTAGGCCAAGATAGAATGTGTGTCTCCAATTCCAATGGTTTGCCTATGTAACATTACACATCTGGATACCTGGAAATGGCCAGGTGACCGGCCACATCTTTTGTCTTTCACATGAGTGCCCTGGCATTTTGTGGAGTCTTCGTATCATTCTTTTATAAAAATAAAGTAAAACTTCATAGATTTTAAAATGGCTTATGCTAGAATTGATTATAAAAATGTAATGCTTTTGTCATCTTTATTGGGGAAAACACACACACATCTTTTTGCTCTGAAAAGAAGAAAGTGCTACATCTAAATTAGTAGGGTGAGAAATTTTAAAACAATTTTCCTTCATGGGATAATCTTATAACCTTTATAGGATATCACTCCTCATAATTTAAAATTCCGGTTATAGTTTTGCAGCTTTAGACATAAATGGGATCCCTTCTTGGGACTCGAGCTGTCTGAAGGTAAGATGAAACTCAGGCAAAGATGCGACCTCTAGCCATGGGTTAGAGAAGCGGTTCTCAAAACCCAGTGTGTGTAGGGATTACGTGGGCACTTGGTGCTCCTTAAAAAAATGCAGATATCACCCCCCACCATGATTCTAATTTAGTTGCTGTTATAGATTGAATTGCGTCCCCCCAAAAGCAATGTGGAAATCCTAACCCCTGTATCTATAAATATGACCCTAATTGGAAATAGGGATTTTCTTTTGTTATGTTAATGAGGCCATACTGGAGTGGGGGGGGGTCTTAAATCTAATCCCTCAGAAGTGTCTTCTATAAAGAGCAGGACAGACACGACATGCACGTGGGGGATACGAAATTAAGGCCCAGGAATCTTCATGCATGTGGGCCCCAAACCATGCCTGAAAATTTACTGGGTTAATGTTGTTTAAACTAATATTTACAGAGCACAATTCTGAAAGCTTTGTATAGATTCACTTATTTAATCCTCATAACAACCCTAGGAGGTTGGGGCCATTATTATCCTCATCTCATTGAGGAGGAAATGGAGGCAAAGAACTCACATAGCTTGCCCAAGGTCTCACAGACCCAGCTAGTTAGAGCAGAGCTGGGGTTCAAACTCAGGCAGTCTGCTACACTGGCTCTTATGGGTTATCATTGTTTCCCCACTTCCAGTCTAGATAATAGATGGGTTTTTTTACTTTTTTGCATGAATGAAAATTTGCACCTATGTGTGCACGCTGAATAGATTGGTCAGTTGACTCATCAAAAGGACCAGGCATATAGTCATAGGACCATGTAGAGAGAAATGGAAAAGGGAGACCACCAGCCAATGAGAAGAGACTGTACGGCAACGCGAATTTGGATTTGATGCAGATTCTTATCTCAACTCTTGGCATTTTATGCAGCTAATTGTCTTCATTAGTATCTATTTCAATGTATGCATTAACACAGCGGGGATAACTTTAGAGAGACATCATTAAAATCTATAAAATATTTATCTTACCATATACAATAAAGTGTTTTTAAAAACTTTAAAAATATTTTTATACATTACACCTCTACCAAGTCCTGAAGGATACATTAAGATGAAGAAATTTCCTCTGATTTGTGTATGTGCATATGTGGGGGCAGTTACCACAGTGTTGCTATGACTATGGTGGGTGTTGTAATAACCCATTCAAAAATACAGGCACCCCAGTTATTGGCTCATCACAGGCACGTGTTATTGGAAACAGAATGTACAACCTTGACCTACAAAATGATGAGCCCTTGCCAACTCAACTGAAAGAGCAACTTGTAGACTGTACCTAGTTAAGGGCTGTGGTTTCAGCAAAGACAAACATTACATAAAGCAGAGTTTGTTGTTCAACTGTGCTGAAGATGAGTAAAGTTCACAAGAGCTCAGTTCAATATGTGTAACCAGATACGGACACCAAAGAATTAACATGGACCAGGCAACAGAATGTTACTGTGTATGAGAGACCAAATTCATCACGAGCCATGATGTTCCAAAGATAGACTTAATGACTCAGATGAAGGAGTAGCCTCCAATTGATAATGAGAATGCTCACACTTGAGAAAGATTAAAATTATATCCTGGTAGGGTTACTGTTAAGGATAACAAAGTTTCTGGTGATTTCTAGTAAATTCTTTTTACTGCATGGTAGATAAATAAACTCACAGTTTATCTATGCTCTTACATAGAGCACTTATCAGGTCTTTTTCAACAATTTAACTGAAGGAGCAATGTGTTGATCTTTGAGTCAGTTTCTGACTTCTTAATGCTAGTGTCAACATTTAGACAGTGAGTATCTGCCATTCAACGAAGTTGATGAGAACGATCAATCAAAATAATTTAGGAAACCCTTTCCCTTAAAAGGGGGTGAATTAATTTATTTGGTTGACTAAATAGACAACCCAAAGCTGTTATTAGTTTTGCTCTGTAGCTATGGCTATGGTCTTTGTTCAGGGCTACAAATCTATCAGATATTTCTCTTACCATACAGAAAAGTGTTTTTAAAAACTTTAAAAATATTTTTAAACATTAAACTTCTAACAAGTCTGGAACAATGCATTAAGATGAAGGAAAAGGGAAGTAATAAACATTTCTTCTATCTCTCAAACCTGTCAGTATCTCTAGCCCAAGCTGCCATCAACCTTCACCTGAGCTACTGCAGTAGCCTCCTAGCTGTTCTCCCTAAGTCTAGTCTTGCTGCCCTCAATTCAGTCTCCAGTCCCTAGTTAGAGTGATCTTCCTAGGCCCTCTGCCTGAAATATCCTTCCCATTAGTTTTGACCTGACTCCCTCTTACTTCAGACTTACTTCAATTGATATGCCACTTCCTCAGAGAAGCCTTTGTTGGGGACCCCATCAAAATTAGATCCTCTACTTGCTCTCTTTATCTTTCTCTAAGATCTCGTTCCTCTATAGCACTTAGCATAGTTAGTTGTTGTTGTTAGGTACCATCGAGTTGGTTCCGACTCATAGTGACCCCGTGTACAACAGAACAAAACAGTGCCTGGTCCTGCGCCATCCTCACAATTGTTTCTACGTTTGAGCCCATTGTTGCAGCCACTGTGTCAGTCCATCTCAGTGAGGATCTTCCTCTTTTTCGCTGACCTTGTGCTGTGCCAAGTATGATATCCTTCTCCCGGAACTGGTCCCTCCTGATAACATGTCCAAAGTATGTAAGACGAAGTCTAGCTATCCTCGCTTCTAAGGGGCATTCTGGCTGTACTTCTTCCAAGACAGACTTGTTTGTTCTTATGGCAGTCCATAGTATATTCAATATTCTTTGCCAACACCATAATTCAAAGGCATCAATTCTTCTTCTGTCTTCCTGATTTATTGTCTAGCTTTCACATGTGTATGAGGCGATTGAAAACACCATGGCTTGGTCAGGCACGCCTTAGTCCTCAAAGTGACATCTTTGCTTTTTAACACTTTGAAGAGGTCTTTTGCAGCAGGTTTACCCAGTGCAATATGTCCTCATAGTTAGTAACTATATTTTCATCTGAGTGATTACATATTTAATGTCAGTCTTCCACTACACTATAAGCATAATAGAGGCAATGTGTATCATATTATCAGTGCATCTTCAGAATCTAGCAGGTGACCTGGTACATAGCAGTTGCCCAATCAATACTCGTTGAATGAGAAATATTGAATCATAATATGCTCACTGCAGTCACAAAGAAGAAAGAAGTGGAAACATCTTATAAATAGGCCACATGCATTCTTTAAGACCCTGAGTTATTTTTATTAGTGTCCAGATATCTTGTTAAATTCCAAAATCACGATGATGGGGGAAAGTTCAATAAGCTATTTAACCTTCGTTTATATTTAACATGACTTCCCCAAACAGATGGGGAGCTACACCAGACTTGGAAATGGATTTAGAAAATCTGCATGGTGAAAATGCACACAAAACAATTTCATTGTTTTCCCCCTTTTCTACTTTTATTATTCTTCAACTCATTATGTCCAGAATCAGTCCAGTGATTGGCAACAGAGGTGTTGAAATGGACTGAAGGCGTGAGCAACCTCTGACATGGAATCCCTTAGAGCTCCCATTAGACCCATATTCTCAGCAAAGCCAATGCAAGAAGTGTAGCAAGGACGGGCACAGTATAATTTAAAAAAAAATTAAGGCTATTGCTTAACATTTTTTAGGTCCACTTTGAGCAGAGCAGCAAATTTCTTTTTCTCTAAAAATGACCAACTTTATTCTTAAAGCTTGCCAAGAGAAGGAAATGCCACAATCTCCAAAGGGAAGAGGTAGAGATTAACTCTGATAATTCATGCAAGGATTTAGCAAAGTGGCTGTCGCACAGCAAGTGCTCAATCACACCGTCGGCGAGTATTGTTGGTCTTCAGTAATCCTGGGAAAGAGAGCTTCTTTCAAACCTTTAATCTTGGACTCTGTACTGATTTTCTTAGCAATCTTGTGGCCAAAAAGTTTTTGATAAATCAAGCCTAGATTCTTCTCCTTGTCATTCAACAGTCTTTCATTGCCTTTAATATTTCCTCTACTTCTCTTAAAAGAAGAAATTGAAAAGTAATAATTGACTACTAAGTGACGACTGTGCCTTCAGAGATTTTGGGTGAATTGTAGGGTCCTAGCAATTAGCCAAACAACTAAGGCTAGATTTTCTCCTCTTTTCTAGCCTAGCCTTTGTCATCTGGGTAATTGCATCAATTCTACACTTCACTTTGCATGTATTGCCAGAGTATAAGCTGTGCAAAAAAGGGATGTTTTTTCATGACTTCCTTTGAAAGGCTTTCCATCTAGGGAGGAAGAGGGCTTCTCTTGTTTAAAAACAAAGGAACCATCCATCCACCAAGACCTTTCTTCTCAATTAAGTATCTCTTGAATTTCAAAGAAGGACTTGGAATTTCTCAGTCCTGATCTTGACTGCAGCTCCAGAGCTGTGGGTTTATTTTCTTTGTCCCTTTAAGACCAGAAAACACTACAGGCAATGAAATAAGTGTTCTTGTTTTTCTTGGGTTCAAAACAAGACCAGATTCCAACCTGCTAATGCTTACCATTTTACAGTAACCAAGCAGTTTATGATAATCAGCTCAAGAATATACTTTCTTTCCAAACAAGGATATGACTACTAGCAGCAACAGCTGTATTTTGCTAGTCAATCCTCATGTTAAAGATTTACAGTTTTGAATTCTGTCACTTGGTTTGCCAACTGTCCCTCTTCCGGGAGCTGCCCAGTTGTTTCTGAGGGGCCTTGAAATGGTTTCCTAGCTATTTAAACGCCCCAAATGACAATGCCTCCTTAGAGTGGGGCTGAAGAATGGAATTCCCTGTTTACATCTACAAGACTTCTCTTGCTCTCCTTTCAAACATATGCGGAGTCACCGCAGAAACTGGAATCAGATGAAAAGAAATCCTGGCTTTTAAGGCAAGTTTGAAAAATGTAAAGCTGGGAGCCAGCTTCGAGCTCTTTCCCTCGTTCCCTTTCCGCGTTATGTGATTCATTTGCTCTAATCCATCACCGATTCATCATGCTCGTCCGACAGAACCTTCAAAGCAAACCCTACAGCTGCTTTTGCCATTTATCAATGGGAAATAAAAGAAAGGGGGGAAAGTAAGGAAAACATATCACCATGTTCCCGAGTCAGGGATAATGGGTGTGAAAAAAGGGTGGAGGGAGAGCTTATCTAATGAATCCCAGAGCCTTCTTAGGATGTGAGTTCTTGGACAAAGGATTATAACCGAGAGCAAGACTAGCAGCCAGTCTGCAATAAAGTTTCCGGGATAAAGCCTGCCAGAAACAAAAGGTTTAGTGGGAAACTCGAGGAATGTGTACAAAATGATACCCACTCTAGGGGAGTTTAATACCTACAAATGTTTGTAGAAATTTCTTCTCTACGACCAGTCTCCCAGCTTTCAGGAGTTGGGGGTGGGAAGCAAACATTTGACCTTACTGCCCTTCCTTACAGACTGGAAAGTGACTGATGGAGTAGTTCACAGTTCTCATTTTCATAAGATGCCTTGCAAGTCACCTGCCATTTATACACAGCCGATGGGTGTCATAGTCTGGAATTTGTAACCCACCAAGTTTTGCTCTCAGATTTGAGAATCAAAAAGCAAAGGGTGTGACTCAGTGATTTTACTTCTAGGAATTCAGAGGTATATATTTATAGCCATATGAGATGCTGTATGTAGGTTAGTCTTTGTAACAGCAAAAGGTAGACAAACCTAATGTTCATCAGCAATGGTCTATGTAGCTATTAAAAAGAATGTGGAGGATAAACAAACTGTGGGAATGCCACTGCTCAGCAATAAAATGGAACAAACTACCGATGCATGCAACAACATGGATGAATCTCAAAAACACTGTATGATTCCATTTACAGGAAATTCTAGAACAGGCAAAGCTATTTTATGGTTCCAAGGAGTAATAGTTGCCCTGGGGTACAAGGGTGGCGATGGACTGAGAAAGGGCATGAGGGAAGTTTCTGGGGTGATGTTAATGTTCTGTACCTTGTTAGGGGTTTAGGTAATGCAAATGCATTCATTTGTTAAAACTCAGTGGATGTGCACCTAAGCTCTATGCATTTGTCAAAACTCAGGAATATTTAAGATTCGTGCATCTTCCTACAAGTATATTTTACATTAAAAAAACCTGCAGACAAATTTTGAACTATAGCTAATGATACGCTTGCTGAAATATTTAGGTGGAAGTGTGTCGATGTCTTCTATTTACTTTGAAATGCATGAAAAATAAGATGGATTGATGGATGCATGGAAGATGGATAGGTATTTGACAAAGCAAGCAGAGTAAAATGTTACTGTAATATCTAGCCAGTGGATATTCAGATGTTCACTGTAAAACTCCTTAACACTTTGCTCTATTTAAATTTTCATTAAGTTTTGGGGAAAAAAGTAAAAGAATGGGGAAGCTTTTTATGTCTCCTGATATGGATTGATCTCCAGGTTAATTTTGCTAAGTGAAAAAAGCAACAGTATTCACAGTATACTAGCAATTGTAGGAAGAAAAAAAGAAAGATAGAATGCATATAAGTATCTGTTGATGTGTGCATATATCATCTCTGGAAGCAGATTCTAGAAATGGATTACCACGGTCACTTTAGAGCAGGGGAAATTGGTGCCTAGAGGAGAGGGGCAGGGCATATCTTAATTGTAAATCATTTTTATACCCTTGAATTTTGTATGATATGTGAATAAATTATCTACTCAAAGGAGAAAAAAAAAAAAAACAAGAGCAAGGATATATGTCTGAGCTGTGTCAAATACCTTCAACTGACTGCGTTTGCATTACTGACACTTAGAATTTATTCTATTAACATCAAGTCATTCACCCCATTTTCACCATTTCTTGTGTGCCAGGCATCTTGCTAGACTCTGGGGATATGGTAGGGAACAAAAGCTAGAAGTGGTCTTTGCCCTCATGGCTTATCTTCTGGTAGGCCTAATTCAGGGCCAGGTACATGCTGGAATGTTGAACGACACAGGAAACATCAGAAGATGGAAGGAAGACACAGAGTCACTGTATCACAAAGAATTGTTCCACTTTCAGCCATTTTAGGAGGTAGCATCTGATCAAGAACCGATGGTATTGAAGGAAGAAGTCCAAGCTAACTGAAGGCATTAGCGAAAAACAAGGTTCCAGGAATTGACGGAAAACCAATCGAGATGTTTCAACAAACATATGCAACGCTGGAAGCACTCCCTTGTCTATGCCAAGAAATTTGGAAGACAGATACCAAGCCAACCAACTGGAAGAGATTCATATCTGTGCCCATTCCAAAGAAAGGTGATAAAACAAAAAGCAGAAATTATTGAATGATATCATTAATACCACATGCAAGTAAGATTATGCTGAAGATAATTTAAAAACGATTGTAGCAGTACATCAGCAGGGAACTGCTAGAAGTTCAAGCCGGATTCAGAAGAGGATGTGGAATGAGGGATGTCGTTGCTGATGTCAGATGGATCTTGGCTGAAAGCACAGAATACCAGAAAGATGTTTACCGGTGTTTCATTGACTATGCAAAGGCATTTGACTGTGTGGATCGTAACAAATTTCAACTGTGTGAATCATAACAAATTATGGGTAACATTTCAAAGAATGGGAATTCCAGAATACCTAATGGTGCTCATGTGGAACCTGTACATAGATCAAGAGGCAGTTATTGAACAAAACAATGGGATGCTTTGTGGTTTAAAATCAGGAAAGGCGTGCATCAGGGTTGTATCCTTTCACCATAATTATTCAATCTGTATGCTGAGCAAATAATCCAAGAAGCTGGACTATATGAAGAAGAATGTGGCATTAGGATTGGAGGAAGACTCATTAACAACCTACAATATGCAGATGACACAACCTTGCTTGCTTAAAGTGAAGAGAACTTGAAGTACTTACTGATGAACAGTAAGAAAGAAAACAAAAATCTTCATAAACTGGACCAATAAGCAGCATCATGATAAATGGAGAAAATATTGAAGTTGTCAAGGATTTCTTTTTACTTGGATCCACAATCAATGCCCAAGGAAGCAGCAGTCAGGAAGTGAAACAACGTATATAACATTGGGCAAATCTGCTGCCAAGGACCTCTTTTAAAGTGTTAAAAAGCAAGTATGTCACTTTGAGGACTACGGTGCACCTGACCCAAGCCACAGTATTTTCAATCGCTTCATACGCTTGGGAAAGCTGAACAATGAATAAGGAAGACCAAAGAAGAATTGATGCCTTTGAATTACAGCATTGGTGAAGAATACTGAATATACCATGGACTGCCAGAAGAATGAACAAACCTGTCTTGGAAGAAGAAAGAACGCTCCTTAGAAGCAGGGACGGCGAGACTTCGTCTCACATACTTTAGACATATTATCAGGAAGGACCAGTCCTTGGAGAAGGACATCATGCTTGGCAAAGTAGAGGGTCAGCGAAAAAGAGGAAGACCCTCACTGAGATGACTGACACAGTGGCCGCAACAATGGTCAAACGGTAACGATTGTGAGGGTGGTGCAGCACCTGGGCAGTGTTTCAGTCTGTTGTACATAGGGTCGCTATGAGTTGGAGTGGATTCGATGGTACCTAACAACAGCAACAATTTTTCTAAGTAAATCACCAGGCCCTTCTCCCTAGGGTCTTAGTCTGGAAGTCCCATTGAAACCCGTCCAGCATGGGTGACCTTGCTGGTATTTGAAATACTGGTGGCATAATTTCTAGCATCACAGCAACATGCAAGCCATAACACTATGACAAACTGACAGACGAGTGGTAGTCTTTGACCTTTAATCTCACTAAATGTAATCACAGACGGTAAGCTCATTTGAAAACTGTAGATGGCTGACGACTATACTTCTAACATATAGTCACTTTATATTCTTCTATGGTATTCTAACTGCTCCAATACCAATATTCTATTTGAAATTACCAAGTGGCAAATAAGCAGATGCCAAGTAGTCTGGTTAGAACAAAACATTACATTTGACTAATTATTTCTAAAGGATTTTTACCCTTAAACCAATAAACATACTTGGTACAGCTAATTCTCCATATCCCATATTTCCCATTTTTCAGCTGTTATTCTGAAAAATTAGTGGAATTTTCCTCCAAGATCAGATATAAGGAAATTTATGGCCAGGTGAAATTTTCTAGGCAGGATGTTGCCTTTCTATTAAGCTTTCATTTCCCTTCCTCAAAGAAGAGCCTTCCCGGCTCATCTGACTTTTTGTCATTGTCAGAATGAGGCTGTTTCAGGGTGGGTCTCAGTGAATGACTCAAAAGCCTTTTAGTTTGGGAAGCCCAAGCACCAAGATAATTTTCACGCTAGGATTACTTGTCCAGATGGTCTGAGCACAATTTTCTTGGCATGCTCGTAAGAACACAGGAATTTTCAAGGGGAAACCCGAGAACAGAGTGAGGAAGAGAATAGGCGGGGGAGTGCCAGCTGTGGCAGAGGATTAAAAAAAAAAAAAAAAGAAAAATTCTGGATCCCACAAAATGGCGCAGGCCAGCTGAATTGGAATTGGTCCTGGTCACATTTGGCAATGGTATCCTCCCTTCTCCAAGAGCATGGCCTTTCCCTCTCCACAGTGGGAATTACGGGGATCTCCTAAGCAGAGAACAGAGGAGGAAAGAACCAGAGGGAAATTCACAGTGTGGAAGGCGACAACTGAGGCGCAGCATGGAATACCACCACCAGGAAGCCTCCGGTAAACTCCCGTATGCCTGCGTGGCACACTGAGCTTGGTGGGGAAGGAAACTTGGGATGGTCAGGCAGCTCTCTCTGATAGCCTTAATGCCACTGTTTAATAACATAGAAATAGGTGTAGAATTCTGTGACAGTCCCCAAGATTCCTGCCCCGATGTACACCTCCCAGTTCTCAGTCAAACACCAATATACTTGTGCTCCTTCAAAAATAAAAAAATCTATGTAAGACCAAACCCAAAAACCAAAACCAAGCCCACTGCCATCAAGTTGATTCCGACTCATAGAGACCCTAGAGGACAGAGCAGAACTGCCCCATAGGGTTGCCAAAGTTGTAAATCTTTACAGAAGCCGACAGCCACATCTTTCTCCCTCAGAGTGGCTGCTGGGTTTGAACCACCGACCTTTCAGTTAGCAGCTGAGAGCTTAACCACTGTGCCACCAGGGCTCCTTATCTGAAATGAAATGGTCAACATTTACCCTAAAGCATAGATGAGAAGGTCAAGGGCGGGTGCATGGAAGCTGGATTAATGGAAGCAGAAGCAACCAGAACGGAATTTGCTTTGTAAGCTTTCACCAAAAACTCAATAAAATATTTATTGAAAAGAAAGAAAAACCACTAATCTAGGTGCTGCTGTGGAAGAATTTTGCAGATGTAATTAAGGTCCCAAATTCGTTTCCTTAAGATTCCAAAGCATTTGTTAAAAAAAAAAAAAAAGTAAAATATCTCATCGATAATTTTTATATTGGTTACAGGTTCATATGACAGTGTTTTGTACTAAATAAAATGTCTTATTAAAATTAAAGAAAAAAAAGATAGAGCTAATCAATCACATAAGCCCTTTAAAAGCGAGTTTTCTCTGGCTGGTTGCAAAAGGGAGTCAGAGACCAAATTTAAAAGAAAGTAAACGTCCATGTTTGTGAAATGCCCATGGCAAGGAACTTCAGGTGACTTTTAGGAGTGTGAGGGCTGGCAGAAAATGAGACCTTAGTCCTACTGCAGCAGGGAAATGAATGAAGGCAACAACCTTGGACAAGGACCCAAAGCCCCAGAGGAGAACTAGAGTCCTGGCTGCCATCTTGATTTCTGGCTAGTGAGACCCTGAGCAGAGTATCTCACTGCGCTGTGTGTGAACTTCTGACCTATAGAAACTGTGAGATAAAACATTTGTTTTAAGCTGCTGAGTTTGTTACCCTGCAATAGAAAAGTAATATATAAGACAAGAGTTATATTAATAGCCAGAGAGGCAGTCTGGCTTGCTCATCAAGAGAACAAGCTTTTTTTATCAACTTCTTTGATTAACATCCTGGCTCCGTCACTTACTTGCTGTGTGACTTTAAACGGGCTACCTAATCTCTCAAAATCTGTTTCCTCATGTGTAAAATTAGGTTAAAATAATGGATAAGATTGAAAAGATGTTATGAGCATTAAATACAATACTATGTGTCAAGTTCTAAACATGATGCCTGGACTTAATGAGTACCCAGAAATTAGAGTTAGCATCAGCAGTCATGATTTGTGGCACATACAGCGTGCGTTGGGCTTTACAGATATTAATCTTCGCAGCAAGCATGTGGGATTGGAATTATTATACCCACTTTATAGTTGGGGAAACTGAGACTCAAAGGGGTTAAACAGCTTGCCCATAGTTATACAGCTAGTAAATGGAGGAGCCAGGATTCAAATACATAGCTCTTTGAACCTACATCACATTCTTGGAACCTTTTAATATTTCAAGCTCTATTCATGGTGAAGAGGTCATAACTCTTTAGCTTTTTCTCCTGGGAAAAGCCAGGGCAATAGATTCGGAATTCCACCCTGCTGGGTCTCTCAAAATGGAGCCAAAATGATCCTCAGTGCTCCAGCCATGGTCTCTGATCCAAGGAATGCTCTCCCCTGTGTCCCCCTTGTTTGGTTACCTCCTACTCACCCTTCAGACCTCAGCTCAAATGTCACTTCTGCAGGAAGACCTTCCTGACCCCACCGACTGTACACCAGCTCTACCTGATGCATTCTCATAGAGTCCCCTGCTTTGTAGTAATTCTCCCATTTTATTATTATGTACTAGACTAGTAGTTCTCATCTGGGGACACTTTTGCTCTCCAGGAGACATCTGTCAATGTTTGGAGATATTTTTGATGTTACAACTTGGAAGGTGGGGGCCCTGCTAATGACATCTCATGGGCAGAGGCCAGAGATGCTGTTAAACATCCTACAGTGCAAGAGACAGCCCCCAGCAACAAAGAATTACCTGGTTCAAAGCATTCATAATCCTGAAGTTGAGAAACCCTGTGCTATACTATAGGTTCCATGGGGCTGGGATTACATCTATTTTTCCTAATGATTGGATCCCTAGTGTCTAGGATGGTGCCCTCAAGAAAAAATGTATTGAATGAATGAAAGAAAGATAGTGTATCTTAGGTTAATCTTGAAGCTAACACAACCCCACTTCTTGCAGCTTCAGAAAACTGACATCAATGGCAGAGAGTAACTTTGAAACTTCTATACATCCTCAGAGGAGGGAAAACAAACAGGCAAAGATAGGTCTTTGATAAAGGAGTTAGGCAGATCTCCTTATTCTTCACCCCCAGCAGTCCCGGCGTCTCCTGCTTTTCCTAAACTTTAATTGATTTCCTTATTTTTCTAAAACGATCTGTGTTCGATGCAGAAAACTAGCAAATGCAGATGAGCCAAAAGAAAATTAAAGTAACTCATGTCCCTATTGTTGTTGCTGGGTGTTGTCTAGGTGTTTTCGACTCATAACAGCCTCATGTGACAGAGCGGAACTGCCCCATAGGGTTTTCTTGGCTGTAATCTTAACACGAGGAGATTTCCAGGTCTTTCTCGTATGGAGTTGCTGCTGCGTGGGTTCAAACTGCCAACTGTCAACCTCTCATTAGCAGCTGAGCACTTGATTGTTTGTGCCACCAGGGCTCCTATGATCCTATTATCTAGATATAAAAGCTGTTAATAGTTTAGGGCCCATCCTTTCAGCCCTATATCTATATGTATATTTTAAAACAAAAATGAGATCACATTGTACCTGTAAATAGTATTGTATCCCTTCTTTTTGTAAGTTAAAAGTAGTTCCCAGATAGTCACTTACTCGTTTATCAAATCTCACTAGTTTCCTCCTGGCGTACAGTACACACAGGTGAGGACAATCATTTCATGTCATCATACAGCTCTCCCCAGCATCATTTCTCATGTCTGCATGTCATTAACATCCAATGGCTGTACCATAATTTATTCAACCAATCCTCTCTTACTGGACGTTTAGACCGTCTCCTTCTCCCTCCTTTTTTTGCTGTCATAAACACCACCATCATGAACATTTTTGTGGCTAACCTTAACACACATCCCTGATGACTCCTCCAGAATCAGTCTGGCCCTTACTGCTTTGGAAAGCACCTTGGGTCACTGAATTTATAACCAAGATCACATGGCCAGCAGCAAACCCACAAACATTTCAAGTGAAAAATACAAGTGTTTGCTCCCTCCTCCTAACACTGATGGGAGAGCCAAGGTTGTAAGGGAAACAAGGCAGGACGGCCAAGTCTCACTGGAGACGTGGTTTCCACATTGTCTAAACCTGCTGGGGCAGGCCAGCCTTTGGCAAGGATGGACTTTACCATCTCTACCGCCAGAGGCTTCCCAAAATTCTCACCTTCGTTTTGAGTTCCCAGTGAAGAGTCTTGACATTCACAGAGAGTTAAAGAAGAAAAAGAAGTGCTCGTGGACAAATTAAAACAGCAAATGCCAGCTGGCTGGGAGTCATCATTTCTGTGTATGAAAGGTGGAGAGCCTCGTCATAAGCCCTAAGTAAACAGCTATGGAGACAAAAGACAAGGTGTTTTCTTTTCTCAGCACTGGAAATTCAGGAACGACTTGGGTCAGATTTTGCGACCTTCGCAGGAGTTTGGGTATCATAACATAACGATCATTCTGGAGCGGCCTCAGAGCCAATTACCAGCTTCTCTGATCTGAAAACCAAAGACGGCCACGGACCGAGCCTAAACCAGTTTGCTGGGGGATTCCAGTGGACAGCATGGTATATTTGCAAAGATAACCAAAGTCATCCCCACTCTCAACTCTGACCTTTGTTTAACTCTATGAACTTTGAACTGGAAGTATTCTTCCGGTGAGCAAAGGACAAAAAGGGAAAAAGGATGTATCCTTGTCAAACAAGGAATCCACCTGGTAAACGTGGGAGGTGACTTCCAGCATCAGGTTCTCAGAATATAAGGGGCTGAGATGCAGGAAGAAGCCACCCAACCCAAAGGTATTTAAAGATGTGTGTTTTTCCTGGGCATAAAGCACAGTAGAGTCCAGGTGAAAGGAAGAACGTGTCGTTCATAAACTATAAAGCTTAAGCAAACACTTGGCGGTTGGAAGGAAATTGCAGTGTTTTAATATGGTACAAAAGAATAGATGATAAATTCACTTAGAATTGAGGGGAGCAGCCTATGAATAATCCAAAAAGCATTTCTCTTGGTCCTGGGAATGAATAATGTGATTTCTTGCCCTGGTATATTTTTCTCTCTAATTATGTTTCTCATAGGTTATTGTTAAAATTAATTAGCATTCCCTGAGTGTCTGGAGAAAGGTCACCTGTATGTTGGGTGGCACAAAGAAGCCTCCTTGGAGTCAAAACGTTCTTACAGATAACTTATGCTTTGATCAACGAATGTTCACTGGGTATGCTCATTTTCTAGCATTTTTTAAGAACTCATTATTGTCCATCGATACTGTCGGTGGGGTTATACCATTGCCCTGTACACTACTTCTCATCACTCAGGCCTCATTCTCTGATCTAAAGGACATTCACTGTCTCTTGGTACTTTTTTTTTTTCTGATTTTATTAAATTTATTTTATTTTTTTACTTAAACCAGGACTTAAGCCGTGGGAGGTTCAGAATCTCCTGTCTTGTCCTCTGTAGCATTCTCTATGCCTGACACCCCTGGTTTGGGTTGGGTTTTCTATGGTTTGTAACAGAAAAGGTTCTAGTTAGTAACCTAGCCACTTGTTGGTTATGAGATCTTGGGATTACTTCACCACTCTAAGCTTCAATTTCCTCATCTGTAATATGGGGATAATAATTTATAATTTGTCGTTTTGTTGTGAGAATCAGATATGCTGCTGTTATTGTGGTTATTTGATCCCGATCATGACAACCTCATATATTACACAGTAGAACTGCTCCACAGAGTTTTCTTGGCTGTAATCTTCATAGAAGCAGATCGCCAAGCCTTTCTTCCATGGCACTGTTTCATGTGTTCAAACTGCCAACCTTTCAATTGGACTTTCTCCATCTGTTTAGGCCTGCTTTATTTCTTTCTATAACACTTATTTTCCATCTGTGGTGAAGTGATTTATTTAATTGTCCCAATTAATGGCCTCCCTGTGTTTATATCTTTTGCTCTATAACTTTGTCATCCCCTACCACTCTGATTCTGGGGTCAGTCATGTGACTGTCTTTGGCCAGCTGGATGTCAGCAATTATGATGCAAGCAGAGACTTGAAAAGCATGTGTGCGTTTCCGTTTGCCCTCTTGCAGGACTTGACTGCTTGCCTTTGCATCTCTGCCTGGCTGTGAGAGCATGCCTGGGCCAGCCTGTTGAGGGAGGTGAGAGACACATGCACCTACTGGCCTGGTTTGCTCCAGCTAACCCCAGATGAGCGAGCTGCCTCCCAGACATGTGAGCAAGCCCAGCCAAGATCAGAAGAACCACTCAGCCGAAACCTCTGATGCGCAGAATCATGAGCTAAATAAATGGTTATTGTTTGAAGCCACTGACTTTTGGGGTGGTTTGTTATGCAGCAAAAGCTACCAGGTACATTAACATACCATATAATTTACTTGTTATGTGGACAGTCTCTCTCCCAAGTAGATCATAAGCCCCAAGGAGTCTGGTAGAGATTTTTGTTTGTTTTATTCCCAGCTATGCCCAGGGTCTAGAACAGAGGCTGCAGACAGTTGGTACTTCACGAATACTTGTTGACATTAAAGGAGTAACACATAAAGTACCCTATAAAGTGGTACTGGAATAGATGTTTAACAAATGGTAGCTATTACATGTTAAGTATTTTTATGCCAGAGCCAACATTTTTCTCAGGGTCTTCTGTTAATTTTTCCACTGACATTGTTCAAAAAAGGGGAAAAAGAAATGACCCTTCCTTGAGTATATAATGGGAAATGAGGGTTGGCAATAATGTCAAATAATAACTGATTTGGTATTTTGGGCATTATGGATACACAGCCTAAGGCTCTTCATTTGGTAGCTCTGTAGGTACCACCCATAGGGTTGCCATGAATCGGCTGACTTGACAGCAACTATTGTTTGTTTGTTTTTAAATATGCACCACCTTGGTGGCACAATGGTTAAGCGCTTGACTTCTAACTGAAAGGTTGGCAGTTTGAACCTGTCCAGCGGCTCCGTGGGAGAAAGGCCCGGTGGTCTGCTTCCATAAAGATTACAGCCTAGGAAACCCTATGGGGCAGTTCTACTCTGACACATGGGGTCGCTCTGAGTTGGAATCAACTCGATGGCACCTAAAAACAACAAGAAGATGGAGCAGAGGAGGCTACTAGGGGTCCAGAAGGTAGACTTACATCATAGATATTTTTCTTTCAGAGCAATCATTGCATTTGAAGCAATTAATTAGTTATCGAGTTATCTATTTAATTTCTCTCATTTCTACCAAGCTGACCGCTCCATGAAAGAAGAGGTCATTCCTACTTTACTGACCATTACACCCTTATCATCCAGCGTAGTGCAGGTGTTCAAAAGTATTTGAATAACTGAATCACTGTCTTGTTCATTTCAAGAGAGTAAGCTTCTTGAACTGACGCACCCCATCTTGCCACAAATATGGTATGAACCTGGCAATATGGTAGCACTTCGTATGTGTGAAGTCATTCTCAGTTTTGGGCTAATAATAACAAATAAATTCTATTGAGCCATTAATGTGTGCAAGGCACAGTTCTAGGCACACAATGCACAAACTCACTGTGGGGTAAACCCACAAAAACCCCAAAAACAAAACCCGTTGCTGTCAAGTCAATTCCAACTCATAGTGACCCTATAGGACAGAGTAGAACTGCCCCATAGGGTTTCCAAGGAGGGGCTGACCTGCTGACATTTTGGTTAGCAGCCAAACGCTTAATCACTGTAGGTACTATAATAAGTCCCATTTTACAGATAAGCAATCAGAGACACAGTATACTCCTCTTGGCACACTGTGTTGTATCTTGGGCAAGTCATGCTCCCTCTGGATCTCTGTCCCTCATCTGTAAACTAAGGGGATCAGGTTAGAGCAATAACCCTCCTATACGTTCTAAGGAGAGCTATACATCTGAGATGTTCTGTGGTGGGCAGACCTGTGGGGTGCCATGCCACATCCTTCTGGCCCAATGTTTCAGTGTAGTTGTGTGGAAGGTTCACGCACATTGTCAGAGTGCCATGTCAATGTATCCCTCACTGTCTCTTTGCTTTGCTGCCTCAGAGCTTTCTCCAAAACCGCGGAAGGTTGCTCCACCAGCATGCATGTGCAACCCTAGAAGTGCAGGGTATTTAACTTCCTGAGGCAACCTTCAACCAACGGGGAATGGGAGCTCTAGTTGTCCCACCCTTCAGTAGGACAATTTTGAGGCACGTTTTAGACGGTTCCTCAGAGGTTCTCTAGCAATACTGAGTTGCAGTTGCTCACAGTGGTAACCAGCTCATTAATGCACTTTTACTGCCTTTTGTTCTTTCCCTGTCCCATTCTCCCACTCCCTCATTTTTAATCACTAGAATCAACTCCCAGATGAACTCTACCTGAACTCAAGTCTTCTCCTCTTCCTTTGGAGAATCCAAGCTAAGACATATGGTCAAATAATCTGGGGAAACACTGCACGCTGTGTTCCTCTCTGCACATTTACAATGCACATCAACATATTTAAGGCTCTGAGAAGTCCTGCTGCAAAGTAACCTGTCCAGCTTTCTTTAATTAGAGTTTCCCAAATTTACGTGCCCACAAAAATTGTTACCCCTAACATCTTTCAAGTTTTCCCAGAATGAGTGTTCCATGGAATTGCTTTGAGAAAGGATGGTAGGAATAATACGGGGGGATTGGAGTTGCTGAGTGGTACAAATGTTTATTGTGTTTGGGTGCTAACCAAAAGGTTGGAGGTTTGAGTCCACCCAGTGCTGCCTCAAAAGAAAGGCCTGGTGATCTACTTCCACAAAATCAGCCATTGAAAACCCTATAGCGCACCGTTGTACTCTGACACCCATGGGTTGGAAATGACTCTATGGCAACTGGTTTATGGGTGGATCAGCAGCCTCAGCTGCCATTCCATGGCCTGGAGCCAGTAGTTAAATAGAACTCCCTGGATGAGAGATTTCTCTCAGTGCCAGGGAGCAGAACCTTCAGACAAGGCCTTTCTGAAAACGGTCTCTTCCCCTTTTCCTTATAATTGGGAAGGCTAGTCTGCTGGTAGGGCCAGGAATATTTGGCTGCCTGGGCTGGGAATGCAGCTGTGGGCATCCTGAGAAAAATCTGCACTTGCTGATGACGCATAAGTCTGGATGAGATGAACAGGAAATAGATGCCAACCAGCCTTCCTCCCCACAGTCTCCTGCTAACTAGCAGCCATGGGAGAATTTAATTGGCATGGGTCCAGAGGGGATAATTATTTCCGACGGTGGTGGTGTACAGAAGGGCACTCGGGAGACCCCATGATTGCAGGGGCAGGAAGATGTGCATAAAAGCCTGTGGGTCAGGGTCTGCAGCTCAGGGCCAGAACCTCCCCAGTGGGGCTGGGTGGTGCGAGTGCAGAGGGGTGACCAGCAGTGAATCCATCTTCCTTCACCCTTCAAAGTCTTGCATTTAAACAACAGCATCTAGGCTCTCAGATTTCTGGGATCACGTTACATTTATTTGAGGGAACTTCTTGAAAGTTTGATCATTCTCTTGCTTGATAGAAATGAAACCAATGAAAATAATAACAATAATGGTAATATCAATTTCTGAATTCTTTGGTAAAGGAGGTGCACACACAGCCTTTTATCAAATCCTTTCTATTCAATACTTAGTCTACATTAGGGTTTCTCCGCCTCGGCACTACTGACATTTTGGGCCAGATAATTTTGTGTTGTGGGGCTCTCCTGTGTATTATAGGATATGTAGCAGCATCCCTCGTCTCGACTTACTAGATGCCAGTAGTATCCTGTACCCCCAAGTTGTGACAACCAAAAATATCTTCAGACATTGGTAAATGTTCATTGGGAGACAAAATCAGTCACAGATGGGAATCACTGGTCTAAATTAAAGGGGTAGTAGAGTATAATGGTTAAAGTACAGGTTTTCAATCCAGACTGTCTTTGTTCAAATTCTGGTTCTACCACTTATTAGCTGTATGACCTTACCCATTATCTATCGTTGTCGAGTCAATTCCAACTCATAATGACCCTGTAGGACAGAGTAGAACTGCCCCCATAGGGCTTCCAAGGCTGTAACCTTTATGGAAGGAGCTCTAGTGGCACAGTGGGTAAGTGCTCATCTGCTAACTGAAAGGTTGGCGGTTCAAACCCACCAGCCGCTCCAAAGGAGAAAGATGTGGCAGTCTGCTTCAGTAAAGATTACAGTCTTGGAAACTCTATCAGGCAGTTCTACTCTGTCCTATAGGGTTGCTATGAGTTGAAATCGACTTGATGGCAGCGGGTTTCGGTTTTAATCACCAGAGCCAGTGGCTGAAGTTCTCCTGTTTCCGACCAGACTCTTGGGCAGAAGAGGGGGTCGAGGAGAGAATCCACACAAAGCACCAGGGATGTGTAAAGGTATCTAAATGCAAAACTTCAAAGTGGATGTACAGATGCATGGGGACATGTTTGAAACTTCTTGGGATGGACTCTGTGCTAAGTAGAAATGATTGCTACATCCTAGAAGAATCAAGAAGCAAAGTGGAATCTGTGTTGTTCCTCTTGTCCTTCAAGAAGGACTAAAGTATGGCTAACAGTGTGTTGTTTACTCCTCCACAAGAACCCGTGATGTCCATCCATGGACTTGGAGGAGAATCCCTCAGATAAAAGGTTGGAGCAGTCCAGCATAAGGGGACAAGGCTTTCATGGGCCACTGAGAGTAGGATCTATCTCTAAGTGGTAGAACAAGGGCTCTAGAACAGCATTGTCCAGTGGAGCTTTCTGCGATGGAGATGTTCTGTAGCTGCACTGTCCAGTATGCTAGCCATTAGCCACGTATGGCTATTGAGCACTGGAATTGTGGCCAGTGTCACTGAGGAACTGGATTTTGAATTAAATTTTATTGAATTTAAGTAGCCACACATGGCTAGTAGCTACCTATCAGACAACACAGGTCTAGTAGAAGCCACATGCCACTAGGTACCCGGGCTCTCCAAGGACACACTGGGAAATGGTGGGCTCACTACTCTCATGGAGAAGGGAGAAGTATAAAACCCTATTACCCCTCACCCATATCCACCTGCCAGACACGCCCTGTTCTTTACTGTCCACGTCCCCGGGGCCACCAGAAACTTGGTGTGAGGAGAGAGAACGAGACAGAGCAAATTCAGAAGCAACAACAATAATGACGATGGCAATTACTATCTTACTATTATTGCTACAATTGTTAATAACATTTATGGAGCCGTTATGATATGCCAGGTACTGTATTCAGCATTTCACATGGGCCATCTCTCATTGGGAAGTCTAGTCATTACCTCTGTTTTACAGATACAGACACTGAGGTACTGAGAAGTTAAGAAACATGTCACAGTCACTCAGTCAGTGCACAGTGGAGCTGGGATGTTAAGTGGTTAGAAATATAGATTCTGGAATTGGGCAAAGAGATCCCTGAGTGGTGCAAATGGTTTGTTCTCAGCTACTAACTGAAGTGTTGGTGGTTCAAATCCACCCAGCAGCGCTGCAGAAGAAAGGCCTGGAGATGTGCTTCCATGAGATTATAGCCAAGGAAACCCTATGGAACAGCTCTATAACACATGGGGTCACCATGAGTCAGAATTGATTTGATGGCAGTGGGTTTTTTTTTTTTTTTTTTTTTTTTTGGCTTTTGATGTGAGATTTGACTCAGAATTTTTTTGGGGAAGGATCTGTAAGAAAGTGTTAACACTGGCTACTTTTGCAAAGAAGGCCTGGGGGGTGAGGTTGGGAATGGAAGAGATTCTTCCTTTTTCTGTATCATATGAAAAACAAACAAACAAAAAAAACCAATTCATGCATAACTTTAGTTAGGGAAAACGTAATAGCAGGGCTTATCTGGATTATTGGGGTTATAGTCCATTTTATTTTATTATCTTCTGTATTCAAACAGTCAATTTAAGACAGAGCGAGCTCCCTTTGTGCCCTTGAACACGGCAGGTAAAGCTTAGTCCTCCTGGGTTATTTTGTGGGTTTGCATTTTGCTCTCTGTAAAAAGACTGGGGAGTCCCTGGGTGGTGCAAACAGTTAATGCGCTCAGCTGCTAACCAAAAGGCTGGTGGTTCAACTTTACCCAGAGAAGCCTTGGAAGAAAGGATTGGCAATCCACTTCTGAAAAATCAGTCATTGAAAACTCTTCAAAGCGGAGTTCTACTCTGACACACATGGGGTTGCCATGAGTTGGATTCTACCCAACGGCAACTGGTTTTTAAAAAGATGGGCCTGGAAGGAGAACCTACAGAAGATAATCCCATTTACACCACGGCAGATTCCCAGATTTCTGACCTTGGAAGTAAAGTGACAAATTACCTTGGTTTGCCTGGGACTAAGGGGTTTCCTGGGACCCAGAACTTGTAGTACTAAAGCTGGGAGAAAAAAAGACATGCAAATCTGGAAGAGCTGATCTCCCTACTTGGAAGTGGGGGAAAAGATGAGCCCTTATTAGAGCCTCCAATCCACAAAGCTCCTGCAGAGAAAGAAGAGATTCCCAGCAGGATATTATCCAAGTGGACAGGAGGATTTCCAAACCAAGGACATGCCTTATCTCCCCAACATTGCCAGTTTATACCCAGAGGTTCGATTTCCCAAGGAAACACCCTCAATTTCAGGCAGGGCTACACTATGACTTTTGTTGATAGGTATTTTGCCTTCAGGGGCCATTCCTCCAGAGGAGAATATTAAAAATTGCATTTACATAAAGATGAATATAATCTAGGCTGGGTTCATTATTAGATTAATTTTCTTCTAATTTTAAGAGAAATTAAAATTAAAGAAATTTTGTGGGCCATTAAAAGTATCATGGGCCCTAGATACTGTGTCTACCTAGCCTAATGGGTAAGCAGGGCTCTGATTCCAGGGCTTGAACGACAGGCTGGGAAGACAGGAAGTTCTGGAAGCGTCTAGGTCAGGGGTTCCTAACCTCAATGAACTTGGGTGGGAAAAAACATTGTCTAAATTTTCAATAACCTCTAACTGAAATTTAACATTTCCTTCGATTACGAGTGGCGGCAACAAACCACGCCCGCATCGGCAGCACCTGCTCCTCTGTCGCCAGCAGAAATTACAGGTATTTTCGGATCACATTACAGTTGTGGTGGATGTCCTGAAATAGCATTTTCGCTCATCATGTCTTCAAAATTATGGCGGTGATCAGATGGGCTGGCTGCTCGATCACATTATTTAATGTGTTACCAAAGAAGCTCATATATTATTATATCTGATTCTTAATTTAAATACTGTGTTTTAATACATTTTTTCCATTCATAAACCTGTGTGTTTTATTTTGTGCATTTCAAAACGTTTTTCTGGGGTCCTCAGGCTTTACCAGATTTCTAAAAGGCTCATGTCAAAGCAAAGGTGAAGAACCCCAAACTGAGTACTCTGTAATTAGCGAAGCTGGCCAGTTCTTTAGCTTTATTCCCCTAAAACAGGGAGGAAACTTACTCAGCTTTGCCTACCTGGTACAGAAGTCCAGGACAGGGTTAAAGACAAGTTGGTGTCATAATCTGAGGATAAAGTCACACCCCAGGTGTGCAGCCTAATAAGGTGTTAATTGGGCACAAGGTTATCTGGGAGAGGAGGCCAGACAGGTTGTTCGGATGTTTTTTCCTGTGGTTTGGTCGTTGACAGAACAGCATTGAGCTGCCTTCTGGGTGGAAACAGGCTGAGTACTTCCCTTGGTTGTGCTTCTTTGTAGATCACTGTCGTGGTCCTGGGCTAGATCCTAAATTTCAGTTTAATATGTCTCATTGATGCATTTGTTTTTGACTTGCATTTCGTTGAGCACTTCCTGTGTGCCCTGCAATTTGATAAGTACTTTACAGGCATTACCTCATTCGGGCCTCACAACTCCACGGGCAAGGTAGTCTTACTATTTCTATTTTTATGCATGAGGCAATCGAGGGAGGCTTGAAAGGGCAAATAACTTGCTTGAGTTCACAGAGGCAGCGAGCAGTGGGTTGGGATCTGAATTTGGTCTGACTCTGCTAAAAGCTTTTCCCCTTGAACTTTTTGTTGGTTTTTGTTCATAGAACTTTCTTCATTTTAAAGATACAGCATTTCACAGACCTATCAGGGGATAGGCCATGAGCGCAGATGCAGCTGGTGTGATCACATGTGGCCCAAGACAAGGCCACATGTGACGAGACAAACACATTGGGTCTTTCTTAGAATTCCTAGTTCCCTGGACCTGAGGACAGCCTGTGTCATACCCAGACTTGTTGCTTTATGATGATCACAGAGGCTGCGATTAGACAGGTTGTGTGTGTGTGTGTGTGTGTGTGTGTGTATGTGTGTGTGTATGTGTATGTATGTGTGTGTGCATTGCGTGTGTGCATGTGTGCATGTGTGTATGTTTTGAGATGAAAGTCAAAAACTCTGCACATACATCCCTGAACTTTTAATTAAAAAGTTAAAGGGGGGAAAAGTCACCTCTCTGTCCTGCTACAACTGCCCTAATAAAGTTTAAGTTTCCACTGGAGCTTTGAGAGAAGTGGATGGTTTTTCTCTGTGACACTGTAGGCTGGATGGGCTTGCTGTGACAGTTGCTTTATGCCGAATCTGGAGCCAGCTTTTCTCTGCCCTACCTCCAACCACCCAGAAAGGTCCATGCTCAAATGCAATGACTCCACAAGACACCCACCCTTTGTCACCATCTGTTTATATCCCCAAAAAAGATTTGACGTTGCAAAACACTGAAATTTAGATTAAGCAGAGTAAGGAACAATCCATGCCTTGTTTTAAATCAAGTTGTCATAATCCAAAGGCAAGCTCCAACTTTATAACAAACACCCAGTGTTATGACATTTTACCTTTTCCAACTATTTATGTAGGCACAAATATTGTGCTTAAATTTTAAACTATACAGTTAACATAAAACAGCCCACTCAGTGGCGTCACTAGGGGGATGTGGGGGGTGCAGACTGCACCGGGTGACAGTCAGGGGGTGACACCAAAATGACTGTCTATAAAAGTTATGTGCAGTGTTTCAGCAGAAGTTTATTATTTTTTGTAAAAAAAAAAAGTTATAACAACAAAAACATTTTTCATAAGCCCAGCTTACGTGTATCACGGCTAAAACTCTATGCTAATTTACTTTTTGAACTTTCTAATGGGCTCCAGTCAGAGCTGTCATTACTACCCAATTACACTGACACTTCAAATCACGTGGTTTCGTCTGCACGTGCTACAAGCACGTGGTGTTGTTTTTTGTTGCTGCCCGGTGTTTTTATAGTTGCTGATTTTGTCAAATTTTCTGGTGTTTTAGTTACAATATTTTGTAATTAGCATGGGGGTGGTTACCCCACTGGATGACACCAACCCTAGTGATGCCACTGAGCCCCCTTACTTAAACAGAGTAAAAATAAAGTAAGTTATGCCAATTTTGTTTCCCTTTCAGGCCTCATTCTTTAAATAGATCATTCATTCAACAATTGCCTGCTGAGTGTCAGACGCTGTACTTGGCACAACATACCCCAAAATGAACCAGAAGTAGTCCTTGTGCTCCGAGCACTTAGGGAAGCCGTAAGAAAAAGATGGGAGCCGCTTTTACACTGACCTGTGCTTTTCCACCTCTGAAAAGAGATACCAGAAATGACCTGCATTGGCTTTTCATTTCCACCCCCAAGCTCTGTGCCCCAAATCAAGCTGTAATGGGATCAAGAAGCTTCAAGATCTCATGCCAAGCGAGGAGAGGCTAAATCACACTTGGAGGATGGCTTTTACACAGTTTTATGAATTTAGCTTTGAAACACAGAACTGAAAGTGATGGAGACAATAGTATTTCACAGTCCCATCGCAGAAAGATAAAGCTTGCGATGCTCGGGACTGGCACTCCGGCTCTCCGTCCCACACTCAGACGGCAATTGGATTTTAACAAGGAGGAGGATTTGTGGTTTGGGAAATCCGGCAATTTTACTGTCTTGGGTCATATTTGAAATATTTGCAGCCGTTTAAAATAGCGTAATGTTATTTTTCCCATTGTCTTCAAAACAAACCCAGAAAGCTTTTATAAGTCATAACAGCAAGCATAAAACTGGGACATTGGAAAACTCATGGGCTGGGTTTTGGAAAATTGATTCTCCCTCTGGATGTGTGTTTGGATTTGGGTGCAGAGGACCGTTAGATTCTTGGGGGCCCACCTGACCTTGAATGACCTTGGGATCCTGAATGAAGGGGATGGGCTCTAGAGGCTATGGAGCTGGGATCTTCCACCCTACCCTTCTTTCTTCAGTGCAAGGAGAGAAGTACACACAGGGGCATGGGGACCTTCCCTCTAGCCAAAATGCCCTGTTTTTCTCTCTGGAATTTTCTTTAAAGGAAAAATAAAAATAATCCAGAGACTCATATTTATTTAAGCAAGCAATTCCCAAAACCCATTGCCCTGGAATTCTGTCCTGTGAGCCACGCTGTCTGGGGCCTATCCCTGCCAGGGGCCTCAGGTGGGGACCACCACGGAGATGAAGAAGTGAACTGGCCTCAGATGCCAGGGTACCAAGCTTTCTATTATTAGAAAACGAACAGTTTATTTTTCCCAGAAGGAAATATATAAGCTAATATATACAGAGAAGTCCTGGTTGTGCAGTGGTTAAGCACTCAGCTGGTAACCAAAAGGTCAGTGGTTTGAACCCACCAGCCACTCCGTGGGAGAAAGATGTGGCAGTCTGCTTCCATAAAGATTTACAGCCTTGTAAACCCTATGGGGCAGTTCTACTCTGTCCTATAGGGTCGCTATGAGTCAGAATCGACTCGATGGCAATGGGTTTGTTTTTTTAATACATACATATTAATATACAGCAAATATATAGTTATAACCACAACCTGTCTTGTCAGTTTGTCATACTGTGGTACCTTGCATGTTGCTATGATGCTGGTAGCTATGCCACTGGTATTTTAAATACCAGCAGCGTCACCTATGGGGACAGGTTTCAGTGCAACTTCCAGACTGTGACAGACTAAAAAGAAAGGTCTGGTGATCTACTTCCAAACATTAGCCAATGAAAACCCTATGGATCAGTAAAGAATATTGTCTGATATAGTGCTGGAAGATGAGCCCAGTAGTTTGGAAGGTGCTGTACCACAGTCACAACAGTGGACTCAGACATACCAACAATCCTAAAGATGGCATAGGACTCGGCAAGGTTTTGTTCTGTTGTACATGAGGTCACCTGAGTCAATGGCAACTAACAATAACAACAGCATATGGTTATATATATTTCTTGAGCGCTCACTAGGCCAGACAAGCAGTATACCCTAATGAACCCCTGTAACAATCCCATAAAGTATGTACTGTTACTATCCCGCTTTTACTGATGGGAAAAACTGATATATGAGGAGGTTAGGTAACTTGCTCAAGGTCACTCAGCTTGGAGGCTGTAGAGCTGAGACTTGGATGCAGGCAGGTAGCTGGCGGCAAGGACAGAGTCTTTAGCACTACTCTGTGGCCATTACTCAGTCTGGGCTTGATTGTCACGCCCAAATCTAAACAAAGCCATGTCTGAGGTATCAGAAATTCTGAACACCTGATCACAAAGGAAGGAAAATGTTTGATGGCTTTGCTTTTGATTTTGAGAATTAAAAAAAAAAAAGATACGTACAATTCTCAGATTATTTGGAAGATAGAAGAAGCCAAATCAAGAGTGAGTTAAAACAGGCTTCCCCTATTCTGTCTTCATCACACCCCTCCAAAGTAGCAAAAGAAAGAAAGAAAAAAAATCCTTTATTGGTTCCTACTTTCTGAGATTATCTTTTCAAGCTTTTATATTCCTGGTTTTAGGAATGTAAGAAGAAGGGGGGAGAAACCCGACACAAAAGTGCTTTCAAAAGCCGAGTAGGAAGCAATGGAACCTAGGCGGCACTGAACGGATGGGAACGCGGCCGGGTGCGCTGGCCGGGGTCTGGCTGAGTGTGGGAGAATCCTCTTTGGAGGAAGGACATGTGAATGGTTTCAGAGTCCTGGGGATAAAAGACTTGAGAAGAAAGGCACTTCTCAATGAATGGTACTCAAAATGGGTTGGAAAACAGGGGAAACGGACCCTCTGAATGAAAAGCTGAAAAAGTGCCTTTTTTGTTGATTCCCTCACTGTGAGGGGCTGCTCTTGCTCCCCCTAACCCCCGCCATCCTGCCTGACCCCTTCCCCACACTCAGATCCTTGGGCACAGAGAAAAGGCTTCTTGTTGTAATCCCATCTGCCTGCTCATCGACATTCTTTTATCTCTGCCCAGGGCCTGGCAGTTGGACTGAGGCTTCCGCTGCCAGAAATTTGGGTTTCACATCTAATATTCCCAAGATGGGCATCTGAGAAATGTCACTTTACATCAAAACTGCCTTCTCTAACAAATAGTTAGAAAGCTTTCCCCAGTGAGGTCGGGAAATAATTCTCTGTTCAAAATCATGCCAATGTAAACTCATATCCACATTTGGGATAGTCTGACTTAAAGGGACAGAGGACCACTTTGATTTTATAATAAAAAAACTAATTTTAAAATGAAATTAAAAATGGAAAATTAGTAATGTTTCCTTTTAATGACGCTTGGTGTAACGATTAATATTGCTCTAGAACACATTCTTAAGAACAGGCTTTGCAGCTAAGGTCAGAGAGGGAAATTTGGGGGGATATTAAAAAATCATCAATAGATAACATCTTTCGTGGCTGGCAAAGTAAAAGAGACGACGAGGTGGGAATGGAGGCGGGGCAGATTATCCAATAGGCAAGGTAAGCATAGTACTTACCTTGCTTACCAGGTCATCTGTAGTGAACAATTTCACATTTTTTTCACCACACCAAAGATTCCACTTCTAGGCATGGCTGGCATCTGTCTCTCTCCCAAACCCATGGCACCTTCCTACAGAATCAAAGCCTCTTTTCAAATTTACAATCCCTGACAGGAGCAGATGACCTAGTACGCAAGGTAAGCATGGGTTTACTTGTGCTTACTTACTAATCTGTAGTGAACAATTTCACATGTGAAATTTCACACTGCTCACTACAGATGATCTGGTAAACAAGGTGTCTTAGTCATCCAGTGCTGCTACAACAGAAATACAGCAAGTGGATAGCTTCAACAAAGAGAAATTTAATCTCTCATAGTCTAGTAAGCTCGAAGTCCAAATTTAGGGTGTCAGCTCCAGGAGAAGGCTTTCTCTGTCCGCTCTGGAGGAAGGTCCTTGTCATCAATCTTCCCCTGGACTAAGAGCTTCTCCGCGCAGGAAGCCCAGGTCCAAAGGACGCGCTCTGCTCCCAGCACTGCTTTCTCGGTGGTATGAGGTCCCCAACTCTCTGCTTGCTTCCCTTTCCTTTTATCTCTTGTAAGATAAAAGGTGGTGCAGGCCACACCCCAGGAAAACTCCCTTTACACTGGATCAGGGATGTGACCTGAGCAAGGGTGTTACATCCCACCCTAAT
>NW_004443956.1:11597324-11623681 GCF_000243295.1 Trichechus manatus latirostris | reverse complement strand
AAAATCACAAAATGGAGGACAACCACACAATACTGGGAATCATGGCCTAACCAAGTTGACACATATTTTTGGGGGACACAATTCAATCCATGACACAAGGTAAGCACTGTGCTTACCTTGCCTATTGGATAATCCGCCCCTGGATGGAGGTAAGAGGATAAAGGTTGTTTTGTGGGTGCCATTGAGTCACTCCCACTCAAAGTGATCCCATGTGACGGAGTAGAACTGCCCATTAGGGTTTCCTAGGCTGTAATTTTTATGGGAGCAGATAGCCAGATCTTTCTCCCGCAGAGCCACTGGGTGGATTCAAACTGCCAACCTT
Organism: Trichechus manatus latirostris; assembly: GCF_000243295.1. Lineage (NCBI taxonomy): Eukaryota > Metazoa > Chordata > Mammalia > Sirenia > Trichechidae > Trichechus > Trichechus manatus. The sequence goes on along the minus strand of NW_004443956.1, from coordinate 11,623,359 downwards.
TCAGTTAGCAGCTGAGCACTTAATTGTTGTGCCATCAGGGATCCTTAAGAGGATAAAGGAGAGAAGGAGATATCTCTAAGAAAAATCTCACAGCTCCAAAGAAAGTTCTGAAATAAAAGGAGTGAAGCACTTTTTCAGGAGGAGGGTTTGGGCCATTAGTTCATTAGAATGTACAGAAGACATTTGGAGATAGTCTGATTTTTAACCTTGAAGAAAATCTCTGCTCATAACTACAATTTCAAGCATTTGTACACTTATCCCAAAGATAACATTGGGTCCTTGCAGTCTTGCAGAGGAAAAACCAGGCTCAGGATGGGCAGAGCTGACTTGACTCTGCAAAAAGGGTCTCTGCCTGGAAGACTGACAGGCTCTTTAGTTCAAGGTCTGAACACAGAGCAAGTCATCATAAGGCAATAAAATGAGCCTGACTCCCTGCTGTTTACCTCCACTCCAGGGTTGTCCTTTGTTAGGGTGATTTTTATCCAAGGGGGTGGCAGTGGTGGGGATGAGGAGGTGGCAGGACTTGGGAAGATGGGGATGTTAGGGGGGGTAGGAAGTGGTGGGGCTGGGAGTTTGGGAGGGCTGGGGAGGTGGGAGAGCTTGAGGGGAATGGGAAGGCCAGGAAGGTGGGTGTGGGTGGGTGAAGTCAACAATGAAATACCCGCTGTGGCTGGTGAAGCCCTCCTAACTGCAACCTTAGGGTAACAGATTGGAGTTTAGCACAAAGATTCTGTTAGATTTTGAAGTCCTGGCAGTCTCCCCCGGCACCGCCATTTTTTTCCCCTCTGGGAGCAAATACCTTCTGATCAGCTTATTTTCCCTCTCAGCAATAGCTCTAATCCCTAAAGCCAGAGATGTCTTTCTAAAATAAAATGAGAACCTAACGTTCTAGCTACAAATTCTGCTATCGCTACCCATCATTCTTAGGATGACACACCATCCTCACCATGGCCCAAATGTAGGGTGACTGTTAAAATTATCAACCAAAGAAGGACATTTTTTTTATTGTTGTGCTTTAAGTGAAAGTTTACAAGTTAGTCTCTCATATAAAAATTTATACATACATTGTTATGTGACCCTAGTTGCTCTCCCTATACTGTGACAGCACACTACCCCTTTCCTCTGTGGATTTCCCGTGTCCATTCAACCAGCTCCTGACCCTCTCTGCCTTCTCATCTCCCCTCCGGACAGGAGCTGCCCATTTACTTTCATGTATCTACTTGAGCTAAGAAGCACACTCTTCACGAGTATCATTTTATGTCCCACAGTCTGGTCTAATCTTTGTCTGAAGAATTGGCCTCGGGAATGGTTTTAGTTTTGGGCTAACAGGGAGTCTGGGGGCCATGTCTTCCGGGGTCCCTCCAGTCTCAAACAACCCATGAAATCTGGTCTTTTTACTAGATTTGCGTTCTGCACCCCACTTTTCTTCTGCTCCATCAGGGACTCTCTGTTGTGTTCCCTGTCAGGGCAGTCATTGGTGGTAGCCGGGAACCATCTAGTTCTTCTGGTCTCAGGCTGATGAAGTCTCTGATGTTTATGTGGCCCTTTCTGTCTCTTGGGGTAAGACTTTCCTTGTGTCTAGGGTGTTTTTCATTCTCCCAAAGAAGGACATTTTTGGGAATGAAAGGGGATGGGGTTATAATCATACCAGGGCAACAGATATATACAGAGGCTGCCCCAGGAAAACTATGATGTGCAGTCACCAATCCATTGAGTCCCTGGGTGGCGAAAACAGTTAAGCACTCAACTGTTAGCCGAAAGGTTGGTGGTTTGAACACACCCAGAGGCGCTTTGGAAGACAGTCCTGGTGATCTGCTTCTGAAAGGTGACAGCCTTGAAAACCCTGTGGAGCAGTTCTACTTTGCAGACATGGGGTCACCATGAGTCACAATCCATTCAATGGTAACCGACAACAACAACAGTCCCCAACCCAAAAGGCTGGGTGGGAGCTGGCCCCTGCCTACCTTCTCAGCCTCTTCTCCTTTCCCACTTCCCTCTGCTTTCTCCACTCCATCCAGGCTGGCTTCTTTTTCGTTTCATGTGCTCTGTCCCACCTCAGGGCCTTCACACATCCTGGCCTCTCTGCCTAGATCTCTCTTACTTATCCATCTCACTTGGGTAGTGCCCGTTCACCTCTCCCACAGAAGCCACTATTCCCAGGGAAGACCTCTGTGGCTACCACGGCCATACTGGCTTCCCTTGTTTTATGGTCCCAAGGACCAGGGGTGACAGTCAAAATATGTAATCGCTGGCTTGGTAATATGAATGAATGAACTAACAATAAATACATAATCTCCCTTCAGTTGTCGAAATAAATTAGACTATATATTGAGCAAAACTGCTTAGTGAGTAATATTTTATAGTGTAAATTGTACATCAGATCATTCTCATAAATTCCAAATTACTTTTTTAAAACTATCTATTTGGGAACAATTATAGATTCATGGGAGGTTGAAAAAATAGTACACAGAGGTCCTATGTACCCTCCATCCAATTTCCTCCAGTGGTAACATCCTACATAACTGTAGTATAATCTCAAAACCAGGAATGTGCATTCAGGTTGGGTGCATACGTGGATGAGAGAGCTTCCTACATGGCCTGGAGAACACTTGCCTCAGGCCCTGACAATAGTGACACCTCTAATGCCAGTTGCCTTGTCATCTACACCCTCATCCCAGGGCCACGAAGGAGCAGCAGTGGTGCAGCCCCTCCAAGTCCTGTTCTCACCTCTGGGTCCATCTCTGGGTGACATCAGTAAAAGACTCATGCCACTCACCAACCACTACAGAAATATTTCAACATTTTAACTATCTTTATCTATACTGGCATGTACTTATTAAATATCAACTCTGAGCAGGACTTACAAAAAATACGCTTCCATTTTCAGTGATCAACTGTTCACTGTCCTCTAATCCCTTTAAAGTCAAGGGCCTTCTTGTACTTTTCTCGTGTCACCAGCACCTAGCTCGGTGTTAGCACGCGGCAGACACTCAAAGCACTTTTGCTGAACGAATGAGTGAATAAATGGGAGTCTGTTCTGTGGAGAGCTTGTTGAATCTAAACTGGTTTCTTTTAAGAAGAGGCTATTCATTCCTTTCCCAAAAGATGCTTTCACCTCCGATTGCACTGGATTTTTTTTTTTTTTAATCAAGGAAGAGGGGCATGGACCAGCAGTTGCTAGCCTAAATGGACTGATTATGGTATTCACAGTGTCTGATGCCCTCCTGATTATTCTGAAATAAGTGCAAGAAATTACATAAATTGGCACTAAGAGTCCCAACACTCGGGACCGAAGAGGTATGCACATTTGCTTTTCCAATTTTCTCCTCCCCTACCAAGCGAACGCATGGAGCTTTGACCTTCCGTATGTTTTTAATGCCTGCTGGAGATAAGTGTTCCATCAAGCTAGAAGTAACAGGTTGAGCTAAAAAAAACAAAAAACCTGTTGCCATCGAGTTGATTCCAACTCATAGTTTATTCCCCCCTGAGGTTGCTTCAGGCAGGGTGTGGATCCAAGGGGAAGACAAAACAATTTCCTATGACATGAGGCCTTCTCAGAAAGTTCTGGACTCCTACGCTCTTAAGTCATGTGCTCCCCCTCCCCCAGCACCCCACGTGTACCTCTCATCACCCTGACTATGCTGTACTGGAATAGACTGTTTTCTGGACTGTCGCTCACATTAGACTGGAAACCTGAGGAAGGTCAGGGTTGTGTCTGTCTTCTTTCCTACCTTATCCCAGCACCTGGCTTAGTGCACAACTCAAGGTAGGGGCTCAGTATGTATTTGTTAGATGCATGAATGAATGAACCAATGATTGAATATACAAGGGAAACAAGAGCATTAATCAGAGCTTTATGACAGTCATGAAGTCATCTAGGCTTTTGGCACTCATATGTTCTGGTTCTTACTGCAAGAATCACCCAAGATCAATGTTGTCCGTCCTATAATTCAGTGGTTCTCAACCTTGAGAGATACCGATTGCTGGGCCCCATTCCTGGAATTTCTGATACAGTAGGTGTCTTAGTTATCTGGTGCTGCTGTAACAGAAATACCACAAGTGGGTGGCTTTAACAAACAGAAATTAATTTTCTCAAAGTTTAAGAAGCTAGAAGTCTGAATTCGGGGTGCCAGCTCTAGGGGAAGCCTTTCTCTCTCTGTGGGCTCTGGGGGGAGGTCTTTATCTCTTTTAATCTTCTGTTCCTTAGCTCCTTGGTGATCTTCATGGGGCATGGCATCTATCTTCTCCCATCTCTGCTGCTTAATCTGCTCCTTTTATATCTCAAAAGAGATGGATTAAAGACACACCCTACACTAATACTGCCTCATTAACATAACAAAGAAAACCCACTCCCAGCTGGGATTATAACAACAGGTATAGGGGTTAGGATTTACAATACATATGTTTGGGGGACACAGTTCAATCCATAACAGTAGGTCTAGTGTGGGGCTCCAGACTTGTATTTCTAACAAGTTTCATGGTAATGCTGATGTTTCTAGTCCAGGCAAGGACTACACTTTGAGAGCCACTGCTATAATAAATAGAATAATTTAGCACAAATTGGGAAATCAGTGCTTGTTTGGGAGGAGCTGAAAGCGTTTCCGTTAAGACGTAAATCACGGGGTTTTAACAAATGGCAATATTATTGCTTATCATGTCAAATTAATTTTATCAGTTCAAGTGTGATTTAAAGAATTTAGGAATCCATATCTTTGACCTTGTGATAGATAAGTATGCTGAACTTTTAATCAATGAGAATTCCATACAAAAGATCATGAATTTTGGAGCCAATGAGATCTGACTTTGAATCTGACTTTACCACTGACTGACCAGGTGACCATGGGCAAGTTACTGCTTCTCTTTCGGTCACAGAATTCATTTGGAAGGTGTGCATGATAAAACTCTTTTCACAATTGCTAGAACAGAAAAAACAAACAAACAAACAAGTATCCTTTTCTAGCCAAAGTTTAAGTGGATTACGAGACTAAAAATAATGAGTTTGTATAGCAAGGGATATAGTGTTTTCTGAAGCTATTCAGTTCCTGAGATTTAGATAGCAAGGGTTTTATTAGAAAATTAATCTGAATATATTTGGTTACTGAGTTTAGATACAGAGGGACATTTGTATAAGTAAAATAACTCTTCACAGAGTAGACAGATGCTCAATAAATGTTACATATAATAGAAAAACTGGATGCATAAGAAAAATGGATAAATCACGGGGAAGATCTTCACCACCTGAGTATTCATTATTTGAGAACCTGTAGGTAGCAAGTTGTGAAGGAAGCTGAGATTGTCATAACGTGGAAAATATTCACTAACCACATTACCTTCACAAAATTACCCCAACTAAAATTCTCCCTTGTTTAGCATCTATTTGGGCCATTATGTCATGGTCTTGTTGTTAGGTGCTGTCCAGTCAGCTCCGACTCATAGTGACATCAGGTATAACAGAAAGAAAGACAGCCCAGTTCTTCACACCATCCTCACAATGGTTGCTATGTTTGAGCCCACTGTTGCAGCCACTGCAGTCCACGGCACACTGTATACATACAAAATGGTAGCTGTGGTAATTGCTATTTGTCTCAGTGGTTTGGGACGGCAGTTAACCCAGCCCACATTATTCTGAGCTCTGAGTTCCTCAGGCATTGCCTGAGTTGCTTGCTCTAAGGCCCTTTACCAGCTTGTTAGAAAGGTCCTGCCAGGAGTGGAGATAAGTCCTTTATCAAATCAACCGGTCCTCTCAGCTTGAAAAAGTAAGGGAGCAGTTAAGAATTGATCTTCACTATTCAAGATGTTTCCTTTAGTCTGTTGATGTTATACACAGCAGCAGCAGCAGCAGTGAGGGAACTTTTCACAACAATCCAATTTCAGCAGGGAGATCCGGCCCAACGCAGCTTATGTGTAAACATTCCTAGATGCTCTGACTTCAAGAAGTGCGCTCTGGATGTAATACAAATGACAGTGGTATGGCAGTGATGGTAATGAGGGTGGTAATAAGCAGGCCGGGGGAGAGCGAGGTGATTTTCTGGCTAGATCTCAGGTGAGAAACAATATTGGCTTTCTTCCTCCAGGCCCTGCCCTAGTTCTTAATACTCATAGGAATAATCCTCGCTAAGCACCTGTAGCCGGCAGCTCCTCAAATGACCCTCAGTGATCTCTGCCTCTTGGCATACCCATGTGTAATCCTCTCCCCTTGAGTATGGGCTGGATTTAGTGGCTTGCTTCTAAACAACAGAATACAGAAAGGCGATGGGATGTCACTTCTGTGATTAGGTTGTAAAAGAGTCTATCATTCCTCTTGCTAGCAGACTCTCTCCATTGTCCTCTTAGCTTGTGAGTTTTGATGAAATAAGATGCTATGTGGGAAAGAGCCACATGCCAGGGAACTGAGGCCCTTAGACCAACAAACATCAAAGAACTGAATCCTGCCAGCAACCATGTAAGCGAGCTTGGAAGTGGATCCTGCCTTTGTTGGGCCTTCAGATGAAACCCCAGTCCAGACTGACACCTTGGTTGTAGCTTAGTGAGACTGAGAACCTGTCTTAGGCTGGGTTCTCTAGAGAAGCAAAACCAGTAAAGCATATAAACATATATATACAGAGAGAGATTTATATCAAGGAAATGGCTCACTCGGTTGTAGAGGCTGGAACGTCCCAAGTCCGTGAGTCAGGATAGAGGCTTCTCCTGATGCAGGTAGCCACAGGGGCTGGTGAACCCAAGATCGGCAGGTCAGAGAACAGGGCTCTTGCTCACAGGCTGTGAAGATTGATGAATTCCCATAGATCGGCAGGCAAGACTGCAGGTAAGCTGCTAGCTCAAGTCCCAAGAACCGGAGGTCAGATGAACAGGAGCCACCTGCAGGATCCAGAATGAGCAAAAGCCCCCAAGCCTTGCCAGAATAGCCACTTATATTCAGTGCAGGCCACAAGCCCAAGGAAACTCCCTTTCAACTGACTGGCTACTCGCAGCAGATCCCATCATGGAGGTGATCACATAATGTTAAATCTCATCATGGAAGTGATCACACCATCATACGACTATCAAACCACTGAGAATCATGGCCCAACAAAGTTGACACACAACCTTAACCATCACAGGACCTGAAACAGAGGACCCAAATAAGCTGTGCTTGGATCCCTGACCCACAGAAATTGTGAGATCATAAAGTGTGTTGTTTTAAGTTTTGGGGTGATGCAGTGTTAAAGCCTTCAGCTGCTAACTGAAATGTTGGCGGTGCGAACCCACCAGCCGCTCTGCAGGAGAAAGATGTGGCAGTCCGCTTCCATAAAGATTTTTACAGCCTTGGAAACCCTATGGGGCAGCTCTACTCTGTCCTATAGGGTTGTTATGAGTCAGAATCAACTTGACAGCAGTGGGTTTGTTTTTTTGGGTATTATAGCAAACTTACCACCAGCTCAATTGTCCCCAAAGGTTGTTAGGAGACTGAAAGTAAAACAAAAATAGGTAAGTAAGCTCTTTGTAAAGTGAGCACTGGTGGTGCAGTGGTTAAGAGCTCGGCTGCTAACCAAAAGGTCAGCAGTTTGAATCCAGCCATTACTCCTTGGAAACTCTACGGGGCAATTCTCCTCTGTCCTATAAGGTTGCTGTGAGTTGGAATCGACTCGATGGCAATGAGTTTTTATGAGTTTTATCTTTCAAGACTCAGCCCAGATCTCACCTCACGAAATTATCTCCCCCTTCTCTGATTTTCAGGAGCCCTAGTGGCGCAGTGGTTAAAATGCTCAGCTGTTAACCGAAAGGTCGGCTGTTTGAACCCACCAGCTGCACCGAGGGAGAAAGATGTGGCAGTTTGCTTCCGTAAAGATTTACAGTCTTGGAAACCCTATGGGGGCAACTCTTCTGTGTCCTACAGGGTCGCTATGAGTCAGAATCGACTTGACAGCAGTAGGTTTTGAATTTCTCTGATTTCCCATAGCACTCATATGGAATTCTATTACTTTTTCCTTTATATCAGGGGTTGGCAAACTATGGCCCCTGGGCCAAATCTGGCCCACTGCCTGTTTTTGTAAATAAAGATTACTGGAACATAGTCACGCCCATTCTTTTGTTGTTCTTGTTAGGTGCTGTTGCATCACTTCCAACTCATAGCAGAACAAAACACTGCCTGGTCCTGTGCCATCCTCACAATCATTGCTATGTTTGAGCCCATTGTTGCAGCCACTGTGTCAATCCATCTCTTTTTCCCTGACTCTCTACCTTACCAAGCATGATGTCCTTCTCCAGGGACTGGTCCCTCCTGATAACATGTCCAAAGTAAGTGAGATGAAGTCTCTCCATCTTTGCTTCCAAGGAGCATTCTGGCTGTACTTCTTTCAAGACACACTTGTTCATTCATCTGGAAGTCCACGGTATATTCAACATTCTTCGCCAACACCATAATTCAGGTGCGTCAATTCTTTTACATATTGTTTATGGCTGCTTTTGTGCTACCAGTTCAAGCTGCTGTGAAGTCCATTCTGACCATGGTGACCCCATATGGGTCAGAGTAGAACTGTGTTCCATAGGGTTTTCAATGGCTGTGATCTTTTGGAAGTAGATTGTCTGAGGTATCTCCGGAGGGACTTGAACCACCAACCTTTCAGTTAGCAGCCGAGTGCGTTAAGTGTTTGTACCACCCAGGGGCTCCTTTGTTCTGCAAAGACAGATATAAGTAGTTGTAACAGAAACTGAAAGGCCTGCACAGCCAAACATATTAACTTTCTGGCCTTTACAGAAAAAAAATTTGCTGACTCCTGATTTAAATCCTAATTATATCTCTTTCCTATTCTGTACATTAGGTTATAAACTTCTTGGACACAAATTCTGTGTTTGATCAGTCAAACTTGTTACCCTGGTGAACGAAGCTGCCCACCTCTTCTCAGAGTCTCCTGAATTCAGACTCACAGAGCATCCTCCTGTTCCAGAGCCCCTTGTGTCCTTTCTACCTCCCGTCTGAGCTTGCTGTTCGGTCCGGACCTGGTCTTCAACTCTCCCCGGGCTGGTTTCTTCTTGTTCTCCTAGCTACCCCCTCACCCCAAACCCCGTACATACAGAGGCATTCCCTGACTACACTATCTATTTAAAAAGGAGCTCTGGTGGTACAACAGTTAAGCATTCAGCTGCTTACCAAAAGGCTGGCGGTTCAAACCCAGCCAGCAGCTCTGCGGGAGAAAATACCCAGTGATCTGCTCCTGTAAAGATTACAACTTGGAAATCCCTATGGGGCAGTTCTACTCTGTCACATGGGGTCACTATGAGTTGGAATCGACTTGATGGCACCCAACAACAACTGCTGGTCTTGGTTCAGTCACCCTGTGAATCCTGCATAGCACACACTGCAAGCTGTAATTATCTTCATTTATTTGTTCAATTGTCTCTCTCCCCTACTAGACTGTAAGCTCCTTGAGGGCAAGGCCTTATTGGTCTAGTTTCCCACTCCATTTGCAATGTCTTGAACAGCATCTGCCACACAGTGGTAAATGCTGTAGAAAATACTATTTACAGACTGAACAGATGAATGAGTGAATAAATCTTTGTCCCCATCAAAGTGACTAGCTGAGTATCTAACAGGCACTCAAAACTATTTGTTGAATGAATGACTAATGTAAGAGGGGACACTTAATCATGATAATACTGATAAATGAAAGTAATTCACTGCACTTACTGCTCTCTCTCTCTCTCAATCCTTTAATATCAAGCTCATGGAAAAGAATAGCTTCCTTCAGCTCCATTTAAATTATTCAGGATACAGGAAAGGAAGCAGGCTCTCCAGGGACATGCTGGCACATCCTTCTCTGATTGTCAGAGAAAGAGGAGATGCATCAGCCTGTAGGTCTAACTCTAGGTCTAGCTTCTGTCCACGAACTGAGGGTGGAGTAGGCTGGGGGAGTGAACTAGTTCTGTGGAACTCTGCAAATACGCTGCCTGTGGATCGTGAAATCTGTTTTTCCTCACACTGGCAGTCTGAAGTTGGAACTTAATATGTTTTTTTAAAGCAACACTTTTTCTGATTATAAAATTGCTGCATACATTGCAAAGAATTTAAAAACTAATGAAAATGTAAATAAGAAAATAAAAATTACTCTTAAACCTATAATCATGGCCATCTATTTTTCCTTACCTATATAGCCTTCCTTCCTTCTTTCAATACATTTGGGGCCCATTTAGCATTATATTCTGAACATTATCTCATAGAATTAAATGTTTTTTGACAATAACATTTTAAACAACTATATAATATTCAGGGGAATTTAACAAATCCCCTACATCAGTTGCTTTGTATATATCATTATACAATGAACTAATACACAATTCTACAATGAACTAATTTGGTAACTTTGCATTTCCTTTAACTAGATTTATAGAAGTGGAATTATTAGCTAAAAAATATGTAGAATTTAAAAATACTGCTTACAATTATGGTCAAATTAAATTTATAGGAATGATGTAGATTCACAGTCCCAACTTCATGCCCATTTCACCACAACCTCACCATGGAACTTCACCAACATTATTCCACTGCTATCACATAATGCTTTTATTATTTTAATTAGAAAAGTTAACTTAAAATATTTGTTTATCATTTATATCTCTTTTTCTCTATAAATTTATTTTCCCTATCCATGATCTTTCGGCCTGGTGGCGTAGTGGTTAAGAGCTCTGGCTGCTAACCAAAAGGTGGGCAGTTTGAACCCACCAGGTGCTCCTTGGAAACTCTATGGGGCAGTCCTACTCTGTCCTATAGGGTCACTATGAGTTGGAATTGACTCGATGGCAACAGGTTATGGGTTACAGGTTATGACCTTTTGGAGCTAAAATATTTTAAAATTCAATTAAACTGAAATAATTGGTATCTTCTATGTGCTTGATTACACGTCTAATTAAAAATAATATTTTAAGAGTAATATATACAGTCATTTGATATACATAATCAGGCTGTAATAAACTATAAAACTAAAGATATTGTACATTAACAGCTCACTTACCCTGAGGTGATTTACTGACTCATTTTAACTCTTTGGAATATTGAGTACCTGGATAAAAACAAAAAGATGGATTTGAGAAGCCCAAATCATGGTCCAAGACCACATTCTAAGGCAGTGTTTCTCCAGGTATGGTACATGAACAAAACTCAGCAAAATCACCTAACACGGTGTGTGTGTATGCTTGCAGTTTTTGTTAAAAATACTTCTTTCCGGGGCAGGGGGTGAAGGTTTGTCACAGAAAATAAGACGTGAAGCCCCAGGGAGATTCTGTGAGGTAATATATGCCGAGTGAAAGTGCCTTTTTTTTTTTTTAAGCACTGTTTTGCTGTTTTTGCTCATGTGTCCCCTAAAATGTTATTAAAAACTTATTTACCCCTTGCATATTTTTAAATTGATAGCTAAACTATTGCATCACAAGGTTAAATAGCTGTGCAATTTCTAGCATATTTTAAATGATGCTGTGAAATAAAGCAGCTTTATTAACTCTTAAATTTATCCAATGGAATCCAAATATTACAGGGATATGATACATCACTCCTTTTTTTTTCATTCCACTTCCTGTAGCGAATTCACAATAATGTAATGTATTTAATGCTTGAAAGGCTTTTTATTGATCATTCTGTCACACTTTTTGGCATTAACAATCTGTAGAAATTTAAAATTTTAAATATTAAATATTTTCTGTGAATTTAGTGCTCTAAATGTTAAAAAATTTCCTTTGGATTGAGCTATCATTACAATTATTATTATTTGTACCTAAAGGGTCAAAACAACAAACGTATTATAAATTTTGATAAATAATTATTAAACATGAGAAATAAAATTGTATCAGAAGTGCATATTTTAATGAAATGGATGGGGCTCCCCCTTTCCATTAAAAACCAACAAACCAACCCATTGCCGTCGAGTCAATTCTGACTCATAGCAACCCTACAGGACAGAGTAGCACTGCCTCCTAGGGTTTTCAGGGAGCACCCAATGGATTCAAACTGCAAACCTTTTGGTTATCAGCCTTAGCTCTTAAGCACTACGCTACCACAGTTTCCCCCTTCCCATTAGGTCCTGAATATTTCTGATTGTCCAGATGAGACAGGATTCAATTTTATTCTCTGTTGTTGTTGTTGTTTTTTTTCAAATCATAGTTGTAAGCACTGAAAAACTTTGTTCACATGAGTAGATGAGCATGGAAAGAGTTTTGTTATAGCAACATTACTCAATTCTTTAAACTCTTCCAAGTTATTTGCCAAAAAAACACATGGTTGTCTATCATCAAAAATTATTTTTAATGATCTACCAACTGACAACTCCATCAGATCCTCCTTCGATTTTGTTGAAAGCAAAGAATTGAAAACCAGTGACTTACAAAAGGATCTGTAACCCAATCATTAGAATCATTCACTTCCTCAACACTCACAGCAAGATTTTGAATCACTGCTTTGTTTAGTGTCCTGGATTTTTCTACCCTGGGGCAATACACCATAGTAAGATTCAAGATGGGTGAGAGGTGGACTTTTTTTTTTCCTAAAAGGGGAAAGAGGCAGCTGTGAAAGGGGAAGTGAGAGAGGATTAGCCAGGGCTCTATGCACAGCTCCGGGGCGGGAGGGGTGGGGGGTGCATCCTTGTCTTGGAGAAGATGCTCCCTGGAGCTGTGCAGCTTTGAAGTTCTGGAACGAGAATGCCTGTGCCACAGGCATGTTCTCAGACAGGTTAGTTTTAGAAGAGTATATGAAGGGGCTGACAATCTGGAAAGTGAATTTTTTAAAACCATTCGGGTCGAACCAAAAAACCACCCAAACTCATTGCCATTGAGTTGATTCCAACTCCTAGTGACCCTATAGGACAGAGTAGAACTGTTCCATAGGTTTTCCAAGGCTGTAATCTTTATGGAAGCAGACTGCCACATCATTCTCTTGCCGAGTAGCTGGTGGATTCGAACTGCCAACCTTTTGGTTAGTAGCCAGCAGCCAAGCGCCACCAAGGCTCCTTATTCATGTTAAAGTGGACCTTAAAAATCTTTGTGTGGCAACTATGAGAATACTAATAGATTCAGGTAGGAATCATCAATGGGGGCTGGAATTGATCAGTGAAAGCTTGATAAGGAAGAGGATAATTCCAGAGTATCAAACTATCTCCCCCCAAAACATTAATTAATTAGTTGTTAATTACTAAGTATAAAATACTTATAATAAACTAACTTTACAGTGAGAAAGCTGGCAGACACTTTATTAGCCAAATGATCAAAGTTAACACCTCCAGTATTTGTACAAACACTGGTCTACTGGTATGATGCACTGAGAAAAACAGCATCATTTCTCCGATCTTCCTGTCTAAGAACCATAACCTGAATCTAATCTTGGGGAAACACTGTTTGTTGTTGTTAGTTGCCATTGAGTTGGCTCCAACTCATGGTGACCCCATGTATAACAGAATAAAACGTTGCCCGATCCTGTACCTGATCTTGTCCCCAGTCATGAAAAAATTTATCTTCATGATCGCTGGTATGGTGCAGTCCATTAGACAAATCCAGACTGAAGGATGCTATATAAAGTAATTGCCCTTTACTTTTCAAAAATGTCAAGGTTATAAAAGGTAAGGGAATATTGAGAAACTGTCCCAGATTGAAGAAGGCTAATGAAATTTGACAGCTAAATGCAGCATGTTGTTGGATTGGATCTTGGACCTATAAAGGACATTATTGGGGCAACTCGTGGGATATAAAACAAATCTGTGGATTAGAAGGTGTCTTAGTTACCTAGTGCTGCTGTAACAAAAAATACTACAAGTAGGTGGCTTTAAAATACAGAAATTTATTTTCTCACAGTTCTGGAGGATAAAAGTCCAAATCAAGGTCTTGGCTGTGTTGACTGTGAGCCTCTCTCCTAGTTTCTAGTGTCTGCTGGCAATCCTTGGCGTTCCTTTGCTTGTAGACAATCCTCACATGTTGTCTATCTGCCTCTTGTGTGTGCCTGTCTATTATGATTTTTTAAATAAGATACCACTCAGAAGTGATTAGGTTTAGGACCCATCCTACGCTGGTATGACCTCCTTAACGTAACAAAAGGAAAGCCCTATTTCCAAACAGCAACATGTTTACAAGTACAGGGGTTAGGACTTTCACATTTCTTTTACAGGGACACAATCAATCCATACTATAAGGCATTACTGAATCAATATTAATTTCCTAATTTTCATGGTTATACTGTGGTGATGTAGGAGAGTGCCTTTGGTTTAAGGAAATATACACTGAAGTACTAAGGAGCAATAGAGTATTGTGTCTGTAACTTCCTCTTAAATGGTTCAGAAAAAGAAATGTATAAAAATACATATATTGAGAAAGTGATGAAAGAAATGTGAGGAATTTGGGTAAAGGGTATGCAGGAGTTCATTGAACAATTATTGAAATTTTCTTTTTTTTAGTTTGATTTTTTTTTTAAAAATTTAAACTACAAATTTTGTTTGTATTTTACCGATTTTTTTCAACAATGTCCTTTTTCTAATGCAGGATCCAATCTAGGATACCAAGTTGCATTTATTGTTTTTCTTTTTCCTTCCTACTTTTTATTTTGAAATAATTACAGATTCACAGGAAGTTACAAAGAGGTCTGGTGTACTTTTCACACATTTTCCCTCAATGGTTACATCTTACATAATTACAGTACGATAGCAAAACCAGGAATTTGTCACTAGTGCATTGGGTATGCAGTTCTACATCAATTTATCACATATGTAGATTTGTGTAACCACCACTGCAATCAAGATTCAGGCAGTTCCTGGATAACCAGTGAGTTCCGTTCCTAAGTCTGTCTTTAAGTTGAATTTGTACATAAATTGGAACAGTTAGGTACGGTTCGTACTTAACGTCAGTTAGTCAAATGTTTGTCTTAGTACACAGTATATACTGTACCTTTCTATGCATAAAAAACATTAGAGAAACACTTCCAGATACACTAAAATATCTTTAACATAATAATACAGTAATAATACTAATGTTTTGAGGCGCACTGCAAAATAGTACCCATTTGTTGTTATGAACCATTGTATGTACCTCAAATGTTTAATATAATAGGCTTTACAGTGGTTGGTTTGTAACTATGGGTTGTACCTAAGTAGGGCTTTTGTAACTTGGGGACTGCCTGTACAGAACTATTCCATCACCATAAACATCTCCCTCAGGCTACCACTTTATGTCAGATCCACCCATCCCCCTATCATCCCTAACCCCTAGCAACCACTAATCTGTTTTCCATCTCTATAATTTTGTCATTTCAAGGATGTTATATAAATAGAATCATACATTATGTAACTGGGATTGGCGTTTTTCACTCAGAATAATTCTATGGAGATTCATATGGGCTCTTGTATGTGTCAACAGTTTTATTGCTGAGCAGTATTCCATGCAAGCAACGTATTGCACTGGGCAAATCTGCTGCAAAAGACCTCTTTCAGGTGTTAAAAAGCAAAGATGTCACTTTGAGAACTAAGGTGCACCTGACACAAGCCATGATATTTTCAATGGCCTCATATGCATGTGGAAGCTGGACAATGAATAAAGAAGACCTAAGAAGAATTGATGCCTTTGAATTATGGTGTTGGTGAAGAATATTGAATATACCATGGATTGCCTGAAGAACGAACAAGTCTGTCTTGGAAGAAATACAGCCAGAGTGTTCCCTGGAAGCGAGGATGGCAGGACATACTTTGGACATATCATCAGGTGGGACCAGTCCCTGGAGGACACCATGCTTGGTAAAGTAGAGAGTCAGTGAAAAAGATGAAGACCCTCAACAAGATGGATTGACACAGCGGCTGCAAGAATGGCCTCAAACATAACGATTGTGAGGATGGCGCAGGACTGGGCAGTGTTTTGTTCTGTTTTACATAGGGTCGCTATGAGTCGGAACCGACTCGACGGCACCTAACAACAACAACAGTATTCCATGGTGTGGATGTACCATACTATGTTTAACCATTCACCCACTGAAGGACATCTGGGTTATTTTAGGCTATTAGAAATAAAGCTGCTATGAACATCCGTGTACAGGTTTTTATGTGAACGTTATTTTCATTTCTCTGGATCAATGCCCAGGAGGGCAATTAGTATGTCATGTGGTAGCTGCATGTTTGTTTTTGTTTTTTTTTTTAAAGAAACTGCCGAACTGTTTTCCAGAGTGGCAGAATGAAATTGTTTTAAAATAAAACATTAAATAAAATCCTCTGTGTACTATCCTGGGGGACTGTTAATCCCCCAGTTTGAAGATCACTTTTTAAGAAGCCCTGTGGACAAAGATGAAGACTTTAGGAGCCCAAAGCAAGTGTAGACAAACACAAAATGATTCATTAAGAATGAGAAGGTCTTCACTGTATAAAACGTGCAGAGATCTATGAGTGATTCTCAAAGAAGGGGGTCTAGAGAATTTCCTTTTGAGATAGGTAATGAGATTTTCATGCCTATACCAAGAGAGAGTAGGTGAAGCAAGGTTGAGAAACACTGCTGTTGACAAAGCAGGAAACCTCCAAATCTGAGACAGCCGTAAGACAGAAACATAAAGATAGGCATAGGGTCTGATGTCCATCTCTGGTATCTTCCTTTGAGCAAAATGTTGGTAACACTTGTCTAATGTAACCAGGGGAATAATCCCTGTCCCAGTCAGGACCGATTCTTCTTGTATGTGTCCAAACATGCTCAGATCTCACAGGGGCTCTTACATGCTGGGATGTGCACTTCTTGATCCATGGCCCTTACTGTGAAATACTTGTCTTTAAGTCTTTACCAACTGATTTCTTCTGCAGGCTTTCCTTCCCTTCCATTGACTTGGCAAATGGTGGCTATAGTTGTGCCATGTTGTAGTTCTATTTCCAACCAGATTCCCTACCTAACATTTTCCCCACAGCAATTACTTGGAATGGTTACTGTTTAAATAAGAGAAGGCAAATTGGCTTTTATCTCACCAACTGATTGGCAGTAGGCCTCTTGGAGCCCTCTGCTAATTAGGATTTTGAAGCCCTTTCTGGGCTCAGTGGGAGAGAGTTCCTGGATTGATGAGTGATGTCTGTGTGGCCTCTGGAAGAAAGATGATAATGTGCTTGCTATCTGTGGTGAGTAGCCTCTAGGACGGCCACCAACGATTCCCCTCCTGGTATTCATATCCATGAGTGTGTGTGGGACCTCATGACTTGCTTTGAACCAACAGAATATAGCAAAAGTGCTGGAATGCCACATCTGTGATTAGGTTACCAAAGATTGTGACTTCCATTTTGCTAACAGAAACCCTCTCTTGCTGGCTTTGATGAAAGCAAGCTGCCATGTTGGAGAGGCTTACATACCAAGGAACTGATGGTGGCCTCCAGATAATAGTCAGCAGAGAACTGAGGCCCTCAGTCCAACAGCCCCTGAGGAACTGAATCCTGCCTTCAGGTGAGACCCTAGCCCTGGTGGACACCTTGATTACATGCAGCCTTGTGGGAGACCCTGAGGGAGAGGATCCAGCTAAGCATGCTGGATTCCTGACTCACAGAAACTATGACATAATAAATGTATGTTGTTTTATCTTGCTAAGTTTTAGGCTAATTTGTCATGTAGCAGTAGGTAACTAATATACCATGTATTTGCTATTTTCATTTTGATCCTTTTATGCACATTATTATACATAGAAAAATAGTAGGGGTACTAATACACCCTTAACAACCAGCAAGAAACTATAGCTGAATTTAACCCTTTCATTACTAGTGGTGTAACATATAAAAAAACAAAAACAAAAAAAACACCAAACTGTTGCCGTCGAGTCAGTTCCCACTCATAGCAACCCTACAGGACAGTATAGAACTGCCCCATAGGGTTTCCAAGGAGCAGCTGGTGGGTTCAAACTGCTGACCTTTTAGTTAGCAGCGATAGCTCTTAACCACTACACCACCAGGGTTTCTGGTGTAACATATACTAGCCACTTTTTATGCCTCTGGACCTCAAAGGTAGTCGTTATTCTAATGCATTTAGCATCAAGGCCCCTTTCAAAATGTGTGAAGCTCAGTTGGAGCCTTATTGTTGTGTAGATTGTACATTCTATTAGGTGATACTTCCTGCATGTGTTAGTTTTGTAGACATTTGCCTTTTTTCCCTTTATTTCTGTGAGATAAAGCTTGCAAGCATGATTATGGCTTTCCTATGTGATAATTAGGGAGCCCTGATGGGTTTGTTTTGGTTTTTCTGTGTCATATTTGGAAAATCAGAGGTTCCCCATGTAACCTAATGGAAAAAAAAAAAAAACCCAAAGACCAAACCCATTGCCCTCAAGTCGATTCCAACTCATAGCAACCCTATAGGACATAGAGTTTTCAAGGAATACCTGGTGGGTTTGAACTGCCAGCCTTCTGGTTAGCAGACGTAGCTCTTAACTGCTACGCCAGCAGGGTTTCCACCGAATGGAAAGGTGCTCACAATAAACTATGCATTTAGTTCTTACTGATATACTGTTATATTGATATACTGTCACAGATGGGTGGTGCCACAGTGCCACTCGCCTTATTGGTGGCTTGTATTACCAGATCATGTATCTCAAAATCTGTAACTCATATCAAAAATTCCGAATTGATCTTTAAATCAGCATGCCATAATTCGTGAAATCACACAGCATAAAAAAAAAAAATTTTTTTTTAAAATAAAAATTTAGTAACAAAAGGGTTAAAGGAAAAGATACGTAAATTATCTAGATCAAACACAAGAACTCAAGATGCAGTGGTCACAGGCCATTTAATGGAGAGGCAAACAGATATGGAGAATTCAACCAACTTTCAATTCAACTATTTTGCTACTTGGCGTCCCTGGGTAGTACAAATGGTTACTAGGCTCAGCCGCTAACCAAAGGCTGATGGTTTGAGTATATCCAGAGACACCTTGGAAGAAAATCCTGGTGAGCTACTTCTGAAAAATCAGCCACTGAAAACCCTACAGAGTACGGTTCTACTCTGACACACATGGGGTTGCCATGAGTTGGAATGGATTCAACAACAACTGGAAAAAAAAATGGCCACTCAGTTCAATGTCACTCATAACAGTCTATACTTATCTTAGCACTTACACGAGTTCTGTGTGAATGCTGGGTTTAGTTATCTCTCCTTTCCACTGGAACATAGGTTTAATAAGCACAGGGACTCTGCCTCTTCCATTCATTGTTATATTGCCCACACCCGGCAAAATGTCAGGCCCATATTAGGCTCTTCAATAAATATTTGTTGAATGAATGAATGTTTATGTTTCAGTGTATGTTAATAACTCACAAACTAATGCCACACATTCTAGAAAAATAAGCACTAGAGATGGTTATAACGAAGATTTTTTGGTGTTAAAGGAGCAAGTCTTGGTATCTGGCCAATTGACTCACTTAGCGCATCTAATTACCTGATAATGCCAGTTAAATGGGACATTACTGTAATAAGTACTATAAATTATTCACTGCTAACACAGTGTTCAAGGTCAAGTGAAATCTGATGGAAAATCTCTTCACTGTGGAAAAATCACTTGCTGATTGTTATCACTTTCCCTGCTGCTGTATAGAGCTTATCTCCTTCCAGCATATTCAGCGGGGACCAGAGCCACTCAAGTTCATTTTATGGAAAATTGGGCAATCTCATCTTATCTGATTGCACTTCTTTGCTTAATCTTGAAAATAAATTTTTTGAACTATTATAAAAATAGGGAAGGAAATAAGTTACCGTTGGATAGAGCAGAATAAATAAAAATAGATTATCTGGGGTAGGGTGGGGGGGAACAAAAACATAGAAAGCAGGTATCACCAACCTTCTGTGGTCAACCCCTGAATTGCCAAGTGTAAGTTAACCAACATAAAAATTAGAACCTACACTAAGGGGATACATTTTGCATTTACTTGGTGGCAAAATGACAAATGGTGGTGATGTCTTTATTTACTGAGAACCAGAAGGGCATTTCAGTTTCATCTCCTGTGGCTCTGTGTTGGGAAGAATTCTGAGGACAAGCAGAGGAGCACAATAATTGATTCATCGTGATTGGCACAGAGTGCAAAACAGATATATTTATCACTGCATTTACCAGTCTTATATTTCTCTAACATAATACAATTAGTCAGTTTCAGGGTTAACTGTGACTGCTCAAAATCCAATTGTTGTTTATTTTTCTTACTACAATCGTATGACCAAACTTATTTCTAGATTTAAGGAACTTTTTTTTTTTTTTTTTTTTAATCTTTGCTCTTCTAGCCTAGACTTGGTTTATACTTAACTTTCAACAGGTTATTTCAGCTTAGGGAACAATTTCAGGCTCTGAAATGTTATCAGGTTTCCCATAGTGAAAAACAAAGCCCATAAAAAGATGAATCATTTTTCAAAGGTGACAGAACCCACTGATGCCTCTGGCTTATGTTTGCATTTCACCATAAGCAATAACTATATGTCCACCGGTGATCTGCTTTAATCTTAAGATAAATAAAACCTGTTGGAACAGAAACTGGGACTAGGGTGGTCGAAGGGTCAGCACCATTGCTAGTACTCTCTGTTCTTACATTGCACATGATTTCCCTCGGGCATCTAGCCCTTCACTAACCTAAATTAGTGCATAGAGTTTTTTTTTTAAATGTATATTAAGAACTAAAATGAGCTGAAAACACTTTACAACATGGGTATCAAATTTATAATGTGTAGATTGTATAAAGACAGTGAATACGTTGGACAACCTCAGCCTACAAAATCCTTTTTCCTCACTCTTTTGTTAAGCTTGAGGTGATCTACACTCTGAGAGCAAGGATGAGGGTTCCTCCCATTTGGCAACTCTGTGGATTGCCTGGACTTGAGTTTCCTCAACAGTCCACACTAATCCATCAACCCTGTATAGCTCCCACTCCCTCCTCTCAAATGTAAAGGTGTAGAGTAAAACCTTCTCCAAGGACCTGCTATTTCTCTATCACTATGTACTAGTTCCCCACCTTGTTGAACTTTTATTCATTCATTCACATGTTAATTTAATAAAAATTCATTGAGCACCGAGTACATGGTATCAGGGATGGATCACCCAATAAGCAAGGTAACCATGTGCTTAGGGCATCAACGAAACAGGGGCACCCACTGTCCAAAGCAAAGACCCACAGATGCCACCCAGACACGACACAAGGAAAAGCAAGTACCACAGTAGAAGGGAACTAAATGAAACTGATACAATTTTATAAATTTTGTATACGATAACAATTATATTTTCCTTTTCATTTCGGACCCATCAGGTATAACCTCCCATTCAGTTCTCTCTTGTTGACCACATAAGAACGCACTAGCAGCACCATAATAATGTGACTCGTGAGGTATCTGGTCCTGTGTAAAGAGTACCAACATGCATCTTCAGATGTAGCATAACCTTGTATTTCTACCACGTCTTTGTGATCACTCTCGCCCCCATCGGGTATCAGCAGTCGTCCAAAGAACTGTGAAGACACAGCCTCAAAGGACAGAAAGTGAGTGCAAGGGACAGAAAGTGCGTGCACAAGTTTTTAAGTATTATTTCAAGTTGAAAAACACTTGTGGAGATCTGCGAAGGGCCCACCAACAAACATCGTAAGATAAACAAATGAAATTATTTCTGACTGCCTTGTAGTACTATTTCTTTTGATAATCTCAGACCTGAAGAACAAAATTACATGTTCCAAAATCATTTTTTTTACTTACGAATTTTCAAATTTAAATTTTTGTGTTAACGTCCAAATTCAAGTGTAAATTTTATTTTATAAATTTTACTTGTTTTATAAATTTTATGTATTTTCAATTATTCAAATTTATTTGCTATGGTAGAACCAAATTGAAAAAGTGACGTAATTTTATATCCAGGTAAAATGAAACAGCAACAACTAAACCCGTTGCTGTCGAGTTGAATCTGAGTCATAGTGATCTCACAGGACAGAGTAGAACTGCCCCATAGGCTTTCCAAGGAGCGGCTGGTGGATTAGCACTGACCTTTAGGTTAGCAGCCAAGCTCTTAACCACTGTGCCACCAGGGCTCTGCAACAACTAAGTGAAGCACAAAAATGAAAGCTAACAGAAGATAAAAAGAAAATGAGTTGTGAATCCTTAAAGACAATTCCAAAATTAACTTCCTTTTTACAACATAATGAATCAGAAGAGACTTCTGTTGAACGCTGGAGTTCAACAGATGCAAACTGTACTAGTACAACTAGTGCTGAAATTACTAATAGCAATATGAACATAACAGAATTTCTTCCAAATTCTGCATCCATTCCTTGCTGCAGTAAAAAAATATAAAAATAGTGTAGAAAGTGAAACTATTTTAGAATCTGAAATTGTTGCATCTGCAGACCCCAGAAATGAAAGAAATACAGATCCTGCTTTGTGGAATAATTTTTCCTTTACTGATGAAAATTATTGGATCAAAAGAAGACCAAGTGATTGTCAACATCGCAGTGGACCATTTGAAAATTCATGTAGAAAATTTCTGGATGGTAAACAAACAATGTTCTGTAGCCAGAATATATTTCTAGGGTGCAAAGCTAATGGTGAACTTTATAAGAGGGAGTGGCTACTGTATTCTCCATCAGTCGGCTCTGTATATTGTTTTGTTTGCAAACTATTTAGTCCTAAATCATTTCTCTATTTGCTATGGATGGATTTAACGATTGATGCAACTCAAATATGATTGACAAAAACAAAAATAGTTCAATTCACGGAGAGTCTATGTTGTCATATTTAAACAGAAGACATGGTTTTATCTTAACTCATGAACTGGAAATATAAATTAATGAAGAACATCAGTATTGGAAAGCCATTTTTAAAATGCATTGTTGCTGTCATTACAACAATCACTGAATGTGGACTATTTTTTTCAGGAAGAAATGAAGTGTTTGGGTACCCACAAAATGGAAATTTTTTGGATTTACTTGAACTTGTTGCTCAGTTTGATCCATTTTTAGCAGGTTATGTCTCAAAATATGCTAACACAGGAAAGGACAACTTATCGTACATGTCTAAAACAAACTGTGAAGAATTAATAAACTTAATAAGTAATAAAGTTCTATCAACTATTTTCAGTGAATTAAGTATAGCTCGATATTTCAGTTTGTCTGTAAATTCCACTCCTGATCTTTCTCATACAGGTCAGCTAAGTATTGTTTTAAGATATGTATCTCCAACAGATGGAAAACCTGTTGAGCAATTTATCACATTTACTAGCTTAAACAGTCATACCAGTAAAGAAATTGCAAATCAAGTACTTCACTATTTAGGTGAAGTTTGCAAAATTGGTATTTCTAAGTTCAAAGGCCAGTCCTATGACAAAGCTGCCAATACACCAGGGTGTTATAAAGGCATGCAACAGAAAATTTTACAACATAATGATTATGCCATTTCATACCAGGTGCTGCACATTCACTTAATCTTGTAGGACTTAGTGCAGTAGATTGTTGTCCGGAAGCAGTTTATTTTTTTTCTAGTGTTCTGTTACTCTACATATTCTTTGCTGCCTCTACTCACCAATGGGCAGTTCTTAAAGCATGTTTAGGCAATGATCAAGTATTAAAATGTCTTTCTAATACATGTTGGGAAGCGCATGCTGTAGTAACGCGTGTAATCCTGGAATCATACACTCACATTCTAGATGCCTTAGAAAATATAGCTGAAGATCAGACACAAAAACGAGATACCAAAAGAGAAACTGAAAACATTGCCAACAAAACGCAAACACTAGAGTATGTATTTATGTTGGTTATATGGAATAATATATTGCAGCATTTTCATTGGACGAGTCAAGCTCTTCAAGATTCAGAAGTAAATTTAAAGACGTGCACAGATCTCTACCAGTCATTACCAAGGTATTTACATAATTTAAAAGAAAATTTTGAAAACATAACAAATACTGCCAAATATTGATTATCAAGCAATTCACAGTTGCAGAAGCGTTAGAAAGAAATAAGTAAATGACAGCAGTTCTCCAGAAGTATCACTGAGTGTCAGAGATAATTTTGTGTAACCACATACTACACCATCATTGACACACTTGAATCTTGCATGAAAAGAAGGGCAAAAATGTATGAAGTTCTTTCAAATAGATTTTCCTTCTCAAACAATGTGGATATACTTGATAAAGAATGCATGATGGCATCCAGGAAATTAGCACCGGCTTATCCCAATGACTTAAATACAAACCTCTATGAAGCACTGCAACGATTTCATTCTTACATGAGAACTAAGCTTACAGATTCAGGAAAGACAAATTTTACTCATGTAGACATGTATGATTTCATAATAGAAGATAAAGTATAATGAGCATTTCCCAACGTTGAAATTGCTTTACCCATATTCCTAACTTTAATGATCACAAACTGAACAGAGTGCTCACTTTCATCCCTAAAAAGACTTAAAAACCCTCAGCATACCGCCATGATTCAAGAAAGACTCAATGCATTATCCTTATTATGTATGGAAGTAGATATTGTTCAGCAGCTTAATTGTGATGAAATTATTGAAGAATTTGTAAGAGCAAAGAATAGAAAGAAATGCTTTTAATTATACGTGTTAGAGATTAAAGATCTATCTAAAAATAAAATACAGCAATTTGCTGTAATATTTGTTTTTGATCACTGAATTTGCTTTTATGACATCTTTTCATTTGTTTATAATTATAGCATTTATTATGAAACAAGCATCAAAAAAGAAGTATGAGCCATGTTATGGATTGAATAGTGTCCCCCCCAAATGTGTATCAACTTGGCTATGCCATGATTCCCAGTATTGTGTGATTGTCCACCATTCTGTCATCTGATGTGATTTTCCTATGTCTTGTAAATCCTATCTCTATGAGGCAGGATTAGAGGCAGTTATGTTAATGAGGCAGGACTCAATCTATAAGATTAGGCCATCTCTTGAGTCAATCTCTTTTGAGATATAAAAGAGAGAAGTGAGTAGAGAGACTGAGGGAACTCATACCACCAACAAAGAAGCACCAGGAGCAAAGCACATCCTTTGGACCCGGGGTCCCTGTGCTGAGAAGCTCCTAGACCAGGGGAAGACTGATGATAAGGACCCTCCCCCAGAGCTGACAGAGAGAGAGAAGGCCTTCCCTAGAGCTGGTACCTTGAATTTGGACTTCTAGCCTCCTAAACTGTGAGACAATAAATTTCTCTTTGTCAAAGTCATCCACTTGTGGTATTTCTGTTATAGCACCACTAGATTACTAAGACAAGTTGTTTGAAGCAAAATTGGTGAAAGTCAATTTTTCATTGTGGGAGATCACTAGAATTTTACATTGATAGTTGAAACAACTAAGTTCACTGACTCGTTTTCTTTGTTGTAGAATATGTAGAATATTCTTTCTGTAGAAAATGTGGTATATAATAAAATTCTTAGTACCCTGCATCCACTAAAATTTTACAATCCAGTTCGTCTCATTCTGCTAAGATGACATATGCCACTTTTTCATTCAATTGCTAATATTACAGTCGAATTTAAAAAGAAGTTACATCATGGATAGCTAAGACACACACACCACACACACACACACACATATACATGTATATATCTAACTCACATATCCTGTTCAAATGCATGAGTAAGCAGAGGAGGGGGCACCGCAGATTATTAGTGCTTAGAACCCTCACATGCCTTAATCCTGCCCTGTATCGTAACTAGGTGCAGAAAATACAGTGGTGAAGAGAGTCAGGGTTGCTACCCTCATGGAAGATATATTCCAGTGAGGGAGACAGAATATAAATAAACAAGTAATTATAAGTTGTGTGTTATAAAGGATATAATTAAGGGACTGAAAAAGAGAATAGCAGAGAGGGAGTTCCCTTTCTGTCCATATGGTGGACTAAATGTTCACAGAAACTCCTCACAGTAAAGTACTAAAGTACTGCTAAAATGCTAAATAAAATACTAGAAACATTTATTATGCTGAGTGAATTTACTAAGGCACAGAAGGACAAATATTGTATAAGACCACTATTATAAGAACTTAAGAAAACATTTAAACACAGAAGAAAACATTCTTTGATGGTTACAGGGGTGGGGAGGGAGGGTGAGGGTTA
>NW_004443956.1:11548444-11589047 GCF_000243295.1 Trichechus manatus latirostris | reverse complement strand
GGAATCCAAGCAGCCAGTGCTTCCTGGACAAGAGACTGTGGCCGCAGGAAGCAGAGGAGGCAGAGTGGGGGTGAAGAAGGGTGGGGGGCAAATTACCATTCTTTTGTCTCCCGCTGGAAGCTCCATGAAGCTGTTTTCTCGTACCCCATTTGCTGGTCTCCGATAGGAGTCCAAGATGGTGGATCCGCACTGCGTTAGTTGATAGGAGACCTATGCATGAATTTCTCCTCGCTCTCTGTTCTCTGTCAGTTTTCTCACTCCATTTGGTGCTTGGCTTTGTTCTTTATCTCTTCATTTGATGTTTTAGGGCTTCAGGATTGTTGTTTTGTCTGTTCGGCTTAGTTTTTCAGATCTTTCCTGTGGAGGGACGGCGTGATGCTTCTGCCTAGAGCACCATTTTGCCGGAAGTCCTAGGGTGTGTTTTAAGTCAACTTCTTTGAAGATATAAAAGAGCAGATTAAGTAAGCAAATGGAGGGGAAGATACATTCCACATGATTGACAAGGATCTTCCCCCCGAGTGGACAGAGAGAAAGAGAGCGAGAGAGAGCCTTCCTCTAGAACCAGTGCCCTGAATTCAGACTTCTAGCCTCCTAGACTGTGAGAAAATAAATTTCTGCTCATCAAAGCCACCCACTGTGGTACTTCTGTTTTAGCAGCACTAGATAACTAAGATATCCCAAACCAGAAATGTAATTTTAGGTAGTTTTGAGGTACCTGCCAGAAGAAAAACATCAAATTCTCTGTGGAGAAACACACTCTCAACCTAGGTCTTTTTTTTTTCTTTTTACTGTTGTACTTTAAGTGAAAGTTACAATGCAAGTTAGTTTCTCATACAAAAATTTATACATACATTGTTATGTGACCCTAGTTGCTCTCCCTATACTGTGAAAACACATTCCTCCTTTCCACCCTGGTTTTCCCGTGTCCATTTAGCTAGCTCCTGTGCCTCTCTGCCTTCTCATCTCGCCTCTGGACAGGAGCTCCCCATTTAGTCTCATGTATCTACCTGAGCTATGAAGCACACTCTTCACGAGTATCATTTTATGGCCCACAGTCCAGTCTAATCTTTGTCTGAAGAGTTGGCTGCAGGAATGGTTTTATCTCTGGGTTGACAGAGAGTCTGGGGGCCATGCTTTCTGGGGTCCCTCCAGTCTCAGTCAGACCATTAAGTCTGGTGTTTTTACTAGAATTTGAGTTATGCACCTCACCTTTCTCCTGCTCCATCAGGGACTCTCTGTTGTGTTCCTTGTCAGGGTGGTCATTGGTGGTAGCTGGGCACCATCTAGTTCTTCTGGTCTCAGGATGATGCAGTCTCTGGTTTATGTGGCCCTTTCTGTTTCTTGGGCTAATACTTTCCTTGTGTCTTTGGTGTTCTTCATTCTCCTTTACTCCAGGTGGTTGGGACCGATTGATGCATCTTAGATGGCCGCCTGCAAGCTTTTAAGACCCCAGACGTCACTCACCAAAGTAGGATGCAGAACATTTTTTTAATAAGCTTTGTTATGCCAATTGACCTAGATGTCACCCGAAAGCATGGTCCCCAGACATCTACCCCGGCTACTCTGTCCCTCAAAGTGTTTGATTGTATTCAGAAAACTTCTTAGCTTTGGTTTAGTCCAGTTGTGCTGATTTCCCCTGTAGTGTGTGCTGTCCTTCCCTTCACCTAAGAGAATTCTTATCTACTATCTAGTTAGCAAATAACCCTCCTCCACCCTCCCTACCCTTGTAACCATCAAAGAATGTTTTCTTCTGTGTTTAAACCTTTTCTTGAGTTCTTACAATAGTGGTCTCATACAATATTTGTCCTTTTGCAACTGATACACATTATTTTTTGGGGGACATAATTCAATCCATGACAGTGTACATGTATCTATTCATGTGACAGCTCTTATTTATTATCCATAAACAAATTATGGTATATCCACACAATGATAAACGCAATGATAAAGAACAACGATGAAGCCGTGAAACAACTTATAACATGAAGGAATCTGGATGGCTCTTATTTCTCTAGGATATATTCCAAGGAGTGGGATAGCTGGATTGTATGGTACTTCTATTTCTAGCTTTTTAAGAAAGCGCCAAATTGATTTCCAAAGTGGCTGTACCATTTTACATTCCCAGCAACAGTGCATAAGTGTTCCAGTCTCTCCACAACCTCTCCAGCATTTATTATTTTGTTTTTTGGATTAATGCTAGCCTTGTTGCGGTGAGATGATATCTCATTGTAGTTCTGATCTGCATTTCTCTAATGGCTAATGATCGTGAGCATTTCTTCAGGTGTCTATTCAGGCGGCTAACAGACACATGAAAAAAAGTTTTAAATGCATAAAAATACATAGAATTCCAAAGGAAATCAAATAGATTGAAATACAGTGATCAAAATACTTAAACACACACATATGTTTAAATATTTTGAATGTGTGTGTGTGTGTGTATATATATATATATATATGCTTCTTTACCGTTATATAACCAAATCTAATAGTGGGTATAATAGCTACCATGATTTTGAAGTTGTACGAGTTTTCAAAATTGTGATGAGTTTGTGATAATATTTTAGGACATCTATGTAACCGTAAAATATCAACAATTTTTACAGGTGACAAAGTCACATATACTGCTAATTCTGTGGTGCAGTTTGCTATCTACATTCATAATAGAAAGAAATGTTGAAGTTCAGTTAGAGGTTACTGTGATGGTTTATTTTATGCTTCAACTTGGCTAAGCTATAGCTCCCAGTGGTTTGGCCAAACACCAATCTAGTTACCATTGCATAATGTGATCTAATGTAATGCAATGTAATCACTTTTCATAAAATAATTTAATCAATTGATCCACTGAAAAGGGAGTTTCCTTAGGGTGTGTTCTGCCTTCAGACCATAAGGAGATATTTTGGCAGAACGTGTTCTCTCTTCACCCTGCACTCTTTCTGTCGCCTGACCTATGGATCTTGGGACACAAGCCTACAGAAGTCTCCAGCCTGCATCGTGACCTACGAATTTTGGACTTGCTAGCCCCACAATCACATGAGCCAATTCTTTGAAATCAATCAATCAATCAATCTCTCTCTATATAGACAGATTGATTGGTATTTATATATATTTTTAAAATATATATATATTTTAATATCACATATATATATAATATTTATATATGTCTATCTCACTGGTTCTGTTTCTCTGGAGAACTCTAACATAGTTACTGAAAAGAAAGATGTATTTTTCCCCATCGAAGTTGAAAGACTCCCTGAATTCTAAGCACTGACTTCTTGGATATCCATGGATTTTAGGATAAAAATCCCTGTCCCAGCACTTCTAACAATACCTGACACAAAGCAACTGTTAGTTATTGTTAGAGTTGCCATGATTATGGTCGTTATTTTGAGAGGCAGCATGGATAATAGTGAAGATTATTTTCTAATTGTGTTAAAATATATAACATAAAATTTGCTATTTTAATTATTTTTAAGTGTACAATTTAGGGCATTTATTACATTCACCATGTAACCATCACCACTATCTATTTCCAAAAGTCTGCATCACCCCAAACAGAAACTGTACCCACTCACCAATAACTCCCTGCCCTCCTTTCCCTCCACCTCCTGGCAACCTCTGATCTACTTTCTGTCTTTACAAATTTGCCTCTTCTAGATAGCTCATATACGTAGAATCATAAAATATCTGTCCTTCTGTCTCTGAATTATTTCACTCAGCATAATGTTTTCAAGTTTCATCTGTGTCATAGCATGTATCAGGACTTCATTTCTCTTTTTGGCTGAATAATATTCCATTGTATGGATATACCATGCTTTGTTTATCCATTCATCTGTTGATGGACACTCGGGTTGTGTCCACCTTTTGTCTATTGGGAATAGTGTTGCAATGAATATTGGTGTACAAGTATCTGTCTGAGTCTCTGCTTTAAGTCTTCTGGGTATATGCCTAGGAGAGGAATTGCTTGGTCATATGGTAATTCTATGTTTAACTTTTTAAGGAACCACCAAACTGTTTTCTATGGTGGCAAGAATTTCTATTATACCAGAGCAGACAGCTTCCCCACATACTAGCCCTGTGACCTGGGCACAGCAGGTAGCCTCCTTGAGCCTCAGTACCCTGACCTAGAAACCTTGGTAGGAGAACTATAGAGAGAAGCAGGCAGGAGAGAAGCGCGAAGCAGCTTCAGGATAAATTCTGCCAGTTACCACTTCAGTCTGATGATGATCATTAACCATAAACTATAACTGCTTATTCCCTGGTTTTATTGCTCATGAATAACTGAGTGTAGTGTCCTGAATTAGAGTGAGGAGTTGGACGCATAAGACAGAGAGATGGAGAACATCTGAAATTCTGAACATAAAACTCATTAAAGAGATTATTTTTGTAAGAATAAATCTTTAAATACTCACAGGGAAAAGATCTTTTTTTTTCTTTTTTAGTTAAATTTTGGGCCTACGAAATTTGTTCCGTAATTTAGGAACGTTTAGAAAACTTAGAAAAAAATTTTTTTCTGCTTCCTTGCAAAAAAAGTAGCCTTCCCTGGGTTCTACCAGATATTTATATTTTTATTCTCAACGTTTAAAAATACTTAAGTATCTATTATCCCTACTATCTCACTTCTTCCCAAAGAGCTTGTGGGGTAGGTCTGATAGCCTCCTGCTTGAGTTAGCCAGAGGTTTATTTTGCTTGCAATCCACATTTTTTCACTGCAGGACTTCTCAGAGCCTCTATATGCTAATGTACCCAGAGAGGGGACAGAGTCATCAGCACTTCTTGAACTTTTGTATGAGAATTTCTTATAAGGCTAGTGGAGAAATGCTGCCTTAGACATATACTTCAAAAAAGAAATGTTTTCCTTAGGGGGCGTTTCCAGCGACCATGCTTACAATACAATCAAGCAAAGGAAAAGCCAAGGACAGTCTGGGGTATGACAGAGACAACTTGGCTGTATCTATAGCAGGGACAGAGCTGCCTTAGGAAGAGCCCACGGCTTTTTAAAAGATCATCTCATTTGCCTTATTCATCTTGTCATTGTTTACAAAGACTGAAATATCATTCCCAGGCAGCTTGTTCCTTAGGCCCTGGGTCCCCTCAGACAGCTCAATACAGCTTTCCCTCCTCTGAGGTTTGCCTCGCTGCCAGACTGAATGGACTCATGTTGGCCCTGTCCCATTTCTTCCCATAGCTCTTCAACCTCACCGCACTGGCCTCCTCCACAGGTGCTATTTGCTGAGGCTATTTGTCTAAACCAGGTGGTCTCAAGGAAAAGCTGTTGGCAGCCTTGTGGACCGGCACATGGCGCGTTCATGTGAGTCCGCAGGTCTGCTGAGCATGTGGGCTGTCAGCAATCCAAGGCTCTCTCTCTGCCAAACATGAAAGGAAGTGCCCGCAGAACATTTCCCAGATGGGGAGTTGGCCTGGTGGATTACACAGGGGATTAAAAGAATTATTTTTTGTTTTTCCTTAATAGTAGGTGTAAACCTGCTTCTCACTTGATATAAATAAGAAGTCATTGTTTTGAGGGGCATCCATTTATTCATATGATGAACTGTATCTGACCATCTAGGGTGGTGGTCTCAACTAGGAACCATGTTATTCCCTCAGGGGACACTTGGGAATGTATGGAGACATCTGTGGTTGCCGCTGGGGAGGGTGGTGGTGGTGATATTGGCATCGAGTGAGTAGAGGTGAAGGATGCTGCTAAACATCCTACAATGCACAGGACAGATCCCCTCCACAAAGAATTATTGAACCTCAAAAGTCAATGGAGAAGAATATTGACTATACCATGGACTGCCAAAAGAATGAACAAATCTGTCTTGGAAGAAGTACAACCAGAATGCTCCTTAGAAGCAAAGATGGCAAGACTACATCTCACATACTTTGGACATGTTATCAGGAGGGATCAGTCCCTGGAGAAGGACATCATGCTTGGTAAAGTAGAGGGTCAGCAAAAAAGAGGAAAACCCTCAATGAGATGGAAGGACACAGTAGCTGCAACAATGGGCTCAAGCATAACAAACAGTGATTGTGAGGATGATGCAGGACTGGGCAGTGTTTCATTCTGTTGTACACAGGGTAGCTATGAGTCGGAACTGACTCGATGGCACCTAACAACAACAACAAATCTCAATAGTGCTAAGGTTGAGAAATTCTGCCTCCATGACATCAGAAAGTCTGGATTCCATGATATTTTGAAATTCTGTTCTGCATTTCCCCCCTTTTGATCAGGATTCTTCTATAGAATCTTCCATCAAAATGTTCAATAATGGTAGTCAGGAACCATCCAGTTCTTCTGGTCTCATGACAAAGGAGACAGCTGTTCATGGAGGCAATTAGCCACACAGAAAATGGATAGGCTTTTGATAGGAGGAATTGGGGCTCATAATGGGGAGGAAACATTCCCCGAGTGGTACAAATGATTAATATGCTCAACTGCTAACCCAAAGTTTGGAGATTCGAGTCCACCCAGAGGTGGCTTAGAAGAAAGGCCTGGTCATCAACTTCTGAAAAATCAGTGATTGAAAACTGTATGGAGCACAGTTCTACTCTGACACAAATGAGGTTGCCATGAGTCAAAATCAACTCAATAGCAACTTTTTTTTTTTTTTTTAAGGGAGAGAAATTCCAGGCAGAGGAAGGAATGTGGGCAAAGACCTAGGTGGGGAGGGGAAGAGCACAGCATGTCTGTACAGATGTAGAGTCAAGTCATAAGACAAGAATATTAGACCTATTGAATGTAACAAATGCGACATTCAAACTTACAGCACCCCAAATAGGCAATATCAAAGCTGCTTATCTGACATGATGGTGTATCTTGCTTTCAGTCAGGCAACTCACACCCAAAATGGAGAGGAGTGATTTGGAATACAAAGAAATGTCATTTTCTCACATCTGAATGTTATGGGGCAAATTCTTACTGAATCCACCAGAAAGTGGTAGATGTGTGTCTTGAACCCAGATTTGTGTAACTTCAAGTACAATGTGTCTTCCACTCTACTCCATGAGAGCACTGAGTCTGTGTGTGGATAAACAAACTGTAGAATCTAATATGAGAAGCTGGAAGAATGTTGAAGACAAAAATTTTGACAATCTGACAGTTTTGCTTCAGGCTGCTCTGGTGTCTGGAGCCCAGTTAATGATGGAAAGGCATGGATGGGCTGAGGATAATTGGTACTACAAACCTCCCCATCTCAATCCAATTTAATTGCAGATACCTGGACATTGCCTAAAACTTTTCCTAGAAATCTATTAATTACGGCAATTGCTTTGAGGATTCCAGCACCAGGAAAAGCGGATAGAATTTTCAGATGGGAGACGTGAGGTTTGCAATGGAGTTTGCTGCTAGAGAAAGGGGAGGGCGAAGAGGAAAACTGATGTCCTAACATAAGGAACATTCGAAAAATAGGACAAACTGAAATGTTGACTAGAGGCAAGTAAAGGACACTCAGTAAGGTGAAAATATTGCATGACAATAAGAAATCATCTTGCGCAACCCAAAACTTTGTTAGTTTTGGTTATAGGCTAGAACCAAAGGTTCTTACATAACTCTGGAAAACAACCATGACTGCCCAAATGAGGCAGGTTTTTAAAGTTGCATATGTTATACTATTTGGCTTAGTCAGAAACCAAGAATCTCTCTGTGATGAATCAAATGAAAACAAAAAATTCATAATCTTTGGACTTCTTATTAATCTTGGAAGGAAAAAAATCACACAAGATGTCTTAAAATAAATATTTGGATGTTAAAGAGAGAGAAAGTGTGTGTGTGACAGCGAGCGAGCGAGCAAGAAACCTTGAAAATATCTTTGAAAATTAAGCTCATTCCTCCTAAAAGCCATCTGACAGAAGAGTTGAAATGACTTTAGAAAAACAGAAGTTCAGCGACATTATCAATCTGTAGAAAGCTTAATTCACTATTTTAGTCATATGGGAGGAATACACTAATTTCATAACTTAAAGGGAGATGTCAGAGTAACTTCTTGGTCTTGACTACGTTAAGAACTGAGGTTTATAGAGTTTTATTCCATCTAGAACCTAGGATAAGAACTCCTGGGTACCAAGACTGTCATTTTTCACTTTCCTGGTTTACAAAACCCTCAGTCCCTTTCACTTTGGATTATGTAAAATGTGTTTTCAAATTACTCTGTCTCTTAATTTTTAAACCCTTGTTTATTTAAAATAAAATATAATCCATATGTTTCTGATTAATTTACACTTAACTCAACAAAAAGCTTTCATAAAAAGCTCTTTGATGTTCAAACTGCCTTTGGAGCTATTTTTAATAAGATTTTTTTTTTTTGTAAGCTTCCCTACTTAGAAACAAAGTTCCATTTCATTGCTATTTAACAACTCGAGGTCCAAAGGGTTGGGTTTAGTTCATTATTTAAATGAAATAACGTATGTAAAATGCTTTATAAATTGTAAACAATAGATGCCTGTTACTGATTAGAGCTGTTATTGTTATTACGATCACGCAGAGGACATAAGGGTTGAGGTTTCTCCTTTCCTCAGCTGGCTGGACTAGATCATCTCATAGTGCCCTCGCCTCCTATTTATAACATTTTCTTTTTCTATGACTTTCTCATTGGTAGCAACACATACAATAAACACGTCAAATGACTGGTGAAGTAATGAAAAAGTATGTCAGAGAGAGCCGCTCGCACAAAATTGGATCCT
The DNA here is from genome assembly GCF_000243295.1 of Trichechus manatus latirostris. Lineage (NCBI taxonomy): Eukaryota > Metazoa > Chordata > Mammalia > Sirenia > Trichechidae > Trichechus > Trichechus manatus. Next base: position 11,580,368 of record NW_004443956.1, on the reverse strand, counting down.
TTTTAGTTGAGGTCTCACTTGGACCTACTGTGTGTAACAGGCTGTCCCCTACTGGTCCTCAGAGGGAAGTCTGGTTGGCTCTCAGTGACTTACGGGTCAGAGTCTTCTCACTGTATTATTTGCATGAGTTGATAGACTTGACAGAAAAATGATTCCGTAAGGAGGAAGTTTTGTGAGTAGGCATCTGGGGGAAGAAGGGAGCTGATCAACGCAAGGTGGGGTCTGTTCGCCAGTACCATGGATGCATTCTAAGCCTTGTTGAGTGCTACATGAAAAAGCTGAAAGAATCATCTTCAAAGGTGTCTGTGAGAGACATAGGCACGTATGGTGTTCCTCAGGAACATATGGCAAAGCGTGAGGTGGAGCATTCTCCACTTCTCGGCAGAACCCAGCCCTGCCTGGGCATCATGGGAGTCCTTATGATGAGAGTGTCTGGTGGAGCAGTGGGAAAATGGTGGCCAAGATTCTATTGACTGGCAGGAGATGGCCTAGAACCAGAAGTTTTGGCAATACTCAGTAATTGCCTGTAGCATCATCACTCAGCTAAAGCTGCTTGAGTACATGTGAGCCCCCTCTCACATGCACTGAGGTCCCTAGAAACACTTTGTGGTGCATGGGTGTTTGTGGGTTCTGGGGGGTCTCTGTGACCTCATTCATAGCCAGAGTCTGAGAAGGCCTGGGGCCATTCAGGCTACATGTGAAAACAGCAAAACGGCCATTTTGTTGCTCTTGCCTTGCTAATTGCACAGAAGGTCTCAACCATTCTAACAAAAGTGAACAGGAAAGCTTTGTCTCCTAGAAGCTGATCACAATCTTGTGTGCGAAGCGTATATGTACAGCTTTTGCAGGCTCTCCCTATGGCTTGACCTGTTGCACATCGGGCTGCCTTTAGGAATTTGGAACCAAACAGGAAAACTGTCTTTCACACAATGGAGGGAACGCTGTGTTGCCCTTTCTCACATCAGTCCTGGTCAGTCTCTCTCCAGCCTTCTGATTCTTGCCGTATGGAACAATCAGCCCCTTCAGTCAACTTGCCAGCAGCCATCAGTTATTTCTCCTAGCCATAAATTTTAACCATTCTCTTTTGAGGGGGAAGAAATTAAAGTAACAAAGGGAGGTGGCTATAAAGCATAGAACTGTCAGAATAGCAAATGTTTGAGTAATTTGTTGGGTCCTTGGTTTAAGGTTGACTGATTTTAGCATTAATTTGGCTTGGAGGGTTTCTTGGGATAGAGGGACCCTATCTTAATCTACATCTCCAGCAAAGACTGTCAGTGGGGAAAAAGCTATGTATAATTCAACAATTTAACTGTGTATTTTTTTTTTAGAACTCTGGTATCTGCTCAGCTATCTCCTTTTTCATGAAACAAACCAGGTATTTGACAAAACCCACTGAACTTGTCCGCTTATAGACATTGACTGAGAAACCACCTGGTCCAGCTAAACTGTAATAACTGCTCTGAGGGTCTAATTCCACCAGGTCTGGTTTGAAAAAGAGGGAAAAATTCCCCAAATGACTAACGTTTTTAGGTCCAGCAGTGGTTTTTCATTGTTCTCAAGGCAACTGGTGTAACCTGCTGGCTTTCAATTCTTCTGAGAGCCCACAGATTTGAAATGAAAAAGAAAACAGGATCCCCTAAGTCCACAGGCAAGGCAGTCTGTCTTCATAAAGAAAACACTGAACGTTTCCTAACATGTGGCCCGCTAAGCTCCCCTGCCCCTCAGTCAGGGTCAGATTTATGTATTTGCTCTGGAACCAAGATTTTTGTAAACCATGCACAATACCTTGGGGTATTTACACTGTAAGCTATTTTCCTAAAGCAAACAGCTGCACCACTGGGCTCAATAACGCCCCTAGCCCCAGTCACGGGAGCCAGAACCGTCCAGGACGAGCAGGTGGGTCCCAGTGAGGAGAAGGCCTTTCTTTGCCCTGACTCCTTGAATGTCTGCACATTTCCCCCATTCCAGAGATGCAATCTGATGACTTCTGAAAGCATTTGAAAGGCAATTTTTTTTCGTATTTTCCCCTTGATAAGAAAATCTTTAAAAAGGGTACAGTTACTACAATCTGAGGGGAAGGGCTTGGTGGCTTCAAGAGGAAGCTGTTGATAAAGTCTGCTGTTACAAAGAAAGTTAATCTATTTTTTAAAACTCCCCTCCCTCTTTTCTGGCTGGAGGGTGGAGGCCATGTTCACAAGCAGGAATTTGAAAGGGAAACAAAAGGAAAACATGAAGCTGCTTTACCACATGAAGCCCAGTGGTTCATTTTGCTTGTGAGAAACTCCCAGCTGGTTTCAGTCAATGGAGGTGCAAAATAATCCATGTTCTTGCAGACAGACCTTGACAAAATCACACAGAGGTGGAATGAGGGGATGGGGTGATTCATGTACTTATTCATTCAGTAAATATTTATTAAGTGCCACTTGGTACTGAGGGGGTTGAAGATGTTGTTGTAATGGACTTGGACACCATCCCTATAAGGGACCAAAAACGTCTTCCTAACTAGCTAACCTCTAAACCTTCACAGTTTCTACCATTATTTATCCCTCTGAGAGAAAAGACATTGATGGGCAATCAATTAAACAGAAATGCTAAGGATAGCTGTTCATTTTCCCATTATATTTAAAAATTTTAGTTTGAATTATGGGTGGCAACATAACATGGTATCATGGGAAAAACAATAATTCAATATAGCCAGAAAAGTTGAGCTCTTTCTTATTCTGGCTCTGCTAAAAACTAGCAGTGTTGTGTGATCATGTACAAGCAACATTCCTCCAGTGGGCCTCAGTTTCCCCATGTATACAGTGAAAGGGAAAATATTTTTAATTGGTTTCCAGCTTTATGATGCTACCATTTGTTATTACTTTAAAAGCAGAGATCGAAACTGCAAGAGGGTTTGATCAGAGCAGATAAATTGTGATGGGTGGGGTGAAGCACTTGGCAGGTGGTCTAATCCAGAAGAGAGAAAAGCTGCAAAAAGGGCAGAAAGCAGGGAGCCCTATGCACAGGGGTTAATGATGCCCACTAACAATATATTAGGATAACTGGGGAACAGTCGAGTGGAGTGGGCAAGAGTACACACTGTGAGCTCAAGCTGCCTGGGTTTGAATTCTGGCTCTATGACTATGTAGCCTGAGACAAGTTACTTAACTTTTCTAAGTCCCAGGGTCCTCGTCTGTAAAATGGGGATAACAACTGTTGTTGTTAGATGCTGTTCAGTTGGCTCCAACGCATGACAACCTTATGTACAAAAGAACAAAATGCTGCCTGGTCCTGTGCCATCTTCATGATTATTGGTATGTTTGAGTGTACGGTTGAGGCTATCGTGTCAATTCATCTCATTAAGGGTTTCCCTCATTTTCACTGACCCTCTACTTTACCAAATGTGATGTTCTTCTCTAGCAATTGGTCTTTCCTGATGACTGGGGCGGATTATCCTATTGGCAAGGTAAGCACGGTACTTACCTTGCTTACCAGATCACCTGTAGTGAACAATTTCACATTTTTTACTATATCAAAGATTCTGCTTCTAAGTCTGGCTGGCATCTGTCTCTCTCCCAACCCCACAGCACCTTCCTACAGAATCAAAGCCTCTTTTCAAATATACAATCCCTGATAGGGGCAGACGACCCAGTAAGCAAGGTAAGCACAGCTTACTTGTGCTTTCTTACTAATCTCTGGTGAACAATTTCACATGGGTTTCAGCGCATCTTTGAGTCACTAAAGATTAGTCAGTCAGCACAAGTAAACCCATGCTTACCTTGCTTATTGGGTTATCCACCCCTCCTGACGTGTTCAAAGTAAGTAAGATGAAGTCTTGTCATCCTTGCTTCTAAGAAGCATTCTGGTTGTATTTCTTCTAAGACTCATTTGTTCGTTCTTTTGGCAGTTCACAATATATTCAATGTTCTTCTGCAACACCACAGTTCAAATGCATCAAGTCTTCTTTTGTCTTTTTTTTACTGTTCAGCTTTCACATGCACATAAGACGACTGAAAAGACCATGGTTTGGATCCCATGCACCTTTGTCAGCAAAGTGACATCTTTGCTTTTTAACACTTTAAGGAGGTCTTTTGCAGCAGTTTTGCCCAATGCAACATGTCGTCTGATTTCTTGACTGTTGCTTCCGTGGACATTGATTGTAGAATGAAATCCTTGACAACTTCAATTTTTTCTCCATTTTCATGATGTTGTTTATCGTCCTAGTTTAAGGATTTTTGTTTTCTTCATGTTCAGGTAGAGTCCATAATGAAGTGGTAGTCTTTGACCTTCATGAGAAAGTGCTTCAAGTTCTCTTCATTCTTGGCAAGCAAGGTTGTATTATCTGGATATTATAGGTTATTAATAAGTCTTCCTCCAATCCTGATGCCATATTCTTCATAGAGTCCAGCTTCTCTGCTTATTTGTTCAGCATACAGATTGAATAAGTAAGGTGAAAGGATACAACCCTCCCACATACCTTTTCCAATTTTAAACCATGCAGTATCCCCTCATTCTGTTCCTACCATATAGGGTTGTTGTGAGAATTAGATCAGAAATCCCATCTAGTACAGAGTACCTGGAACCCAGTAAGTTCTCTATATCAGCAATTCTCAAAGTATGGTCTGGAGACTACTGGGGAGTCGTTCAGGGGGTCTGTGAGGTCAGAGCTATTTTCATGATAATACTTAGATATGAGTCCTCTTCACTCTTATTCTCTTATGGTGTACAGTGGAGTCTTCTAGAAGCTACATCACATGTGATATTGGAACAGACTGAAGACAGAAGCAGTCATGAGAATCCAGCTGTCTTTTATTAAGTCAGTCACTAAAGACTTCTGAAAAATGTAAAATAATGACTTTTTTCACTAATGTTTTTATTAAAATATGCACCTATGCAAACATGTAATGGTCTTAGTATTGCTATTTTAAATATATTCATACATATTTAACATAGTTTTAGTTTTAATTTCTAATATGGCACATAAGAGTAGTTCTAACTCACATAAACAAAAACTATTTGGAACTGTCAATAATTTTTAGAAGTATAGAGAGAGGGGTCCAGAGACCAAAAATTTTGAGACTTGCTCTTCAGTGTGTAACGGTATCTTCTTTTCCTTTGTTCAAAGCACTTTCATTTCCTTTATCTCATTTAATCTTCAAAAGAGCTCCAGCAGATGGAAGAGTCAGGGACTTGGTCTTCATGTTCAATGAGTTGAAACACAAAAGCAGAAAAACAGGAAGAAGGAAAGCTACATCCAATCTTCCAATTATGCCTCAGTTTTAGCTTATTATAGCTTTAAAAAGAAAGAAAAAAATATCCTGTGTTAGTTTCCTATTGCTGTTGTAACAAATTATCATTAACTTAGTAGCTTAAAACAATTAAAATTTATTATTTTAAAGTTCTGCTGGGTGGGTTTGAACTGCCAAACTTTTGGTTAGCAGCCGAGCACTTAACTAACATGCAACTAGGGCTCCTTCATTAGTCATTAAAAATCTGTTGCTGTCAAGTTCATTCCACTAATAGTGACCTTGTAGGATAGAGCAGAACTGCTCTATAGGGTTTCCAAGCCTGTAATCTTTATGGAAGCAGACTGCTACATCTTTGTTCCGTAGAGCAGCTGATGAGTTAGAACTGCCAAACTTTGGTTAGCTGCTGAGTGCTTCAACCACTGTGCCACCAGGGCTCCTTTCATTAGTCATTGTTATTGTTGTTAGCTGCCGTCAAGTGGGTTCCAACTCATAGCGACCATACTCACAATTGTTGCCATGTTTGGGCCTATTGTTGGAACCACTGTGTCAATCCATCTCATCGGGGGTCTTCCTTCTTTCTGCTAAAACTCTACTTTACCAAGCATGATGTCCTTCTCCAGGGACTGGTCCTTCCTGATAACATGTCCAAAGTACATGAGATGAAGTCTCGCCATCCTCGTTTCTAAGGAGCATTCGGGTTGTACTTCTTCCAAGACAGATTTGTTCATTTTTCTGGCAGTTCAAGGTATATTCAGTAGTTTTCACCAAAGGTATCAATTCTTCTTAGGTCTTCCTTATTCATTTTCCAGGCTTCGCGTGAATATGAGGCAATTGAAAATACCATGGCTTGGGTCAGGCACACCTTAGTCTTCAAAGTGACATCACTGCTTTTTAACACTTTAAAGATGTCTTCAAAACCACAATGAAATACCACCTGACCCTCATGAGAATGGCTATTATAAAAAAACAAACAAACCAACAACAACAAAACCCAACAGGTTGTTGGCAAGGATGTGGAGAAATTGAAACTCTCGTCTATTGCTAGTGGGAATACAAAATGGTAACCGCAACTATGGAAAACAGTTTGGTGGTTCCACAAAAAGATGATCATAGAACTACCACTATTCACGGTAGCTAAAAGGTGGAAACAACCTCAACATCCACCAATAGACGAATGTGATATATATGCACAGTGGAATATTACTGAGCCATAAAGAGAAATCTACCACTGGTCTGTCAGTTTGTCGTACTGTGGTGGCTTTCATGTTGTGCAATGCTGGAAGCATTGCCATCAGTATTTCAAATACCAGCAGGGTCACCCATGGTAGACAGGTTGCAGCAGAGCTTCCAACTAAGACAGACTAGGAAGAAGGACCTGGTGGTCTACTTCTAAAAACACTGGCTAGTGAAAACCTTATGAATAACAGCGGAACACTGACTGATATAGTGCCAGAAGATGAGCCCCTCAGGTTGGAAGGCACTCAGAATATGACTGGGGAAGAGCTGCTTCCTCAAAGCAGAGTCAATCTTAGTGACATGGATGGAGTCAAGCTTTCGGGACCTTCATTTGCTGATGTGGCAGGACTCAAAATGAGAAGAAACAGCAGCAAACACCTATTAATAATCAGAATATGAAATGTATGAAGTATAAATCTAGGAAAACTGGAAGTTGTCAAAAATGAAATGGAATGCATAAATATCAATATCCTAGGCATTAGTGAGCTGAAATGGACTAGTATCGGCCATTTTGAATCATACAATCATATGGTCTACTATGCTGGGAATGATAAATGGAAGAGAAATGGCGTTGCACTCATTGTCAAAAAGAACATCTCAAGATCCATCCTGAAGTACAATGCTGTCAGTGATAGGATAATATTCATACTCCTACAAGCAAGACCAGTTAACACAACTATTATTCAAATTTACACACCAACTACTAATGCCAAAGATAAAGAAATTGAAGATTTTGACCAACTTCTGCAGTCTGAAATTGATGAAACATGCAATCAAGATGCATTGATAATTACTAGTGATCGGAATGCAGAAGTTGGAAGCAAAGAAGAAGGATCGGTAGTTGGAAAATATGGCCTTGGTGACAGAAATGAAGCCGGAGGTCACATGATAGAATTTTGCAAGACCAACAACTTATTCACTGCAAATACCTTTTTTCAATGACATAAAAGGCGATTACATCTGTTCTAAGTTCCTTGGGGCAAAGACCAAATAGGGTCCTTTGTATCTTTTGTGGCAGGCCTGTATCTGGACCATTTTCAGTACCTGGTAAGTATAAGTTGAGTTGAGCAAGAACAAACAAAGATGATAAGATCTCTTCCCTCAAGTTGCTAAAAATAAGACAGATGTGTAAATAATTATTTATATAACATGAGGGAGTGGGGTTGCTACTCAAAGAATGGGAAATGGGGCCACCCAAAGCTGACGGAGCAGAGCTGCTGTCCCAGTGGGCCTGGAAGGCAAAACTGAAGTCCAAGGTGGAGGAGCCTCCACCAAGAATCCAGAGGGCATGGCCAACACCCAGAACCTGGAGGGCAGGGCCATTGCCCAGATGGTCTCAGAGAACAGAGGATTATTTTCAAGACTTGAGAGCTAATGTAAATTGTTCTGCTGGGTTTTGGACTGGCTTGGTGCCCATTATTTCCTCTTTCCCTCCAGTTTCTCCCATTTGTAATAGAAACGTCTACCTTGTGCCTGTTTCACCATTGTACTTTGGAAACAGATAACTTGTAGTCTAGATTTCACAGGTTCACAGATGAAGAGGAATTTTGCCCCAGGATGGAATACGCCTGAAGTTTCATCCATATTTGATTTAGATAATTCAGAAGATGAGATTTGGGACGTGGAGTGGATTTAAGACTTTTGGGATGATGTGATGGGGTGAATGCGTTTTGCATGTGGCAAGGACATGAATTTTGGGGGGGCCAAGGAATGGAATATTATGCATTGAATTGTGTTCCCCCAAAATACGTGTTGTAAATCCTAACCTCTATGCCTATGGTTAATCCGATTTGGGAATGGGTTGTCTTTGTTATGTTAATGAGGCAGGATTAGTGTAGGGTGTACCTTTTCTCTTCTGAGATAAAAAGAGATTAAACAAGCAAGTAGAGGGGAGATGAGGGAAGAGAGATGCCAAGATGTATGGAGATCTCCAAGGAACCAGGAAGCAGAAGCTAAAGAGACAAGGACCCTCCATCAGAGCTGACAGAGACTTCCCCTAGAGCCAGCACTCTGAATTTGTACTTCTAGCCTCTCAAACCGTGAGAAAATACATTTCTGTTTGTTAAAGCCACCCAGTTGTGGTATTTCTGTGATAGCAGCACTGGATAACTAAGACAACCAAGGAAACAGATCTCTGAGGTGAGACGTGAAGGACCAGGAGAAGTTAACCATGCACAGTGTGTTCTAGAAAGAGAGGCAGGGAGGCGAGGGGAGTATAGTTTGCTCAAGGAAGGAAGTGCACTAGATAACCAAGACACCCAGGACTGTTTATAAGAAGGAGAAAATAAAATCCAAACGCTAAATACCAACGTTAAGAGTTAAACTGAGGCAGGTAGTCCAAGTGGCCCTTTGTACTTTGTGGATTGCCCTCTCTCAAAAAGGAAACAAGAAAATTAGATCTGTGTAGCACAGAACAGAACAGAAAGAAATAGCTGTCTTCAGATAAAGAATGAAAATCGTTATAGAAAAGATTAACGTTAAGATTAAAACTCCATGTCAGGTTTCTACCGGGCCCTGAGTGATGGCTGAGAACCCAGCACTCATATCCAATTGTACCTGTGAACTGCAGGCAGTCAGTTTAAGGGAGTGAACCTGTAACTCACTGCCAAAGGCCAGGCATGAATTTTCCAATCCCAGCCACCATCATTTATCAGAAATGAAGGCTCTCCTGACGCAGGAAGCAGTGAGGGCCCCACTCTGAGATGATGCCAAAGGACAGGGCAGTCACTGGTAGAACCAGCCATTTCAACGGCTGCTTCAAGGTCTCGCTGGGTTGCTCTGTTGGCTGAAAATGAGAGCTTCAAGGCCATGAAGGGGCAGGAGGCAATCTTTCCTACATGCTCTGCTAAAGTCACCATGTGGAAAAAAACAAAACAAAATCCCAAAACTATTTCAACTAAGAAAAGAAAGAAGGTGGTATGGCTCAGTGGACTTTGGGGTCACCAGAAAGATCTGGGTTTGAATCCTGGCTCTATCATCCCTGATCATGTGCAAGTTACTTAACCTCTCTGAGCTTGTGTCTTCAGTTGATAAATGTGACTATACCTCTGGGTAGGGTTGTTAGAAGTCCTAGAAATAAGGTTTATGAAGTGCAGATAGTAGGCACTCAATACATAATAGTAGCATAGCATTTATAATAAACAATGTTTATAGGTTAATAGATAATGTATTATATTAATATAATAATAAAACATAATAAAAGATATATTTATAATAAATAAATCATAAATAATTAATCAATAATCAATTTTTTAAAAAAACCAAAACCATTGTCGTTGAGTCAATTCCAACTCCTAGCAACCCTAACGGACATAGTAGAACTGCCCCATAGGGTTTCCAAAGAGTGGCTGGTGGATTCCAACTGCTGACCTTTTGGTTAGCAGCCGAGCTCTTAACCACTATCCACAAAAAACAATGGCAGGATAACATTGGTGAATTACTGTTCCTTTCCCCCCCACCTCTCCCCCAGTACTTCTTTTTATCCTGTGACCTTGCCCTCTATTTAGAAAGTTGTCCATTTTGGGTTCACTGCCTCAGGGAATAGACTGACTAGCAGAAAAGCAGACAGAAGAAAGTCTCTTCTGGATTTTGAGTTTCAAAACCCCGGACAATGAAGGAATCAAAACTCAGTATAGATTTGTGCTGTCCGACTTGGTAGCCACAAGTCACATGTGGTTATTGAATGCCTAAAATGTAGTCCATGTGCTGTAAGTATAAAATACATGCTGGATTTTAAAGATTCAGTATTAAAAAAAATGTAAAATAGTCCATTAATAATTTAAAAATATTGATTACATGTTGAAATGATAATACTTCATTATGTTAAGTAAATATATATTATTAAAATTAATTTTACCTGTTTCCTTTCATTTTTTTAATGTAGCTGCTAGAAAATCAAAATGACATATATGTACTGAATTGTCCATGTAGAAATTGTTGAGATGGTGTATGTTTTGTTCTGTATATTATCATCACAATAAAATAAAATTAAAAAAATGAGACATATGGCTCACATTTGTGGCTCTCACTATATTTTTATGAAACAGCACTGGCTTAGACAATGAGGGAAGAGAAAAGACTCATGGTATAGACAAGAGATTTGGGAGAAACAGTATTCAGTCAGAGCAGAGTTTTTTGCCCCTGTAATTAGAAACGACTTCCTGGACTAGGTGAGAAGGATCAAAGTTACATTATGAGAACTAATAAGATGCAGGTTCATTCCTGTGCCCTGCATGACCTCTAACTTTCTCGCCTGGAGAGAGGATGACATTGTTCCCCAACAGGGCTTTGGGATGAAGAGGGAAACTAGAGTACTGGAAATGGAACAACAAGAATGCAATTAAAGAGAATGTTGACACATTGTGAAAAATGTAACTAATGTCACTGAACAATTTGTATAGAAATTGTCAAATGGAAACCTAATTTGCTGTGTAAACTTCCACTGAAAACACACTAAAATGTTATTTAAAATAAAAAGGGAGAAGGTAATTCTACCTCCTTTGCCAAGCCGAGTTCCAATATGGCAGCAAGATTCCAGAAAAGAGATTACTGTATGGTCCTATCAGCAAACTGTCTTTAGCAGCCTCGTAAGTTTACCAGACTTCAGGAGAAGAATTTCCATGAGCCCAGTGTGGCACAGAAATGGTGGCACAAAGTAGAGCTTCACAGATAGGAACAGGGGCTGACTCGGCAGTGACCTGAGCAGACTGATAACTGAGGAACAGATAGGGTGATGGCGGTCTCAGTGTGAATTGTCTTCGGCCAAAGACAGAGCAGAAGGTGGGGATTCTTATGCACGCGTCTTGCTGAGGGAAGGCTCTCAGGAGATACCTGAAACAGAAGCAGACAGTACAGGGCAGGGGAAGAAGTCAGGCATATGGTTTCAGGAGAAGTCTGGCCTCAGCCTGATCCTCTGGGGAACTCTGAAGTATGAACTGCATCACAGAGTTTGTCCCACCTTGAGGCAAGGAGGCTGGGCTTTTATGCTGCTGTACTAGTCACTGGCCATGGAGGGGACCCTGAGAAGCTGTGCTGCATAACCTTCCAGGCATCTTCTAGTTCGTGGAGGGCAATACTCCTGAGGAGGGGGCATGCATGAGCTGTTAGCAGTCACTCTCTGCAGCTAGGGGATGAGAGCTGCAGCCTGGTGAAGGGGATCTGCGCTCCGCACCAGCAGCATCTGCTACATGAACAATCGTCCACAGGACAGCAGATGAACCCCCTTTCATTACCTGAGCATATAAAAACCTCATTCTTAGAACTTACCAGCAGCCCCAGAGAAAGAGGGAAGATCCTAAACGGACAGCAATTCAATCATGCGAAAGCTAGACAACAAAAAAGAAAGACAGAAGAATAAATGCGTTGGACCTGTGGTGCTGGTGACGTATACTGAATATACTGTGGACTGCAAGAAGAAGGAACAAATCAGTCTTAGAAGAAATGCAACCAGAATGCTCCTTAGAAGTGAGGATGGCAAGACTTTGGCTCACTTACTTTGGACATGTCATCAGGAAAGACCAATCGCTAGAAAAGGACATCATGTTTGGTAAAGCAGAGGGTCAGTGAAAATGAGGGGGACCCTCATTGAGATGGACTGACATAATAGCTACAACAACGGACTCAAACATATCAATGATCATGAACATGGTCTAGCACCAGGCAATGTTTTGTTCTGTTATCCATAACGTCACCATGAGTCAGATCCTACTTGATAATGACTAACGATAATAAGTTTCTTCCATTCTTATTGAAAGGGGGCTTAAAAAAGTAATTAAAGCAAGTTATAGAAAAATGAAATTATATTCCTTGCACACCTGAATCAGGGACTGAGATTCACTCATGCTTCATTATAATGATTACTAAGGCCCAGTATGCTAACATAAAGGTGGGAAAAATATATATGAGGAAAAAGTATATGTGGCAACAAATATATCCATCTTTCTTATAAAGTATTTTTTAAAAAAGAATCATTTGGTATTGGTTCAGTATGGGCTATTGGTAATGCCGGTGAGAAATATTTACACATTCCAGTGGTTACATGATGCAATGTCCAGGTGGCTATTTAATGGACTGTGACGAATCTGGAATGATGGTATTGACGCCATAAATATCATCTCGTTAACAGATTACCACAACCTATAAAAAGAAAGCTGTTACTAACTTTTTTCATGTGGTCACCATATTTTCTAGAGAATTTCACAAACATTTAGGTTTGTTTAATTCAAGGGAAAAATAATGCAGACTAGAGGAAGTGGCCAGTAGCTCAAGGGGCTTCTAATTTTTCATGTGTGTCATTTAATATGAGCTCATATAACAGGTTTTTCCTGCTTGTATTTGTTTAATTAATTAAATCGATTCCACCCTAATTTACAAAGTATAAACTAAGAACTTTAACTAAAAAACCAAAATTAAAAAATGCCTAACAACCAGGATGGTGTAAAAAATATTCACCATTAAAAAACATTATTGTGGTAAAATAACATAAAATTTGCCATATCAACCATTTCCCCCCAGAATTCTCCTTCTCGTTCCACTACTTTCCCCTTAATCGGATTTAGGACACCCATGCAATCTCTTCAGCAGAACATTGTCTGATACAGTGCTGGAAAATGAGCCCTTCAGGTTGGAAGGCACTCAAAATACGACTTGGGAAGGGCTGCCTCTTCAAAGTAGAGTCACGCTTAATGCTGTAGATGGAGTCAAGCTTTCGTGACCTCCATTTGATGATGCGGCAGGACTCAAAATCATCTTCAAACATCCATTAATTATCAGAACATGGAATGCACAAAGTATGAATCTAGGAAAATTGGAAGTTGTCTGAAATGGAACGCTTGAAGATTGATATCCTAGGCATTAGTGAGCTGAATTGGACTGGTATTGGTCATTTTGAATCACACAATCATACTGTCTACTATGGAAATGACAAATTGAAGAGAAACAGTGTTGCATTCACTGTCAAAAAGAACATCTCAAGATCTATCCTAAAGTGCAACGATGTCAGTGGCAGGATAATATCCATACCCCTATAAGGAAGACTGGAGCCCTGGTGGCACAGTGGTTAAGAGCTTGGCTGCTGTCATGGATTGAACTGTGTCCCTCAAAAATATCTGTCAACTTGGCTAGGTCATGATTCCCAGTTTTGTATGATTGTCTACCATTTTGTCATCTGATGTGATTTCCCTATGTGTTGTAAACTCTATCACTATGATGCAATAAGATGGATTATCGGCAGTTATACTGATGAGGCGCACAAGATTAGATAGTGTCTTAAGCCAATGTCTTTTGAGATATAAAAGACAGAAGCAAACAGAGACACATGGGAACCTCATAACACCAAGAAAGCAGTGCCAGGAGCAGAGCGCATCCTTTGGATCTGAGGTCCCTGCGATGAGATGCTCCCAGACCAAGGGAAGACTGATGCACCACAAGGACCTTCCTCCAGAGCCGACAGAGAAAGTGCTCGCTTGGAGCTGATGCCCTGAATTTGGACTTGTAGCCCACTGGACTGTAAGAGAATAAACTTATCTTTGTTAAAGTCATCCACCTGAGTTATCTCTGTTATAGCAGCACTAGATGACTAAGATAGCTGCTCACCAAAAGGTCAGCAGTTCAAATCCACCAGTCGCTCCTTGGAAACCCTACAGGGCAGTTCTACTTGGTCCTATAGGGTTGCTATGAGTCAGAACCGACTCGACGGCACCTAACAACAACAACAATAAGGAAGACCAGTTAATGTGACTAGTATTCAAATTTATGCACCAACCACTAATGCCAAAGATGAAGAAATGGAAGATTTTTCCAACTTCTGTAGTTAGATCAAACATGAAATCAAAATGCATTGATAATTACTAGTGATTGGAATGTGAAAGTTGGAAATGAAGGATCAGTAGTTGGGAAATACGGCCTTGGTGATAGAAACGATGCTAGAGGTCGCATGACAGAAGTTTGCAAGACCAACAACTTATTCATTGCAAATACCCTTTTTCAATTACATAAATGGTGACTATACACGTGGACCTTGCTAGATGGAATACGCAAGAATCAAATAGACTATATCTGTAGAAAGAGAAGATGGAAAAGCTCAATGCCATCAGTCAGAACAAGGCCAAGGGCTGGCTGTGGAAGTTCAAGTTGAAGCTGAAGAAAATTAAAACAAGTCCACGAGAACCAAAATACGACTTTGAGTATATCTTACCTGAATTTAGAGACCATCTCAAGAACAAATTTGACACACTGAACACCAAAGACCAGATGAGCTGTGGGATGCCATCAAGAACATCATACATGAAGAAAGCAAAAGGCCATTAAAAAGACAGGAAAGAAAGAAAAGATCAAAATGGATATCAGAATAGACTTTGAAACTTGCTCTTGAGCATAGAGTAGCTGAAGTGAAAGCAAGAAATGATCATGTAAAAGAGCTGAAAAGAAGACTTCAAAGAGTGGCTTAAGAAGACAAAGTGAAGTATAACGAAATGTTCAAACATCTGGAGTTAGAAAACCAAAAGGGAAGAACACGCATCTTTCTGCTATTCTCTGCTTTCAGCCAAGATCTGACATCAACAATAATATCTCTCGTTCTACATCCTGAAAAGTGAAGAGGACTTGAAGCACTTACTGATGTAGATCAAAGACTACAGACTTCAGTATGGATTACACCTCAACATAAAGAAAACAAAAATCCTCACAACTGGACCAAGAAGCAATATCACAGTAAACAGAGAAAATATTTACATTGTCAAGGACTTCATTTTATTTGGATCCATAATCAACACCCATGGAAGCAGCAGTCAAGAAATCAAGCAATGCATTGCACTGGGCAAATCTGCTGCAAAAGATCTCTTTAAAGTGTTAAAAGGCAAAGATGTCACTTTGAGGACTAAGGTGCACTTGACCCAAGCAATGATATTTTCAGTTGCCTCCCAGGCACGTGAAAGCTGGACAATGAATAAGGGAGACTGAAGAACTACTGATGCCTTTGAATTATGGTGTTGGTGAAGAATATTGAAAATACCGTGGACTACCAGAAGAATGAACAAATCTGTCTCGGAAGCAGTACAGCTACAGTGCTTCTTGGAAGCAAGGATGGCGAGACTTCTTCTCACGTACTTTGGACATGTTATCAGGAGGGACTGATCCCTGGAGAAGGACATCATGCTTGGTAAGGTAGAGAGTCAGGGAAAAAGAGATGGATTGACACAGTGGCTGCAACGATGGGCTCAAACATAGCAATGATTGTGAGTATAGCCCAGGACTGGGCAGTGTTTTGTTCTGTCGCACGTGAGGTCGCTATGAGTTGGCAGTAACTCAATGACACTTAACAAAAAAACAACATGCAATCTTCAGTATGATGTTCTTAGCCATCTTCTGCACAATTTATCTGATCCTATTGGGTCATTCACTCATAAATATTTAATTCAACAATATTTCCTGGGTACCTACCGTGTGCTAGGCGCTGTGCTAGGCACCAGGGATCCAACAACGAATAAAATAAATCCTGTTCCTGTCTTCATAGAGCTTACAATAAGCAGACTGTCATCAACTGGGCTACCAGAGAACATCAGATCTACATTTTAAAACTATTTTCTCCCCAGTGGCTTTTGTTCAATCTAATATTTGTAGTTAGTCAGAGAAACATTGATTTATGTCTACTACTCTTTGAGGTTAAGATATTTCAGGCTTTAAAAAGAAGTTCATTATTTCATTCTCACAATAACTCAATTATTCCCATTTTACAGAGTAGGGAGACTGAGTTCAAGGCCACACAGCAGATCTGATTGGTCTTTTTTTGTTTTTTTTCAGTTACTGTCAAGTCAATTCTGACTCATGGCAATACCATGTGTGTCAAAATAGAACTGTGCTCCATCGGGTTTTCAGTCACTGAAGTTTGGGAAGTAGACTGCCAGGCCTTTCTTCCGAGGGGCCTCTGGGTAGATTGGAACCTCTAATCTTTCAATTACCAGATGAGCATGTTAACTTTCTGCACCACTCAGAGACTCCTTAGATTGGTCTTAACTTCTATGTTTTATTGGTTTCCCCCTGAAATTATTACATGAATGATATGTCTTTGATGCCTTATCCTTTCATGTTTTAGAGTCCTCTGTTTCTTGGTGATCACTTACCCTCTTGTCCTGACATCCCTTGCTCTTGATGTCACACTGGAAAAAGACCAAGAAACCAATGACTGTTGAGGAATCATGATGGTAAGTAATACAGAAAGTTGGAGTTGTCACTGAAACTCTTTTAGCACTGAGGGTCTGCATCTCTCTAATGAAGGACTTTCAGCCATTACAGCAAAGGCTGATAGTTTCTCTTAAGTGAGTTCTTCCCTTCTTCCTTAGTAATGGAACATTCAAAGATTACATCTCCCAGTCTCCCTTGCATCTAAAGTAAACATGTGACTAAGCTTTGGCCAATGATGTACAAAAAGAGTTGTCTATGTGACATCCGGGAAGTATTCTTTTGTTGTTGCTGTTGAGAATACATAGAACAGAACACACACTAATTCAACAACTTCTACATGTACAGTTCAGTAACACTGATTACAATCTTCAAGTTGTGCAACCATTTTCAACCTCCTTTTCCTACCGTTCCTCCCCCTTTAACATAAACTCACTGCCCCCTGAAGTTTCAGGAAGTATTCTTAAAGGGAGGTGGTTTGTCCTTTAATGTCCATTTCTGTTGGCTGGAACACAGATATGAAGGCTGGGGCTCAAGCTGCCAGGTTGGACCATGAGGTGGAAGTAGCATGTTGATGACAGTGGAGCAGGAAGGCCAGCCCTGGACTGCTTACCTTTGAACTTTGCTTATGTAAGAGAGAAACAAGCTTCAACCTAAGCTGCTGTTACTTTGGGTTTTGTGTCACTAGCAGCCTAAACTAATCCTAATGAAACAGGCACTCCAGTAGACTGGTGAGGAAATGCCATTGGTGACTTTTCTGACATCCTTGAGTCAGGTGGTTACTGGTTCTCCATAATTACAGTGTTTGTCTACACACTTCCCTGAAGCCAAAATGTAACTTACCAAGAAAACAGAACTTATTAATGACCAGGATAAATTCCAGCAACCACACTTCAGGTGACAAATCTCCTGCTACTGGCCAACCCTGGGAGGGTTGCCCTCCCCTCAGTTTGGCCTAAACACAGCTTTCCCTTCAAGAAGCCTGTATCTGAGACAGCAGCAAGCTCTCTGTACCTGAGCCACTGTCGTCACCAAACTCCAAGGAGTTGTCTCGTACTAAAAAAAAAAAAAAAAAAGGCCTTATTTCCAGAGGACAGAGAAGAAAGAACAAGGTGATCAGATTTGCAGTTAGGAAATATTGGTATAGAATGGATTTGAATGGGGGTGAGTGGCACACTGGGAGCAAACAGAAAGATGAGGAGGGCATTGTGATAATCCAGGAGACAGGTGAAGAGAGCTGGAGCTAAGGCCTTGCCAATAAAAATGTAAATGAAGCAACAGCTTAATTATAATTGTTGCGGGCATGAGATTACCTAGTGATCATTTATAGAGGAAATGAGCAGAATATCACTAACGAAGCCTGATTCAGTTTTCAGTTACTGTCAAGTAATAAGTGGGCAGAAGAATAAGAGCTAGCAAAGGAAACAGAGAAGGTATAAACACAAAGGTAGGAGGAATACCAGGAGAGAGGTATGTCACAGAACAGGATGCATTTTTAAGGAGGGAGCGGTCAACAAAGTCAAAAGTACTAAAGAGAACAAGAAGGATAAGGAGAAAAAGGTATATATTGGCTTTGGCAACATGGTAGTCACTGGAAATTTTATCGTGAGCAGACTTGGTAGACTGATGGGCGTAGAAGCCAGACTACAGTTGACTAAGAAACTAAACCATCTCTGAGTAAAGGAAGGCATAGGGAGAAAAGTTGTTTCTATGGGATCATGGGGACTTCTGGAGCACAGACATCAGGTGAAGGCAATTGTTACAAGACCTTGGTCTGATAACACAGAACGCTTCCAATTCATAGTCGTGTTAACTCTGGCTCATTGGAAATGGTACAAATACAGAAAGTTCAGCATTGTGACTGCCCTCAACTGTTTTGAACATCCTGACTACTATCCAGTCAATTGGGCCAAAATCAACTAAGAAATTATGCACACAGGTGTGATAGCTAAATACCAAATGTTTACTCACTGTACTAAGAGATAGTAACAAAAAGTTCTGCTAATTAGGTCCTGTTTATATTTCCATTAACAGGGCTAATTTATGTGTTTTATTCAATGATATGGTTTATTAATTATCACTAGTGCTCTTGTTTCTCAGCCTATTCTAATTATCTTACACTACTTCCTCTGTCTTCTGCCTATCCTTAACAGCCAAGACTTTGTATTAAGAAATTGATAGAGAAGTGGAAGGTGGTGTGCAAACTGCAGAAGCTACTCTCTCCTTTTGCTCTTTAAAAAAAAAATTTTTTTGAGATAAAATTCATGTAACAATTCACTGTTTTAACCATTTTAAAGTGTATGATTATTCTTTTCTCTTTCAACAAAGAAACATGGTTGCCCAAATTTTAGACGGATGGGCTGAGGGCTGTGGGTACCACGGTCTTAGGGAACATCTATCTCAACTGGCATAACACAGTTTATAAAGAAAATGTTCTACATTCTATTTTGGTGAGTAGTGTCTGGGGTCTTAAAAGCTTTTGAGTGGCCATCTAAGATACTCCACTGGTCTCACCCCATCAGAAGCAAGGGAAAATGAAGAAAACCAAAGACACAAGGGAAAGATTAGCTGAAAGGACTAATGGACCACAAGTACCACAGCCTCCACCAGCCTGAATCCATCACAACTAGATGGTGCCCAGCTACCACTACCAACTGCTCTGACAGGGATCACAATAGAGGGTCTGGGACAGAGCTGGAGAAAAATGTAGAACAAAATTCTAACTCACAAAAAAAAAAAAAAAAAAAAAAAAAAACAAAAAAAAAAAAAAAAAAAAAAAAAGACCAGGCTTACTGGTCTGACAGAGACTGGAGAAACCCCAAGAGTATGGCCCCTGGACTCCCTTTTAACTCAGTACTGAAGCCACTCCTGAGGTTCACCCTTCAGCCAAAGATTACACAGGCCCATAAAACAAAATGAGACTAAATAGGCACACCAGCCCAGGGGCAAGGACGAGAAGGCTGGAGGGGATAGGAAAGCTGGTACTAGGGAACCCAAGGTCAAAAAGGGGAGACTTTGACATGTCATGGGGGTGGCAAACAATGTCACAAAACAATATGTGTATTAATTGCTTAATGAGAAACTAATTTGCTCCATAAACCTTCATCTAAAATACTATATATATATATATATTAGCATTAAAAAAAAAAAAGATTACTTAGGGTAGTGGTTCTAATCCCAGGAGTGGAGAGGAGGTTTCTTCATGGAATACAGGAATTTCATTCTAGCTAAATGATACAATCAGATGTCACCATCAAATACATTTCTGTGATACTACTACAATCTTGGTCTTTAAAACTTTTCATATGTGGCATCTATGACAACAGAATGCCTATAAAGTTGTGTTCCTTAGGGGGGAAAAAAATAAGTGGACTTTTGGTTTCTCTCATAAGTTCCAGGCATTGTAAGATAATTGGGGCAATACTGCATTTTATGAATGGGAGAGAATGAAGTCCAGATAGGACAAGACACTTTCACAGAATTGCCGAGTGTGTAAATGGCAAAGTTAGAACTGGAATTCCCGACTCCTGTTTCTTCCCACTGATTCCCACCTCATCCAGTCGATGTTGGACAGGCAGTTTAGCTCAGGCTCACACAGCCCACAGTTCAAATCCTGACTCCACAAGTTGCCAGCAGTGGGGTGCCATTATAAACCTCATTTGCCTCATCTGGAGAATGGGGATTATAGCGGTTGCCACTGTACTGGGGTTACTCTGATTCAGTGAGAAAATGTATGGGTGTTTCCACCCAGGGCTTGGCACACAGTGATTACCAAACAAATGTCAGCTGCCTTTAACAACACAGACTCAGATCTGGCTGTGGCTTTACTGGGCTGATCCAACCCCAGAATAAAAACCTAGAATCTCAGTAAGCTGAAGCATGATTAGTCTTTACTAGACTGTGATCTCTATCCCCTTCAGGCACTGATTCAATTTAGACCCAGTCACAGCCATAGTCAAACACCAAAAAAATATGTGGGTAAGAACATACTTCCTTTTTTGTTTTCTAGATATGTGTATCTGAATAAATTAATCAGTTGGCTACCATATGGGGTCCATGACTGACACCAAACTTGCTCAGACTGTAGAGCAGAGTGATTAGAAGTACTGTGCTTCAGTCACATTGCCTGAAAGCTCTGCAGTGTACTTGGGCAAATTACTTGATCTCTCTGTGCCTCCATTTCCTCATCTGTGAATTGAGGATAAAAGAGTACCTACCTCAAGGGTTGTTGTGAGGATAAAATGAGATGCTACACCTAAAGTGTTTAGCCAAAGAGAGCACATCATAAATCCTCAATTATTGGGGGGTCACCATGAGTTGGTGGCCAACTTGATGGCAGCTAACGACAACTAAGTATTATTTCTGTCTCCCCTGCTGTTACCATCATGCCATTGTAGAGAGTGGCTTTGATCAGGCCCAGGATATACAAATGTCGCTTGCAATTTATAGAGTTGTAAAGCTGTACTAACACATCAGGCAAGCTGAAAGGAGGCTCTGGGCCATGTCAGTCTTTCTCTTGCACTGGAGCCTGTCCATCTTGTGGTGGGGATAGGGTGGGGGGCAAAAGATCTGCTTCTAGAATTTTCTGGGCCATTTGGGTTTATGAACTTGGGTTTCTTACACAAATCAAATTTCATGGCACTACAGCAGGATGTAGACATACTGTCTCCCAACTATAATTCCCCCATTCTCTCTGCTACAAGCTGTCCTTGGCTAGGTTTATGACTGGAGCAGGACTCTGGTACCCAAATGGGAAAAACCAGGTAAGCTGCTCATTTGCAAATTCTTCCTTGATAAGGAATATTTCTATCGTTATTAGTCTACTCTATGGAAGTCCAATAGAATTATGTGTTGAAAAAAATTAAATAGCTGAGAACAGGCCTAAGGATGATGAGAATGAGGAAAATCATATATTTATATTGTGCTTTAGGTGAAAGTTTACAGAGCAAATCAATTTCTTATTAAACAATTAATACACAAATTGTTTTGTGACATTGGTTGCCAACCTCGCAATGTGACAACACTCTCCCCTTCTCGACCTCAGGTTCCCCATTTCCATTCATCCAGTTTTCCTGTCCCTTCCTGCCTTCTTGTCTTTGCTTTTGGGCTAGTGTGCCCATTTAGTCTCATATACATGGTTGAACTACGTGTGTTATTGTTTGTTTTATAGGGCTGTCTAATCTTTGGCTGAACGGTGAACTTCAGGAGTGACTTCAGTACTGAGTTAAAAGGGTGTCCAGGTGCCATACTCTCAGAGTTTCTCCAGTTTCTGTCAAACCAGTAAATCTGGTCTTTTTTTGTGAGTTCGAATTTTGTTCTACATTTTTCTCCAGCTCTGTCCTGGGAAAAGTCACATATTTAAAGCAATTGCTCCAACCTGTACTGTGCATAAAGATCACAAGGTAAACTTGTTAAAATGCAGATTGCTAGCTCTTACCCCAAACCTCTGGATTCAGTAGGTCTGGCCAGGGCTCCGATCTACTTTAAATGCTGCTGTATACAGTCTTGGGCTTCCTAATGTAAAGTGGCTCTTAAAGCACCCTTTATTACATTAAAAACAAAAGTAGTTAAGATTTATTAACTATGCATAAATAAAGCACCAGCCCCGGTGATTCTACGCAGGATCATCCCTGAACCACATTGACAGAAACAGTATTCTGCTGCTTTGTACCTTGTTGCATAAGTAAGAAAAAATTGGCTGTGGTGTGCAGGGACTGCTACGCTCACTGTGTGGTTGGGCACCACCCCGCCTCCCATGGCCACATGGTTTCCTGAGATAGGCTTTAATATCAAGAAATACTTTTAAAGCTCATTGTTAGATCACTTTAACTTTTTATAGAAAAGGCACAGAATTTGAGTAAAAAGGATACGGTTGAAGAAAGAAATGGAAAAAAAAATCATAACTTTAAGATGTAAATTTAATGATTTGTTCAATCGAAGAAAATAAATAAGGGTATTCAAAACCCACTGGCCAATTCAGTGAAAATTTAGAATTGATTTCTACCACGTAGAGAACTGCTGAAGGATAGAGGTAGCCCGGTGTAACAGAGATATTCCTGTCAGAAGACCTCAGTTTGAATCGTGGCTCCATCAATCCAGCAGTGTGTTTAACCTCTCCGAGGCTTCCATTGGGAATAAGGGTGTGGTAAACATTAGTGATAATATATAAAACTTGCTTAGCCCAGTTAGTATTAGTATTATCATGGTCGTTACTATTTTCATTTTTCTTCTACTACTCTCAAACAGTGAAACGCAGAGCATGATGATATTACCTCATAATTTTGTTGTAAGGATTATTAAATTAGATAATTAATAGGCTACACACTTAGTGCTTAGTATGTGGCAGACATTGTTCTAAGTATAAGCCACATAAACTCATCTAATTCTCACAACAACCCTATGAGGGTCTCCCCATTTTACAGAGGAGGCTCAGAAATGTTAAGTACATAACCAAGGTCACACAGCTGTAAGTGGCGGAGCTGAACTACAGTACGTGAAAAGCTCAGCTCAGCATCTGGCGCACAGTAGATTCTCAATAATGGGCAGTCTTCATGGTATTGTGTGTGGAGAGACCTTTTCCTAAGGGAATGCCTTGGGAGTATCAGAATCATGGCTGGGTGGGAATTTTACATTGGTCAATATGTTCATTCTGATGGAAGTTCATTCTTTCAAGTAAGATGGGTTTAGTGTTGCCGTTGCTGACAAAAAGAAGCATCTATGAGCTATGAGCTGTAAACAGATGGACAAAGATTTAAACAGGGGTTGGGTCAAATTCCTCCCTTGTGGTCCTCAAATTAATGATACCTGTCTACGAAGAAACTGAAGAATTGTCATATATAGAAAATTCCACCTTTTGTCCTGAGAGAACTGTTATGCTGCAAGGACATAGTTCTTAAACCAGGCTGAGGAAAAAAAATCTTCTAAGTTATATTTTGATGGGCCAGCATTAGACACAATAAAGGCAGTTATATTTAAGTTGATCAGGGACAGATGTGTAACATACTTTATGTAAGAATGGTGGACATAGTTAACTGCCAAAACAGACTGTTTCTTGAAACATTGCACAGATGGAATCAAGAAGATCTACAAGAGTCTGAACTCCTCAAAGTGACCCTAATTAAAAAAAAAATTAGTCTTGATCAAAGCACTTCAGTGATTTCAATTCTTTGGTCTCTGTACTTTGTTCACTTTGTCATAGCTACAAAGGTATTTGGGATGTAAAATTTCTGTGTTTGTGTGTGTGTATTACACATGTGCAAGTATTCCTGGTTTAAAAAACATACTTTGCTTTATTTTCCTTCTATCATTCACTGTGGGAAAGAAAACACAGTGTTGTGCACATTGCTGGCTGCCTCCCCAGCATCTGCTCCCCTCCCCACTTCCCAACAGCCCCTGGTTTCCATTTGGGGATCTGTGGTTCCAAGGATGCTGACTCCACCCCCAGCTCCAGATCTTGTCACTTCTTTGCTCTAAAGCCTACAATTGCTTCCCTTCTTATTCAGAATAAAAAGCCAAACTCTTTCCAATGGCCTACAAAGCTTGACACAGTCTGGCCCATGTTACCTCCCATTTCATCTACAGTTCACCCCCTTGCCCCACCTCCCTGCTCACTGTGCTCCTTTACTTGACTTCCTTGCTGTTCCCCAAATATTCTAGGCATGCCCGGTCCTCTAGGATTCTCCCTCATCCCCTCAGATATCTATATGCCACATTCCATTGCCTCTTTCAATACGTCCTTAGCACTTACTGGAAACCCTCGTGGTGTAGTGGTTAAGAGCTATGGCTGCTGACCAAAAGGTTGGCAGTTCAAATCCACCAGGCACACCTTGGAAACTCTATGGGGCAGTTCTACTCTGTTCTATAGGGTCGCTATGAGTCGGAATCGACTCGACGGCAATGAGTTTTATTTGGTTATAGCACTTATCACACCTGATACACTATACATGTTACTTACTTGTTTATTGTCTATCTCCCCCAGGAGAATGTACGTTCCATCAGCGATAGGGATTTTTGTTTTGTTCCCTGCTGTATCATTAGCACCTAGAATTGTGTCTGGACTAGTAGGCCCTCCATAAATTGTTGTTGAATGAATGAAGGATTAAGTGAATGAATGAAGGCGTGAGTCACATGACTCACCAATCAGTGTTTCATCTCTGTAGTCACAGCAGTTCGATCAGGGGTAAGAATGTGTCACCTGGTCCTGGCAAAGTCGATCTCAGTATTTTTTTCTGGAATGCTGGAAAGAGATGCTTCCATATCCCCACTGAAGATGAGAAAGAAAGTATGTAGCTGTAGGAAGCTTTGTGAAACCAGGAGAGGAACCATGTAGAGGGCAGAGAAGTCACTGCCAACTTCTTTGAGCCACCCATCGAGCCCATCAAACTTCACCTGAAGTTAAACTGCTCAAGACTGTGCCCAATAAAGCCCACTGTTTGCATACACCAGTTTAGGCTTTTTGAAGCCTGTCACCAGGGGAGTCCCAACTGATACAGTGATCTGTTAGTTAACATCTCACTGAGTAAAACAAGTGAAGACCAATGGAATTGAACAGTTTCCCCCAAATACCTCATTTTTGCACAGAGAAAAACCATTTCAATAAAATCAGATAAATTTGAAGTGTTCACCATTAAGTATTTCAAGAGGAGTTCACACAAACATTCTGTCCTGGTAAGAATTTTAGAGGACGTGTATGAAGTCTTTCTTCCTGTGTTCGTAAAGAACAACGTGTAATTCAGTTGTGGAGAGGAGGCTTTGTTGAAAGCAATTGAAAGAGTTATTTACTGGGTGGGGTTTCAGGCCTGCTCTGTTTGTGAAGCAGTGGCTATTCTGCTGGTATTCACTTAATGAAAACTTAAAAATAAAAAACATCTGCAGAGTGTGCCAGCTGATGCCTGCTTCATCAGTTCAGCCTTTGGTCTGTCATAGATAATTTTAATAAAGTGTATTAACTCAACCAGGGTTTTGAAAGAATTCATGTTCTAGAATCTGGCTCTGTCTGCTACTAAAGGAGTTTTGAGAACAAGTCCATGAATTTAATGAAATACTTAAAATAATACTCCAGAAGACTTAAATCAAGATAATTATGCAGAGTTGTACTTCAGGTGAACACTTATATCTTTCTAAAGTGATGCATTTTGCTTAGCCTTTTTATTTCACATGTTAAAGGAGCCGTGGCTACCAGGATCAAATTTAAATAGAGTTTTCAATTCATAGGTGACCCAAAATGAAATTCATGTAACTAACAGTAGAGAGGGACAGAGCTACCACTCTCTTGAGTTTGCCTTATAACAACTCTATTTAATTTCCTGTTTTAAAGAAAGAACTTGAATGGAATTTCTTCTGAAGGGGTTGTTTGGTTTAAACTTGATCCTCTCCAATGCTCTCCTAAATCCCTCCTTTGAGGATTTGGACTCTTCTGAAGGTATCATTTCAGTTCTTGGATGAGGGACACACTCTTCATCATTCCAAAGCAATCTGAGAAAGTCCTTCTCTGTCACAAAGGCACCAGCAAGTGTACAAAGCCCATTTTGTTCTGTGGAAAACAAAAATGCATTTTTAAGAGTGCATCCTTGGGCTGAAATAGGAAGACCCTCCACCTGGACATTAATTCAAGTTGGAATCGTTAATGTTCATAGTTAACAGTCAACATTGTTGTCTATGCAGTTGGTGATCAATGTATCTGGATCTCCTTTTAGTCAGTAACACAGTATCTATACTTACTTAGCCTGATCTGGAGTTTTCCTTTTTGCTACTGAGCTCAGCTAGGAAAATTTGTAGTCAAACCAGAAAGTCTAAGGTCAAGGCCTTCATAGTGAAGCACAAGACTTTCCGGCCCATCTACTCAAGCTCTCCCCACTTTCCAGTGGAAAAATAATTCAGTGATAACAATGAGAGTCAGTGTCCAAGCAAATTCTTTTGGGATTATGTATACATCAGCTTTAGCAATACAGGTAAGGGATGATTCCTTTTGAATCACAACACATAAGATATATACAAGTTTAGTGATCATAAAATTACAGGCTAGATGTACTGCTTACACGAATAGGAACTTCTACATACTGTCACATTAAACAAGCAACCCACAAAAAAAATAAATTAATAATTGTGAGGCTAGACCAAGAGCAGTTTAAGTTGAAACAAACAAAACAATACTAGAAGCAATTGAAAACTACAGACAAGATAGCACAGTGCAATGCATTCTACTCCAAAAGCTCAGTGATTCCAATGATCAGAGTGTGTCTACATATGTCGTAAGAGATTCACGACTCTGTGAAACATTGCCGGGTAGTTAGCTTTCTTAGAATTCAGAATTAAAATCCAGAGTAATCTTTTCGTTTTAATTAATGAATATCATGTTTTAAGAATGCTGAATAACTCACTTATTAGGTTACTAATAAGTAGCCTTTAATCTTATGTAAAAATGAAAGTCCATGAATTGCAAGTCATACATCCAGAGGAAGAAAGATATATTTTTAAAAAATCAATTTTTTATTTTGAGATAGTTGTAGATTCACATGCAGTTATAAGAATAATACAGAGAGAGCCAGTGTACTCTTTATTCAAGCTCCCTCAATGGTCTTGCAAAACTCTAGTAAAATATCACAGTCAGGATACTGACATTGCTATAATGAAGCTACAGAATATTTCTAACACAAGGATCCCTCATGTTGCTCTTTTATAGCCACATTCCCTACCCTCCCATCCCCTACCTCTACCCCTTAACCTCTAGCAACCACTAACTGGTTCTCCATTTCTATCATCTTCTCGTTTCAAGAATGTTATATAAACGGAATCATAAAGTATGTAACGTTTTGGGATTGGCCTTTGTCACTCAGCATAATTCTCTGGAAATATATCCAGGTCATTGGGTGTATCAATAGTTTTGTTCCTTTTTACTGCTGACTAGTTCTGCCAGTATATAGGAATATAATTGATTTTTGCATGTTTATCTTGTATCCTGTGACTTTGCCAAACTAACTATTTAGTTCTAGCTTCCGTGGGAATTTCTATGTAGATATTCACCTGCAAGTAGAAATAGTTTTATTTCTTCCCTTTCTGATCTGTGTTCCTTTTCTTCATTGCACCGGCTAGGACTTGCAGCATTATGTTGAATAAGAGTGGTGAGAATGAACATCCTTGCCTTGGTCCCGATCTTAGGGAGAAAGCATTCACTCTTTGACCATTAGGTATAATGTTAGCTTTAGGTTTTTTATAGATGCTCTTTATTAAGTTGAGGAACTTCCATCTATTCCTATTTTTCAGAGGGTTTTTTTTTTTTTTTAATCATGAATAGGTATTGAATTTTGTCAAATACCTTTCTGTATCGATTATGTAATTTTCTTCTTTAACCTGTTAATATTTTGGATTATATTGATTAATTTTCGAAAAGCAAGTCAGCCTTGCATCATGTGAATAAATTCCACTTGGTCATGGTGTATAAATCTTTTTATATATGGCTAAATATATAAATTTATTTTTATATTTGCTAAAACTGTGTTAAGGATTTTTGTGTCTCCGTTCATGAGGGATATTGGTGTCTAGTTTTCTCCTTTTGCATTGTCTTTGTCTAGTTTTAGAACCAGGGCAATATTAGCTTCATCAAATGAACTGGACGCATCCCCTTCTCTTTTGTTTTCTGGAAGAAATCATTTAGAACTGATGTTAATTCTTCTTTGATCATTTGGTGAATTCTCCAGTGAAACCATATGGGCCTGAAGATTTCTTTTTTCTTGGAAGTTTTTAAATTACAAATTCAATTTCCTTAATAGATAGAGGGATATTTAAAGTATCTATTTCATGTTGAGTCAGTTGTGGTAGTTTGTGCTTTTCAAGGAATTGGTCCATTTCATCTAAGTTGTCAAATGTGTGTGTGTACAGTTGCTTGTGGTATTTGCTTATTATCCTTTTGATGTATGCAGTCTGTAGTGATATCCCCTGCTTCATTCCTGATGGCGGTAACTTGTGACGACTCTCTTTTTTTGTCACTTTTGGTCCAGATTTGTCAATTTTATTGATCTTGTTCAAAAACCACTCTCTTTCATTTTCACAATTGTTTTTCTATTTTCAGTTTCACTGATACCTGTTCTTATTGTTAATATCTTTCCTTTTCTTCTGCTTGTTTAGGGTTTATTTTGCTCTTCTTTTTCTAAGTTCTTGAGGTGGGAATTTAGATTCATGATTTGAAATTTTTCCTTTTCTCCTGTTTATATGCATTTAGTGCTATAAATGTCTCTCTCTGCACTGCTTTAGTTGTGTCCAACAAATTCTGACGTGTTCAATTTTTATTTTCATTCATTCATTTTTTCCTCTTGAGACTTCTTTGACCCATGGATTATTCTGAAGTATGTTCTTTTGTTTCCAAGTTTTTGGAGATACTTCTGTTATCTTTTATTGATTTATTTCTAATTTAATTTCTAATTTAAGTGAAGAGGGCCTGAAGCACTTATTGATCAAAGACTATAGCCTTCAGTGTGGATTACACCTCAACATAAAGAAAACAAAAATCCTAACAACTGGACCAATAAGCAACATCACGATCAATGGAGAAAAGATTGAAGTTGTCAAGGATTTCATTTTACTTGGATCCACAATCAACACTCATGGAAACAATAGTCAAGAAATCAAATGACGTACTACATTTGGCAAATCTGCTGCAAAAGGCCTCTTTAAAGCTATAAAAAGAAAAGATGTCACTTTGAAGATTAACGTGCACCTAACTCTGTGTCATGGTGTTTCTAATCACCTCAAATGCATGTGAAAGCTGGACAATGAATAAGGAAGACCGAAGAGGAATTGATGCCTTTGAATTGTGGTGATGGCAAAGAATATTGACTATACCATGGACTGCCAAAAGAACAAACAAATCTGTCTTGGAAGAAGTACAACCAGAACGCTCCTTAGCAGCAAGGATGGCGAGGCTACGTCTCACATACTTTAAACATTTTATCAGAAGGGACAAGTCCCTGGAGAAGGACATCATGCTTGGTAAAGCGGAGGGTCAGCGAAAAACATGAAGACCCTCAACGAGATGGACTGACACAGTGGCTGCAACAATAGGCTCAAGCGTAACAATGATTTTGAGGACGATGCAGGAATGGGCAGTGTTTCGTTCTGTTGAACATAGGGTCGCTATTAGTCGCATTTGGCTCAATGGCACCTAACAACAATTTAATTCCATTGTGGTCGTAGAACACGCTCTATATAATTACGATTTTTTAAAATTTGTCAAGGTTTGTTTTATGGCCCAGGATATGGTACATTTTGGTATATGTACTGTGAGCACTTGAAAAGAATTTGTATGTTGCTGTTGTTGAGTGGAGTGTTCTATAAATGTGAATTAGACCTGGCTGATCGACAATATTATTGTGTTCTTCTATATCCTTGCTGATTTTGTGTAGCTGTTCTATTAACTGTTGTGAGAGGGATGCTCAAGTACTAAATACAGTTTGGGATTTGTCTATTTCTTTTTCAGTTCTATCAATTTTTGCTTCACGTATTTTGCAGCTCTGATTTTTGGTACATTTATATCAAGGATTGCTATGTCTTCTTGGTGGATTGAACCTTTTATTATTATAGAATGTTCTCTGTCTCTGGTAATTTTCTTTGCTCTGACACAATATATGTGTATCTGATACAAATATAGCTGCTCCTGCTTTCTTTTGATTAATTTTTTCACATTATATCTTTTTTCTGTTCTTTCACTTTAAATCTACCTATATCATTATATTGACAACATATTGTTAGGTCATTTTTTTTTTTTTAATCCACTCTGCCAATCTCACTCTTTTAATTGCTGTTGCAGACCATTTACATTTAATGTAATTATTGACATGGTAGGGCTTAAGTCTGCTGTTTAATTTTAGCAGTTGCTCTGAGTAAGCATTATATATACATAACCTATCAGTTAACTGGGGGTCATCATTTTGCCAATTCCAGTAGTATAAAAATGTACCTACCTTTATGTCTTACTATTCTTCCTTGTTTATAATATACTTGTCTTAAATAGTTCCTCGTCATACATTTAGATCCATAGCAGACCTATTATAATACTTTGCTCCCATCATCAAACATAATTTAGAAAACTCAAGACCAGAAGGAAAGTCTATTGTATTTACCCATGTTTCTATTTATAGTCTTCTTTCTTCATTTTTGATGTTATACCTTTTCTTTATTGTTTACTTTATCTTTATGAACTTCCTTTAGCCATTCATTTAAGGTAGGTCTGATGGTGACAAATTCTCTTTGTTTTCCTAGGAGAATTGTCTTTTCTCTTCATTTCTGAATGGATATAAAATTCTGGGTTAACAAGTCTTTTCTTTCAGTTCTTTAAAAATGGTGTTTCACTTTTGAAATGGTGTAACTTTGGCTATGTATATTTTCACCAAAAAAAAGGTCCTCCAAGGTTGAGAAGGGAGAGTGTTGACATGCCGTGGGGTTGTTAACCAATGTCATAAAACAATATGTGTACTGACTGTTCAATGAGAAACTATTTGTTCTGTAAACCTTCATCTAAAGTACAATTAAAAAAAAAAATGGTGTTTCACTTCCTTCTGGCCTCCATGGTTTCTGATGAGAAATTTGCTGTCATGAATTATTTTTCCCTTATGGGTAAAGTATCATTTTTCCCTCACTAATTTCAACATTATTTCTTTTCCTTTATATTTATAAATTTGACAACCTTTAAAAATGTTAAAGCCATTCTTAACTCACAGGCAGTCCAAAAACAGATCATCAGTTGGATTTGGCCTGTGGGCCGTAGTTTGCTAACCCCTACACAAGGGTAAAAACCTAGGAGTAAAATTGCTGGGTCATATGTAAACTTATGTATGACTTTATAAAAAAATACCAAACTGTTTTCTTGAGTGGCTGTAATCATTCTGCATCCCTACCAGCAACATATGAGCATCCAACTTCTTCACATCCTTACCACTATTTTATACTGTCAGTTTTTAAATTTAACTATTCTAAAAGGTATATAGTGATGCTTTTAATTTACATGTCTCTAATGTTCCCTAGTGATATTGAACATTTTTTTATGTGCTTATTTGCCATCCTTATAATTTCCATGGTGAAGTCTCTGTTCAAGTCTTTTGTCTACTTTTTTCTTTTGTTTACTTTTTTTTTTAATTGTACTTTAGAAGAAGGTTTACAGAACAAATAGTTTCTCATTAAACAGTCAGTACACATATTGTTTTATGACATTGGTTTAACAACTCAATGACACGTCAACACTCTCCCTTCTCGACCTTGGAGGACCTTTTTTTCTTTTTTTGGTGAAAATA
>NW_004443956.1:11544895-11548344 GCF_000243295.1 Trichechus manatus latirostris | reverse complement strand
ATTATTCCATCACCATTATCTTCAACTCACTGCCCCCTAGGCTTCCCATCAAACCTTTTGAGTTGCTGTTGTCAATTTGATCTCACACAGATAATTCTTTTTTTGGTTTTTTTTTTTTGTACCTTAGATGAAGGTTTGCAGAACAAATAGTTTCTCATTAAACAGTTAGTACACATATTGCCCTATGACAATGATTAAAAACCCCATGACATGTGAACACTGTCCCTTCTCAACCTTGGGTTCCCTCTCACGAGCTTTCCTGTCCCCTCCTGCCTTCTAGTCCTTGTCCCTGGACTGCTGTGCCTCATTCGTCCTGTTTTGTTATATGAGGCTGTCCAATCCCCAGCTGAATGGTGAACTTCGGGAGTGACTTCATCACTGAGCTAAAAGGGTGTCTGGGGGCCATACTCTCGCGGTTTCTCCAGTCTATCAGGCTAGTAAATCTGGTCTTTTGTGAGTTAGAATTTTGTTCTACATCCTTTTCCAGCTCTGTCCAGGACCCTCTATTGTGATCCCAGTCCGAGCAGTCAGTGGTGGTAGCCGGGCACCATCTAGCTGTATTGGACTCAGTCTGGTGCAGGCCGTGGTAGCTGTGGTCCATTAGTCCTCTGGACTAATCTTTTCCTTGTATCTTGTTCTCTTCATTGTCCCTTGCTCCCGAAGGGGTGAGACCAGTGGAGTATCTCAGATGAGTGCTCACAGGCTTTTAAGACCCCAGACACTACTCATCAAGGCAGAATGTAGAACACTGTCTTTATAAACTGTGTTATGCCAATTGAGCTAGATGTTTCCCAAGACCATGGTCCCCACAGCCCTCTGCCCAGGAATTTAGTCCCTCAGGGAGTTTGGAAGTGTCTATGGAGCTTCCATGACTTTTCCTTGTACAAGTTGTGCTGGCTTCCCCAGTATTGTGTACTGTCTTACCCTTGACCAAAGTTATCACTTACCTATTGTCTATTTAGTTCCTCCCCCATCTCTCGTAACCAACAAAGATTGTTTCCTTTTGTGTGTAAACTTTTACACGAGTTTTTACAGTAGAGATCTCATACAATATTTGCCCTTTTGTGATTAACTTATTCCACTCAGCATAATGTCCTCCAGTTTCACCCGTTATGAGATGCTTCACAGATTCATCATTGTTATCTTTACATAATACTCCATTGTGTGTATGTACCATAGTTTGTTTATCCATTCATCTGTTGATGGGCATCTAGGTTGTTTCCATCTTTTTTACTGTTGTGAACAGTGCTGTAGCAAATATGGGTGTGCATATGTCTATCCGTGTGATGGCTCTTGTTTCTCTAGAATATATTCCTAGCAGTGGGATTACATTTTGTAGTGCTTTTTTTTGTGGTGCTGACATTTTCTTTGTTCCTCTTGCTCTCCTGTGCTGAGTTCCTTTTGTTTGTGGATTTTTTTTTTCATTTGTTTTTGTTGGTTTTGTTTTTACTGGACTTTATGTTTTTCTTCTTCATTTTGATGGGTACGTTTGTTAACCTTCTTTGTGGTTACCTTGAAATTTACCCTCATCTTCCTATTTTTGAACCGGTCTATTATTATTTGGTATCACCTTGCCTTCCTCTCTGTTAGAAGATTCTATACCTATACAATTTATTCCCTTTTGTTGTTCTGATGCTGTTGTTATTTACAGACTAACATCTCTAGTTCCCTTTGTAATTCTTTTGGTTTTGCATAGTCCTTAAGAGTTCATTTCCTAGGTTGGTATCTGGCTAGTACAATCTTGCATCCTATATTCAGCCTGTGGTCTGATGTTGTTTGTTCTCAGATCGAAGGACTCCCTTTAATAAGTCTTGTAAGTTTGGTTTGGTTTTTACATAGTCCCTTAATTTCTGTTTATCTGGAAATGACCTAATTTCATATTTTATCATATGTGAATGAGAGTTTTGCAGGATATATTATTCTTGGTTGGCAATTTTTTTTCTTTCAAGGTTTTATGTATGTCATCCCATTGCAATCTTGCCTGCATGGTTTCTGCCAAATAATCTGAGCTTAGTCTTATTGTTTCTCCTCTGTATGTGACTTTTTGTTTTTCTTGAGCTGCTCTCAGAATTCTTTGTTTGTCTTTGGTTTTAGTGAGTGTGATTATGGTATGTCTTGGTGATTTTCTTTTGGGGTCTATCCTATACGGGGTTCGCTGAGCTTCTTGGATGGTCAGCTTTTCATCTTTCATGATACTGGGGAAGTTTTCTGTCAGGAATTCTTCACCAATCCTCTCTGTGTTTTCTGTTTTCTGCCCCTGTTCTGGAACTCTGATCACTCGAAGATTTTTGCTTTTGATTGTATCCCACATAATTCTCAGGGTTTCTTCATTTTCCTTTGTTCTTTTTTCTGATTTTTCCTCAAACAGAGTTGTATCCAAGTATTTGTCTTCAATTTTGCTTATCCTGTCTTCCATCATTTCAAACCTATTCCTCAACCCTTCTATGACACTGTCCATTTCTGAAATCTTGCTGTTTATCTTTTGGATTTCTAATTGTTGCTTTTGTATGATTTTTAGTTGTGAATTTGTTTTAGCATTTTGTTCCTGTATTATTTTCTTGAATTCTTCCATTTTTTGTCTGTATTTTCCATGAATCTGTCTGCTTTTTCCATGAATTTGTCTATTTTTTCCTCACATTTGTCTGGTTTTTGCTTCAACTCTTGGATAGTTCTGAATATTAGAGATTTGAATTCCCTATAAGGTAGTTCTAGTGCCTTTTCTTCTATTGGAAAGTCATCTGATGTTTTATTTTGGACGCCTACTAGAACCGTCCTGTCCTGTTTTTGTAAATGTTTTGATATCGTCTGCTGTCTTTGGGGCATTCAGTAGTTATTTTCCTCATTTATTGATTGTAGATTCATTTGTTTTGTCCTAGTTTTTTGTTTTATTTGGTTATGTCTGAGCAGGCAGGCTGTGCATTCTTTGTTGTCTGCTTGACTTTGGGCATGATACTTTTCACCTCCTTCTCCAATACGCAGGGTCAGTCACTCAGGTATGGTACAGCAGGGCAGGTCCAGCTGAAGCCGAGTTGCTGGGAGGGGTTGTTTTTGGCACGTACCAGGGATGACAGTGTGGACCAGGAATCAGTGCAGGACAGGTTCCAGTAGGCCGTGCCTGTGCTGCTTGGGAGCATGATGTTCAGCACACGGCGCAGGTAGGCAGGAAGGAGGGGGTAGCTTGTGATGTGTGGAGCTAAGATGGGTATGGGAAAGATGAGAGAGAGAAGAGAGGAACAGGAGCCAAAAACATACACACAAACAAAAAAGGGTGCTAAGGGAGCTTGCTATTGGAGTGGAGAGATGAGAGACTGAGAGATGGGGAAAAACAAAAAGAAAAAAAAAGAAAAAGGGTAAAAGAAAAAAAATGAATAAATCGAGAGACTGGAAATGAAGAAAGACAAAAAGGGAATAAGAGAGAGAAGAAAACAAAACAAAGACCAAAAAAAAAA
>NW_004443956.1:11523518-11544795 GCF_000243295.1 Trichechus manatus latirostris | reverse complement strand
CAAGAAAAGAAAAAGAAAACAAACAAACAAATCAAAATAGAACAAATCAGAGCAAACAAACAAACCAAAAAGACCCGGGGGTCCCACCAGCATGGCAGCATGGGCTAGGAAGCAGATTCACAGTCGCGTGGTGTTTCACAGCCTTTCAGGAAGAAGATGGCGCACGGAGTCAGGTATTTGAGAGAAAGGAGGGGGAGGTGGTGAGAGGTAAGGAAGAAATCTAAAGAAGCAGAAAAAAGCAACACCAGCAGCCAACAAAAGGCACTCAGGGAGCCGGTCAGTGTGGGTGGTGGAATCGAAGTGACACCGAGGTGAAGCTGGTGCTTCCCAGCCAAGAGACTGTGGCTGCAGGAAGCAAAGGAGCCTAAGTGGGGGTGAAGAAGGGTGGGGGGCTGGGAAAGCCTATATCGCTGATTACCAGTTATTCTGTCTCCTGCTGGAAGCTCCGTGAAGCTGCTTTCTTGTACCCCGTTTGCCGATCTCTGGTAGAAGTCCAAGATGGTGGATCTGTGCTGTGGTAGCTGATGGGGGGGACCTCTGCATTTATCTCTCCTTGCTCTCTGTTCTCAGTCAGTTTCTTATTCCATTCAGTGCTTGGCTGAGTTATCTCTTCATTTGATGGTTAGGGTTTCAGGATTGACGTGTGACTCTGTTTGACTTAGTTTTTCTGATCTTTGCTGCAGAGGGATGGCGTGGTGCTTCTGAACTTAGTGCCATGTTGCCCGGAAGTTTTTGTCTACTTTTTAAATAGGTTGTCAGTTTTCTACTATTGAGTTTTGAGAATTTTTTTTTATATATCCCAGACACAAATTATTTACTATACATGTGATTTTCAAATATTTTCTCCCAAGATGTACTTTGTCTTTTGATTCTCTTAACAGGGTCTTTTGCAGAGAAAGCTTTAAATTTTTATGAAGACCAATTAATCAATGTTCTTTCTTTTTTTATAGATTCTATTTGGTGTCATGTCTAAGAACTCTGCCATGAAGGTTTTTTCCTAAGTTTTCTTCTGAAAGTTTCATAGATTTACATTTAGCTCTATTATTCATTTTAATTTTTTTTTAATAAAATACAAGGTTTAGGTTGAGGATTTTTTTTTTTGCACGTTAACATGCAATTGTTCCAAAATCATTTGTTGAAAAGACTATGATTTCTCCATTGAATTGCTTTCGTACTCTTTTCAAAGATCAATTGGCCATATTTGTGTTGGTCTATTTCTGTATTTTGTATTCTGTTCCCTTGATCTAGATGTCTATCCCAGTGCTTCTCAACAATGGGTGATTTTCGCCACTGCCCCCGACCCTCCACACCCAGAGGACATTTGGCAATATCTGTGGATATTTTTGGTGGTCACAAATGGGTGGGTGCTACTGACTTCTGGTGTGTAGAGTCCAGGGATGCTGACAAACATCCTACAATGGATACGACAGACACCCATAACAAAGAATTATCTGGCCCAAAATGCCTATAGTGCCAGAAGTTGAGAAATCTTGGTTTATCCCTTCACCAATACTACGCTATCTTGGTTACTGTAGATTTAGAGTAAGTCTTAAAATTGGATGTGTGATTTTTCTTTTTTTTTTTCAAAATTGATTTTTCTTGGCATCAAAATCCTTCTCCCCTCCTGGGACTATGATGACATTAATGTTAGACCTTTTGTTAGTGTCCTTGAAGATTTCCTTTTTAAAAAAAAATTCTTTTTTTCTGTCCATTGCTAATATTGGATAACTTCTATTGATCTATCTTCAAGGTCAGTGACTCTTTCCTCTGCCGTCTGCAACCTGCTTTGATACCATCTACTGAGTTTTTTGTTTTGATTATTGTATTTTCAGTTTTAAAATTTCTACTTGGTTCTTCTTTATACATGTTTCTTTGCTGAAGTTTTATATTTTTATTTGTTTCAAGTGTACTCTTATTGGAGCATCTGTAAAATCTTTGTCAGACAATTTCAATATCTGTGTCATTGTGGTGTTGATGCCTTTTGGTTATCTTTTCCCATGCACTTTGAAATTTTTCTGTTTTATTTCTTTATTTATTTGTGTGTGCATGTGTGTGTGTGTACCTAGTAATTCTGGATTGTAAATTTTGAATATTCTGTTATAAAACTATGTTTAAATCCTATGCAAAATGTTGATGTTTTTATTGTAGCAGGCAATTGAATGGGTCCGATTCAGGCCACAAGTTCTAACCTACCACCTGTGGGTACTGGTTCCAATGTCCTTTCAGTTTTCAAAGCCTATCCTGTACTATTTGGATCTGTCCCACATGTGTGTCACTGAGTGGTCAGTTTGTGATCTTGGCCATGGTCTAATTAGTGCTATTATCAAGGTCTTTGTCTTACTGATTATGATCAGATTCATGCATGTACAAATTGGGGAGTGAGTCCAAGTATTCATAAATAACTTTATGGGGTTGCTTTCCCGAGTTCCTCCTTCTCTGCAATTTCCTTGGTACTTTTCAGTTTCCTGGGGTTCTTGTTTTTAGCCTTCTTGTCTGATAGCGGAGGCTTTAGTTATATTCTCTGCCATGCAAGTCTGTGACTGTACCCATGTCTGGGCCAAAGTGGTGAGAGGACAGAGAGAGTAAAATGCAATGGAGGTTTTTCCTACTTTCTTGGAATCACATTACCTATCAGAGAGGAAAGTGTACTTCCCTTAGAGTTTTGGCTTCTGTTAGCTTCACTGTGGCCTCTGTCACTGACTTCATGGGACTGCTGGGGGACAGGATGTGAAAGAATCAAGAGAAGGAAATAAAATAAAACAGGATGTCTGTATTGTCTCTGAATGTTAAGAGCTCCCTTTCCCCCTTCTCAAGCTGGGACTAGAAGATTCTTCTGGAGCACTGTCCTCCCCACAGTACTACCTTCTGGGTTTCAGACTGTGTTGTGTTCAGGCTGAGGGTTACTGGAAGGGTAAAACAGCAAACTCACCACCATTTTGGTGATACTTCAAATTGTCATCTTCTTCTCTATTTACCTGTTACTATTTACTCTTCGGAGTCCTCAAATAAGTGATTCATGCATTCTGCCCAAATTTTATAGTTGCATTCAATGGTAGAGACAGGGTGGAATGTACTTACTGCATCCTACCATAAATGAATGCACTTTTGAATTCATTTAATGTCTATCATAAAAAGCCTTAGATTATACTTTGAGAATCACTGGTCAAAAGCAGAGCACCTCAACCTCCTATTTTTTCTAAGAAAAGAACAATTGTATGTTTATCAGCCTTTTAGTTATGACATATGTACCATTAATTACAAACTTGTGACTTAAGGTCCTAAACTCTCTAAGCATCTTTAGCAAACTATATATATACCTGGATGATAGTACTTTAGCTTGGGTTGAAATGTATACAAGACAATGATTAAAAACAGACTTTGGTTTTTATCCAAAGTTGAGAAAAGAAAAAGTAATCTAAAGTTTGCTTTGTTATCTTTTGCAACAGTACTTTAGAAGACATTGTCCATTTTGTTCAACGTTGTTTAAATAAAACATTCCTTTTTGAATTTCATGTAAAGAAAAGGTTCATCACTCCTTATGAACTCACATGCTTCTTATGTGACTTAGGTTTTCTTTTTCAGGAATCTCAGAACCTCATGAACTTTTTGTTCAATTACACTTGCTCTCCTCCGCTAGATTTTCTGGAACAACTATTTTTCCTCTACCATATTACATGGGTCTTATTATTTTTCATTTATTTTATTGACAGAGACTAAGTCATAAATGAGTAAGATGCAACGGTAGGATTATCAGTCTCTCCTTTCACTTTACCATTTCCCTTGTGTGTGTGTGTTTTTTTTATCATACTCATTTTAAAACTACAAAACTTGAAGAAATAATTATGTTGAACTTGGATGATGAGTACATGGGATTTTAGAATATAATTCAATCTATTTTGTATATGCTTGAAATTCTCCATAATAAAAAATTAAAAGTTAAAAAAATAAATGAAATAACTATAAACAATGTGGCACTGGTATACGAATAAAAAGACAATTATTGAAATAGAATAGTTAGTCCTGAAACAGTACACTAGTATATTAAATTCTGATATATATGTTGAGAATGCAGCCATAAATCAGTGAGAAAGAGATTTTCAACAAATAGATATCTTGCAATGGGTTAGCGATTAGCAAAAAAAAAAAAGTTCATCTTCACCTCACACAAAACCTCATAATTAATTCTAGATACACCTAAGAGTTAAATAATTAAAATTAATTAAATTATAAATGTTTTCAAAATAAGCAA
This sequence comes from Trichechus manatus latirostris, assembly GCF_000243295.1. NCBI lineage: Eukaryota > Metazoa > Chordata > Mammalia > Sirenia > Trichechidae > Trichechus > Trichechus manatus. The sequence continues at coordinate 11,540,546 of NW_004443956.1, read as the reverse complement.
TTATTTACTAACTCTATTTGGGGAAGAAATCTTTAAGATAAAAACAATATCCAACAATCCCAAAAGGTCAAACATTTTACGATATAAATTTAACACTTTGCATTTTGAAAATAAGAACCACAGTTAATAGGTCAACAACAAACTAGCAGTAATACTTCTTTGTGCTGCTTCTGTGGGGGAGGCTTCTTTATTTTGTTCTAACCTCTTCTTTACCTTAAAGGCCTGAAAATAAATCAGGTGGAGCCTCAAAACAATCAGCTCTAAGGAGTAAGACTTTGGTTTGTGTGAGATACATTTTTTCCTCTTGCCCACCATAAAATACCACCCACCTCTATTGAATTCCTATTATATAAAATCCACTTTCTTGGTGTAAATCACTTCTTTTAGATGAATGTTAACCATTTCCCAACCTTCTAATGCAAAGCCCAACAGTTTTCCACCACAACCAATCTTTGTAATGTTTACATTTACATTTAAAGTGATGAACTTCAAGCTTAATTTTCCCGTTTCCCATTAAATTATGGACATCCCTGAGGACACAGACAGTGGGTTAACCAATGTTAACTGCCTAGCACAGAGTCTGGCTTATAGAAGAGGATTAGTAAATGTTCGTTCTCTTGTTCTGCTTTCTTAAGTTATACGTGAGCACACTGTTCCACAGCTGCTGTAATATAGAGATTAGAAAAATATCATTGCAGAAAGATTTTTGGAAAGGAAGTGGTCATTGCACGTTGAGTATGTTAGACTGTATGAAGATAGAACTTGAAGGCCTGCTCATGCTCTCCTCTGAAACACCTTCCAAGTTTAGGAGCTGGCCAGTTTATATGAAGACGTCATTTAATAAAGGTTCTGAGCTCCAAACCAAACGATGTTTTTGTCCTGGACATTTTCCACTTGTTCCTCCATGTCCACTCTCCACACTTCTTTACCAAGCTCTGTGTACAGAGGAGGCTGGTCTTCCTGAACTCTCTCAACGGGCTCTTTTGCCCTCTGACTTCTCGTTCAATGTTGCCAGTCAGAGGTGTGTTCTAGAGATCTGAGAGTAAGGTTGTGGTATTTATTTTCCTTGTTCTGTGGTTTGGTTGTGTTTTTCTATTGAAGGCCACACCTCCCATTAGGCAGCCCTCAGGTATGGCCAGAGCTACACTTTGCAGTTCCAGTACCTGCTCTGTCTCCTGGCCCCTTCAGGCCTGGGGTGGTACAGCCCCTGTGTTGCTAAGTACAAAGTTACTACACCATTCCTTGCTGGTTTCCCCTAGCCTTAACCACACTTTCATAAACAATTCCAAACTTTCATTAAACTCTCCTCAACTGTCTCACTGGAGATAGCCATATGTGTCTCTCCAGGACCTTCTCTTGATAAGTAACTTTTTTCCACATTATGCCTTCACTGAAGAGCTACGTCCACTGTCTGTTAGCCAAATGACAGTGATAGCTTCAAGATGAGACCCCTTTACGTCATCTTGTGGGATAAGGAAGGCTACACAGCAAAATAAAAACATGTGAAGCCAGATTGCGCAGCGAAGTCAATCGACATGCATAAAGGGCATGATGCCAGTGTTCTGCCCAATCTTCAAGACTTTTTGAGCTAAATAAGTGGAGCTACAAAAACTGTCCAGTGGTAGTATTTAGCCAAAGCTCACACCAACCATCCAATCAACTCAACATCCAACTTGAGAGGACAGTAAGGAGTTTGGGTTTAGGTAACCAACATATAATGAATGTTTACTCTTCACAGAGCACCCTGGTAGGCATTCTACAAGCCCACCACATTTAAGCTTCCCAACTACCCCTGCAGCAGATAATGTTACCACTTTACAGATGAGGAAGGCGAGGCTCAGAAAGGTCAGGCAGCCTGCTCAACAAACACAATGAGCGGCAGAACCAGCATTCAGATAGATGTGGGCCCCTGGGGCTCCTGCCTAGGTTCAGGCTCTGTAGGTTTACAGAATGTTATTAGAGAAATACCTCCGAGGTGAAAGCCTTGTGTTTAACTCCTGGCTCTACTGCTTGGGCTGGGTGACTTTGAGCGCCTTACCTAGCTTTTCTGAGCCTCACCTTCGTCATCCGGAAGGAGAGATTTAAAAAAACAAAACTGTACATTGTGGGTTAACTGTGATTATGGAAAGAAAGAACATGAAGGAAAGAATTTTTTAAACCCTTCAGGGCTGCAGAGGAACGATTTATCCCTTTGGTTGTCTTCTTTCTAATTCCCTTCGGTCTTGGAGGTAGTGAATCTGATTTCAGTTTCCACTTCCATGAGAAATCCAGGGAGAGACCCAGTGAGGCTTGCTTTCTCAATAGTAACAGTGACAGTAATACCACCACCACCAAGTGCAATACTAATTAGGCATCTTAGAGTATTACGTTGATCAACCACTTACCAGATGCCAGGCACTTTGCTTGGATTCTCTCATTTAATCCTCACATCCACCCATCGAGTAGACATTAGCGTCATTTTTCAGAAGGGAAAACCAAGGTTCAGAGAGCTTAAGTAACTTGTCCAAGGTCACACTGCTATTCGGGGGGGTCTAGCTGGGATTTGAATTTAGCTGCTTCTAGAGCTGCATGGAATCTGTAACTATTGGCTCAGTCTCCTCATCTCCCCAATCAGGATAAGGAGAGAGACCAATATAATCAACGGAGCAAAAGTGTAAAGCCTTCGGCGCGAGGCACACATTGCCTGTTATTTCTACCAGTCTGTGTCCCCTTGTATTTAAGTCGTGGCTCTAATGCTCCAATATGGTGACTTTGAGCACCTTAGCTATGTTAGTCACTAGTTACATGTCCCATAGTGCTTGACACGTGGCTAGCCTGAGCTGAGATGTGCTGTAAGTATAAAATACAGCCTAGATTTTGAAGACGATATGAAAAAAAGAATATTTCATTAATAGTTTTATATTAATCACATGCTGACATGATAATATTTTGGAGAGGTTGGTTTAAATAAAGTACATTATTAACATTAATTTCAACTGTCCTTTTACTTTGTAAAATATGGCTACTAGAAAATTTAAATGGGGCACTTACAGTTCAGTGGTACAATTCCACGCAGGAGACCCGACCAATGCACCTCATATGCAGCCACCACCTGTCTGTCAGTGGACGCTTGCATGTTGCTATGATGCTGAACAGGTCTCAGTGGAGCTCTCAGACTGAAATGAACTAGGAAGAAAAGCCTGGTGACCTACTTCTGAAAATCAGCCACTGAAAATCCTATGGCTCACGACGGTCCGGTCCTTACACGATGCTGGGGTTGGCACAGGACTGGGCAGCGTTTTGTTCTGTCATCCATGGTGTTGCCATGAGCAGGGGGCCGACTTGATAGCAGTTAACATAAAATTTAAAATTACATATATGGTTGGCATTATATTTCCACCAGACAACGCTGGGTTAGGGAAAGAGCTGTGAAGCGCATCATTAGCCTTTCCTGGGCTGATTTCTAAAAGTCACCACGTATGGCCCTAACGAAGAAAAGGAGGCATTTGCTTTCTGTAACATTTACGGGGAGCCGGGGTGGAGGAAAGGACCAGGCCCCATAAACAGCTTTGCAGGTTTATCTTCACCAAGAGAGGGATCTGCCTCGTGTGGCTACGGTATGAGCTTCTCTAAATACCCCGCTGGTTGAGTTCAGCCTGAAAGCAAACATTTCAAAGCCTCTGGCAGAAGCAGTTTGGAGAGAGGTTTTCAAGCCATCAGGCCAGCAGATGATGTTTACTTCTCATGACACAATCGTCAAGTCAAATTCTATTTCACAGCAGTTACTTTCATGTCCTGAGAATAGAAAAATCCCTTCGGATGACCAAAACACCCCTGTACAACCCTAAATCCTATTAAATAAATCTGCGGCTTTGCCTGTTCTGTGGAAAACAGGGCTTCATTTTGCCTGTGAAAACAGGCCCTTTAACCTCTGAGATGCTTCTTGTATCAGCAGAAGGGGTGTGTGTGTGTGTGTGTGTGTGTGTGTGTGTATTTTTTTAAACAGATTGATTATGGTCAAGTTTCAAATGTGTACCACCAAGTTCAGGAGGGCCAACTGCTCTCCTGCAAAATTCTGGGCAGGGGACAAAGGCTGGTAGAAGCAAAAAGCAGTGTGTGCCTACCCTTTCCAAAGCCCTTTTGCTCCCTTGATTACATTGGCCCCTCTCCTTATCCTGATGTGGAGATGAGGAAACTGAGGCCAGGCAGGTTTCTGGCTCAGCACTGGGGAGGGAAGATAAGGAGTCTTTGGAGTCGGTGGACTTGCAGTTACATTTTTGCTTTACTAGCTGTGTGACCCTGGACAAGTCACTGAACTTCTCTGAGCTTGCTCCAGCTTATCATAAAATGTGGCTAATATAGACTCAAAAGGCTACATACTGTACGAGTCCAATTATATGACACCCTAGAAAAGGCAAAACTATAGGGATGGAGAATGGATGAGTGTTTGCCAGGGGTTGGGGATGGAGGGATGATTTGACTACAAAGCTTCGGCATGACGGAATGTTTTGGGGTGACAGAACTTGTTCTCTGTTCACTGTGGTGGTCACACAACTCAATGCATCGTGAAAACTCACAGAACTAAGCGTACAGCAAAAACAGTGAATTTTACGGAATGTAAACTAACCAATACTTATATGGTAAAAAAAAATAACTGGGATAATAAGGCCTCTCTCACAGGGTTGCTGCGGCATTTGAGATTACACAGTAAACAGTGGAGTCACAACTGAACTCTGCTTCTTTACATTTCCGGCCTGATATTTCCAGCTCTGCAGCTGCTGACTAGTAGTGTAGGAAAGGGACCCAACCAAATTTAATTTCAACTCTTAAAACTGGTGAAAAGGAAGTAGGGAGAAATCTAGGGCTCTGATTGGAAAGCTGATGTGACAGGTGAAGACAGGCAGAAAGAGGGAACTGGGGACCTGATCTGTGTATGTCTCTATACTGTGAACTTATCAATAAGAGAAGCGGCAAACCATCTCTTTGTCCTCGCTGCCTGCCCACTTGATCCTCCATGTAGCCCACCTTCCCTGCCCTATTGACTCTAAACTTTCTCACCAAGTCTCACACAGATCTAGTTTTTCCTCAGTTATTTGTTTCAGGCACACTGCCAGCTGGCTTGATCTGCCTCCTGCTACAGAAAACAAATCTCTCCTCCATTTCTCACATGTTACCAGCCTAACAAATAAACTACTAAGTTTTACACTGATTCATGCAAACACCCAGTCCTTCTCCACATGGAATGTTTTCTGCATACTAGGGTTTTAAAAAGATGAAATATAACTGACCAGCAGCAGCGTCGTCCTCTGAGTGGGCAAAGGGTTTTTTTTAGCTGCTAGATTTTCATTAATCTCACAGGCTGCTGCTGGGCATTGCTCTTGGGTTCTTGTGTCTTGCTGGGGAGAGCTGGGTTGGCTCATGAATACAAAGCATGTGCCTTTGAAATATAATTAAATCTGTCTGAAGGGACCCAGCTCTGGTTCTCAGGCATTTCACAGATAGGTTTTCATTTTTAGGATGTTCTGAGTTTTAGATGCTTTTGTGGTGGATTTGAGGAGAGAACTGGTTTCCCCTCCCTGCTCACAACCTGAGTTCTCCTCTGCCTTTCCTGCTCTTACTTGCTTTGTAGCCACCTACTTCCCCTTCTTTAAGGAGGTGATTGTCTATGCACAAAACGTAGAGTTTTAAAGTTCAAGATACTTGTGAGAGGAGTTTGGGATTCAGACTTGTTCTGTTGACCCTGGGAGACAAAATTTGGAACTAAAAGGGAGCTAGATTATGAAAGCTTCTAATTAGAAGCCTTGACATGTAGCAAGTTCCCTACAAGCAAAGGCATTCAAGAAAAGGATGGACAGCCACTTGCTGAGGATACTTGAGAGAAGTTGAATGCATCCAGAGGGGTTGATGCTTTCAAAGTTCCCCAAGCTCAGGAGTCTGGGATTCTACATGATTCCTTAACTTGGAAAGTAAGATGTTGATACAAGGAGGCTGTGGAATCAACCCTTCGTGGAAATTACTCAACATACTATTGGGTTGGATATTGTCTGTCTGTCCCTTTAGCTTTACTTTCCACCCTTCTCAATTATTCTGTGTCCTGGGAGGCTGACACATATGGGTCATCAACAGGCTCCCATGCCTTCTGGCTTCTGGTTGAGTTTAGCTACTAGGGAACCCAGGAAGGTCTCAGAGGGAGGAAGGAGAAGGAGGACAGGGTTTTATCAGTCAATAGCTGCTGTCAAGTCAATTCCAACTCATGGCAACTCCAGAGTAGAAGTGAGTGCTCCATAGGGTTTTCAATGGCTGATTTTTCAGTAGATTGCCAGACCTTTCTTCCAAGGTGCCTGTGGGTAGACTCAAACCTTCTACCTTTCAGTTAGCAGCTGAGTGTGTTCACTGTTTGCACCACTGAAGGACTCACCCCCAGATCTACCACTATGGATTTGACACAAGCTGGGTGTGTCCCTTGGCCAAAGGTCAAGAACAGAGGCCTGTTCACATAATATTCTCTCTCTCTCTCTCTCTGCATTTCACTTCATCCCATGTCCTTTCAGACCTAGGGATAGAAGTGGTTCCCCTGTTCCTAACCCTGAGCCCTGAGGTACTGTTCCACCTCCTGCAGTTTCTTTATACCCTACTCACACATTTGTAAATTGTTCCTTTATTAAACTCTCTTCAAATTATTCCATGTTAGTAGGCCATCCCTTTCTTGGCAAAGACCCTGACACAAATGGTAAACACCTACTGTGTGCAATGAAGGAGATGACACAGTTCTTGTCCTCAAGTGCCTTCCAGGGTAGTTATGGAGATCAACTGAAGACCTTGGGGGAAAAACGGATCATTTTGTTGTGGTGGCTGTTGACTACGTGGGCTCTTGTAACCCTAGGAGACAGGAATTGTGCCTAGATACTTGAGCTAACAAGACCAAATTCAGCTAAAAATAAAATAAGATGACTCTTGTATGAATTCAATCAAACAAATGTCTTATTTTTTGGCTCCCTGACAAACCAGATTAATTGACTGTTTCTAGTTTCTTCTGGATGAGTTGTTTTGGCGTGGTGTTCAGACATGGCTTCTGACAGCATTTGTGTAATGACAAGGTTAACTTGAGAGAAACGACTCACAAAGGGGACCAGTGGTTTCTGGCAGCCACGGGGTGACCTGGAAGGGTCAGGATCATGAGACACATGCTGGAGCTGGATCCCAGGATAAGGTAAGGATATTGCACTGCGGGACCCTCACAGCTGCCTGATTATGAAGCGGAACGAAACTGAAAACCAGGAATTCCCTGAAGAAGAGGAAAGCACCTGCAGCACCATTAATTGGAACAGAAAGTCAATGTCCCTTCAGCGGGAGAGTGCAACAGGGAAGAAAAATGTATTCATGTATCACAGAAAGACACGTAAAGACGCACAAGACGCATCACACCTAGACCCCACTTGACAGAATTGGGCCAAGTGCTTTGCACATCGTAGGAGCCCAAAAAAATGTGCATGGACAGTTTTGTGTTACTATCAAACTCTCTCAGTTTCTTTTAGACTAAAATCTCTGTGAAGTCAGGGGTTCTATCACACTTGTTTATTTACTTTTTATCTACAGGTCTTAATACAGTGCCTGACATATAACCAACCAGTTGCTGTTGAGTCGACTCAGACTCATGGTGATCCCATGTGTGTCAGAGTAAAACCGTGCTCCCTAGGGTTTTCAATGGAAATATATAACCAGACCTTTCCTCTGAGACCCCTCTGGGTGAACTCAAACCATCAACCTTTTGGTTAGCAGTGAGCATGTTAACTGTTTGCACCACTCAGGAACTCCATCTGACACAAAGAAGGTGTTTAATACATAATTGTTGGATGAAGGTGGAGATGATATGTCTTCCTTCACCTGTGAGGTCACTCACTAGTCAAATCACACAACTGTGACGCCCGTCCCCCCTCCCCCCATTTCACTTCAGAGTATTTTTTTTTTTTCTCTCCATGGAGTAAAAGTTCTAACAGCTGTGGTAAGTGAGAATCTTAGGAGTCATCACTAGATGTAAGTGAAACCTGAAGAGAAAACCCTGGAAAACATCATTAATTTACCCAATAGGCATATTGTGCTGCTGTTGTTGTCCCTGTTACCACACAGTATGACTTCTGTGATAGTAAGAAACATGGATTAGTCTAGAGTGGTACCAGGGACTCTCAATAAGCTTTGCTGAATGAATGATGGGTCGCTTTATGGTATTATAGACCTGGGCTCCCAATGATATATATAATTGTTTAGTACACAGTTCTTTTAATATATGGACACTCAATCATTTTTACCCCAAGACAATGTTTGGATAAGGAGGGATATCTAACTTCAGTCACATACTATGTGACTAATCTTCTCCCATGAAAAACATAATTCTGGCTTTGGGCTGAATCAACAGGTGACTCTAATCCCATCCCTTAGAGTAGATTTTTCCCCTAAGCTCTCTGGCTTTCTCTGGTCCATTCTGGGGCTATCCTAGTCCATCAGAAATACTGTATAGACTCTAATCCCATCCCTTAGAGTAGATTTTTCCCCTAAGCTCTCTGGCTTTCTCTGGTCCATTCTGGGGCTATCCTAGTCCATCAGAAATACTGTATAACATAGAACTTCAGGAGGTAAGGCGTATCACCACTTTTTTTCTTAAGATCCCCTTTGGCCCCTAAGTCAGAGAATGACCACTTGTCCACCAAAATCATTTGACTCCTCCTGGGCACACAGGAGAGCCCTGGTGGCATAGTAGTTAAGAGCTCTGCCACTAACCAAGATGTTGGCAGTTCAAATCTATCAGCTGCTCTTTGGAAACCCTATGGGGCAGTCCTATAGGGTTGTTATGAGTTGGAATCGACTTGACAGCAATGGGTTTTTTTGGGTTTGGGGACATGGGTGGACTATGTTTCCCACCCTCACTTGCAGGTATGTGTGGCCATGTGACTGAGTTCTGGGCAATGTAATGTGGGCAGAAGTGATGTCCACTGTGGGCATCTCTTTCTTCCTCTGCCTGCCTCCTATACCAGAGGCTCTGGTAGGGGTTATGGGGGATAGCAGACTCATAAGACAGAAAGAGCCTGGGTCTCTGATGCTGGTCCCCTGCCAATTAATTTTTACGTGATTGAAAAATAAAACCATTGAGGTGAGCCACTGAAACGTTCAGGTTTATCTGTAATGGCAGGTAGTTAGTCACAGTTTCTGTATAAACTTGTCCTCACCCCATAAGCATTCTCTGAGTTTTGCAGATCAGGAGACACTGGGAATAGTAACCTCAGCATTGTTCCCAATAAAAGAAATTGTGAGGATGTTTCCACCACCACAAACAGAGTTGTTGTTGTTAGGTGCTGTTGAGTTGGTTTTGACTCATAGTGACCCTATGTACAACAGAACGAAACAGTGTCCGGTTCTGTGCCATCCTCATGATGGTTTTTATGCTTGAGCCCATTATTGCAGCCACTGTGTCAATCCATCTCACTGAGATTCTTCCTCTTTTTTGCTGATCCTCTACTTTACCAAGCACGATGTCCTTCTCTAGGGACCGATCCCTCCTGATAACATGTCCAAAGTATGCGAGATGAAGTCCTAACATCCTTGCTTGTAAGGAGCATTCTGGCTGTACTTCTTACAAGACAAATTTGTTCTTTTGGCAGTCCATGGTATATTCAATATTCTTTGCCAACACCATAATTCAAAGGCGTCAATTCTTCTTCGGTCTTCCTTATCCATTGTCCAGCTTTTGCCAGTATATGAGGTGAGTGAAAACACTGTGGCTTGGGTTAGGTCCACCTTAGTTCTTAAAGTGACGTCTTTGCTTTTTAACACTGTAAAGAGGTCTTTTGCAGCACATTTGCCCATTGAAGTACGTCATTTGATTTCTTGACTGCTGTTTCCATGGGTGTTGACTGTGGATCCAAGTAAAATGAAGTCCTTAACAATTTCAATCTTTTCTCCGGTTATCATGATATTGCTTATTGGTCCAGTTGTGAGGATTTGTGTTTTCTTTATGTTGAGGTGTAATCCATACTGAAGGTTATAGTCTTTGATTCTCATCAGCAAGTGCTTCAAGTCCTGTTCACTTTCAGCAAGCAAGGCTGTGTTATCTGCATAACACAGGTTGTTAATGAGTCTTCCTCCAATCCTGATGACCGTTCTTCTCCATATAGTCCAGCTTCTTGGATTATCTGCTCAGCATACAGATTGAATAAGTATGGTGAAAGGATACAACCCTGACGCACACCCTTCCTGACTTTAAACCACGCAGCATCCCTGTGTTCTGTTCGAACGACTATCTCTTGATCCATGTACAGGTTCCTCGGGAGCACAATTAAGTGTTCTGGAAATCCCATTCTTCAAAATGTTATCCATAATTTGCTGTGATTCACACAGTCAAATGCCTTTGCACAGTCAATAAAACACAGGTAAACAGTAGCTTCTGGAAATGACTACACGGAAAAAAAAATACAATTTAAAGTTCCAGCTCACTGGCACTTCACTGCAAATGAATCAATGTGTGAACTTTTCAGTGAACGGAAGCACCTGCTGTGGTGAGGTAGTAGAAAGCATCTTTGCACCAAGAGAGATAAAACCTGGTTCCAGCCTGTATGGGTTGAATTCTGTCCCCCAAAAGGATATGTTCAAGTCCTAACCCCTGGTACCTGTGAATGTGACCTTATTTGGAACTAAGGTCATTGCAGGTATAATTAGTTAAGATGGCAGATAAAGATATCGGCAATGTGATCTGCGTGTGATTAATTTTGACCTGGAAATTAGTTAAGATGAGGTAATTAGGGTGAGCCCTAATTTCTTCATGACTGTTGTCTTTATAAGACGAGATGATAGAGAGAAACACAGGAAAGAACATCATGTGACAATGGAGACAGATTGGAGTTACGCTGCCACAATGCCAAGGAACATCTGGGCTACCAGAAGCTGGAGGATGCAAGGAAGGATCTTCCTCCAGAGTCTTTGGAAAGAGCATGGCCCTGCTGACACCTTGTTTTTTGGCTTCTAGCCTCCAGAACTTTGAGAGAATACATTTCTGTTGTTTTAAGCCATCCACTTTCTGGTAATTTGTAATGGCAGCCCTAGGAAACTGATACATACAGCCCTTGTGATTCTGCTGTAACCACCTGTGTGGAGCTTGGTCCCCTCACTTGCCCTCTCTTAGCCTCCTCAGCCATTGAAAGGATCAAGGAAGATAAAATATGTTAAATTATGTTCAGGCTCTCTGTAAACTGTAAAGGGATATGTAATTCAACTTAAACAAACCTTGACTGGGGTAGTTGGAGGGGACTGACATAAATGCAATAAGACACAGTCTCTGCCCTCTAGGATCTTCCAGTCTTCTGGAGAAAATACCATATTTTCACACAAATAATGCGCCCACACATATAACGCGTGGCATAGCTCACTTATAAAAATAGCAAGGGGGGTTGTGCAGCTGGCAAAATGTATAACTTGTGCGTTATTTGCATAAAATATGGTAGATAGTTGAATAACAAACTACAACCCCTAATATCCGTTACCCATTGCTATTGAGTTGATTTCAACTCATAGTGACCTTATAGGTTAAATAATGGCAGATAAAGCTATTAGCAATGTGATCTGGGTGTGTAAAAGAAGTGACTAATTTTGACCTTGAAAATAAGAAAGACTTTAATAGTGCCCCCAATGTTCCTAAGAAAAAGGGCAAAAATTTTAAATATAACTTACAATGTCATACACGATTTGGCCCCTGTATGCTTCTTTGGCCTGCTTTGGTTCTTAAACATGCAATACTCTCTCCTCTAAGTCTTTGTAGACCTGATGGCACAGTGGTTAAGAGCTACGGTGTGCTATGGCTGCTAACCAAAAGGTCAGGTTCGAATCCACCAGCCACTCCTTGGAAACCCTACGGAGCAGTTCTACTCTGTCCTATAGGGTGGCTATGAGTCAGAATTGACTCAACGGCAATGAGTTTGGTTGTTTTTTTTTTTTGACTGTGACATAAAGTGTGCCTATCTTTCATTCTTTAGCTCATGCCTCCTGTAGAAAGCTTTCCTGGATTCCTTCAGCCCAGGTTAAATACACTTTGTATCAGTTAGCATGCTATCGGCTATAAGTAATGGATACTAACTAAAATAGTACCATTACGCAGCAAGAAACCTGGAGATACATAGGATTTCCAGGATTAGTTCTGTGATGTAACAATACTAAGACTCTGATTCAGCTTTCTGCAATTTTCTTGGCTTTTGCTTCAGAGTTATAAGATGGAAGCTGTGGCTCCAAGTCATGTCCTCTTACAAAATCACCAAGAGCAGGGAGGGTAGAAGAGACTCTGTAATCACTTTTCTCTTTTTATCACCAAGGAAAATCCTTCAAACACTTTCCTTTACATCTCTCTGGGCAGAAGGAAGTCATTTGCACATAGCCTAGTTAAATGAGGCTGGAAAGTGAGTGTCTGGCATTTCCAGGCACAGAGGCTCTGCAAGCACTGAAGACATGGGAAGGGCATGGCTGTTGGGTAGGCTAATAACATCCCTCCAAACTGTCACAGGAAACCCTGGTGGCATAGTGGTTAAGTGCTATGGCTGTTAACCAAAAGGTTGGCAGTTCAAATCCACCAGGTGCTCCTTGAAAACTCTATGGGGCAGTTCTATTCTGTCCTACAGGGTCACTATGAGTCAGAATCGATTCGATGGCAATGGGTTGGAACTGCCACAGTCCCTACTCCCCTTCATGGTCGATCATACATGGATTATATATATTTGCTTACTTGCCTGTATCCAGTAGCCAATAGCTTTGTCAGGGAAGAACAACTGTACTGGATAAATGAAGAAGGAACACAGTATTCTGATAACAGTACTTCTGATCACAAAAACAACAAATTGAAATCACTTTAGTCTGTGAGCAGCTGTTCTTACAAATCTTCACTGACCAATGACCTCTCCTCATGAAATCCTAACAGGTAAGACCTCAACCTCAAAGGCTACCAATTATGAACAAAACAAAGCATAATTTCCAAGTTCCAGCCAGGTGGTAAGATGAGGTGGGGATAGTGAAAGCAGAGAACTTGAAAGCTGACAGAAGCAGAGAGACCTGGCCTGGTGGAGACCAAACAGGAATGTGTATCGTTTGGAATTCTTTTGGCAGTAAGAAACAGAAGGCCTACGTTGGTTTACACAATACGGAACACTAATTCTCTCAATAACAAGTTTCAGGATAAGGCAGCTCCAGTGTTAACTCAGCTTTGTCACCCATAGCTTAGTTTTCCCTAGGGTTACAAAATGGCCACCATAGTTCCAAGCTCTATATCAAGAATGTCCACAGAAGGACATGTTTTTTCCTATAACTTTTTTTAAAGGAGGAAATACCTTTTCCTGAAGCCCCCCAGCAGGCTTCTCTTCATGTCTCATTGGGCAGAAATGGGTTGTATGCCTATCCATAAACCAGTCACTGACAAGGATAATAGAATAATCATGGCTGAATTAAGTCAAGAAAGATTTGTCCTTGTTACATATGGATGCTCCAACAAAACTGGGGACTCTTTCTACAATGAAAAAAGGGAGGAGTTGGAATGGTTGTTGGACAAGCCAACAATGACATCTGTTACAAATAGCTACTTTGGAACCAAGCAAATTCCAGCTTTGGAAAGAATAAGTCTTAGAGGCTGAATCTCAAACTACACTTGACATTGCATAAGCCCTGCCAATGAAAGAAGAGTCAAAGTCAGAATGTTTGTCAACTGGTTTCTTCTGCTGCATTCTCATAGAGATTATTACCGCTGCTACCTTAGACTTGGCTAGGACATGGATAGAGAGTAATATATTACATTCACACCTTCTGGGTTACTTCCTTGAGGAGGGGCCAGCTCAGTCATTTCTAAGCACCACGAGTCATGTGTCCTGAACCATACTGCAGGATAGAAAGACACTGTTCCTCCCTCCCCACTCTTGTTTAAACATGGACCCTGGCCTCCTACTTTTGTATCCGAACAGAATCTCCATTTCTATCTCATCTCTTAGCAGAAGGCTTGCTTGTTCCAGATGTGAAACTTGCTACTTGACCCCAAACTGTGAGGCAGTGCCTGCCTTAAAAGTTTTTAATTCAAGATCCTTTTTCCCACCAGGTGGGAGCAAAGCAGTCCAGAGTGGATCTTGTCCAGCTGGTCTGGAGGGACTAATTAGTGTTATTTACCTTCGACTACCCAAGGCATGACTCATTTCAGGCCACAGAAAATAGTTCCAAGCCAGAACCTTTTCAGTGGACACTGAATTATCCTGCTGCCTCGCTGGGCTGACTCCTTTTTATTAGCCATTTTGAGGCCCTAAGTCAGGGGTCAGCAAACTACAGCTTGAGGGCCAAATCTGGGCTGTTAATTGTTTTGTAAATAGGTTTTATTGGAATAGAGCCATTCATTTACATATTGCCTGTGGCTGCTTTCCAGCTACAATGGCAGACTTGAGTAGTTGTGACAGAGACCAGAAAACTCACAAAGCTAAAAATATTTAATATCTGGCCCTCTACAGAAAAAAAAATTTGCTGACCACTGACCTAGAAAGAAAGAGCATGTGAAAAGTAAGAAGTCAATAAGTAAGCTAGGTGCTCAAACTCATATACACAAATACTAAACAAAAGCTGCAGAGGAGTTAGAATGAGTTCAGATGGCTTGGGACCTGACACAGTGGGTCAAGCTGGCTTTAAAAGGACTCTGCCTGGGATATATACAGACACCTGACAGGGAGCTGAGCCAGTGCCACTTCTCGCCGGGAAGCAGCATTTCACTTCGCAAGTGTTTGTGTTCCCAAACGTGAAACCTGGTGACGGTTTTCTAACTGCTCCAGTCGGGGGTGTTTGTGCAATCTGACATACACATCCATTAGAGCCGCTCCATGGAGCCCCAGCTGACTGTAAAACACAGCCACAGACCTCCTTGGTTTTCCAACAGGAGCCCACGAAAGACCACAACAGAAACCTATTTATACCATTCTGAATTTCTTAGTAACACAAGGCAGGGCTTCAGACAAGTCTTAATCACTAACCTTAAGAATTGATTTCTGCTGCAAGTTAAAGCAGACAGTTAACTGCTTAGGATTTTGGTTTCTTACCTTTTCTTAACCAAAATATAAAATAAACAATAAAATACAATCACGGAAGATATATTTATTTATTTCAGATACTATACTAAGTACTTTAGGTACATTATCCCATTTAATGGTCACAATGGCACTACGAAGAGGGTAAAATCACTGTAGTATCTCCATTTTATAGATGAGGGAGGTGAGGCTTAGCCCACTGTTTCTCAAACTTGGAGAGCTTGTTAAAATGAAAACTCTTGGTCCCTTCCCCTGGAGATTCTGATTTAGTGGGTCTGGGGTTGGGTCTGAGTGTCTCCATTTCTAACAAGTTCCCAGGTGTGCTGATACTGCTGGCCCTGGGCCACACTTAGAGTACACTGGCCTAGCATTAAGTGAACAAAAAAGTCTCGTAACCATTTCTGGCAGGGCCAGTTCTCAAATCTAGGTTTGAGCCTGTGACTTTTTTTTTTTGGCCTATTTTTTTTTTCTATTCTCTTTTTCATCTTTTTTTAATTAAATGACTTTACTTTTTAGCCCAGTTTAGGTTTAGTTTACAGAAAACTTAAGCAAAAAGTAGAGAGAGTTCCCATAAGGAACGTTCCCATATACTCCCTCTCCACCCCCACCCCTAGTTTCCCCTATTATAAATATCTCGCATTGGTGTGGTACATTTGTTACAACTGATGTACCCATATCAGTAATATCAGTAATTATTAACTAAAGTTTACAGTAGGGTTCACTCCTTGTATAGTACAGTTCTATAGGTTTTGACCAATGCAAAATGTCCTGTATCCACCATTACAGTATCATACAGAATAGTTTCACTGCCCTAAAATCCCCCGTGATCCACCTACTCATCCCTTCTTTGCCCGCGCCCCAGAACCCCTGGCAACCACTGACTCTTACTGTCTTGGGTAAACCAGTCACACACGCACTTGGGTAAACCACTGACTCCACTGTCTCTGTAGTCTTGGGTCAGAATCGACTTGACAGCACACGACAACAACAAAATAGTTCTGCCTTTTCTAAAATGTCATATAGTTGGAATCATACAGTATGTAGCCTTTTCTGATTGGCTTCTTTCACTTAGCAAAATGCATATAAGGTTCCTTCATGTCTTTTGTGACTTGATAGCTCATTTCTTTAAATGGTTAATTTATATTCTATTGTATGGATGTATCCCAGTTTGTTTATCCATTCACCTACTGAAGGACACATTGGTTGCTTCCAATTTTTGGCAATTATGCATAAAAGCTGCTACAAACATTTATGTACAGGTTTTTGTGTGGACATAAGTTTTGAAATCACTTGGGTAAATACCTAGGAGTGCCACTGCTGGATCATATGGGTAGGGTATATTTAGCTTTATAAGCAGCTGCCAGACTGTCTTCCTAAATGGCTGTACCATTTTGCATTCCCACCAGCAATGAATGAGAGTTTCTGTTGTTCAACATTCTCGTTAGCATTTGGTGTTGTCAGCATTTTGGATTTTAGCCATTCTAATAGGTATGTAAGGACTGCAGGTGGTGCAGTGGTTAAGCGCTCAGCTGCTAACCAAAAGGTCAGCAGTTCGAACTCACCAGCCCCTCTGCAAGAGAAAGCTGTGGCAGTCTGCTTCCGCAAAGATTTACAGCCTTGGAAACCCTATGGGGCAGTTCTACTCTGTCCTAGAGGGTTGCTATGAGTCGGAATCAACTTGAGGGTACACAACAACAAAGGTATGTAGTGGTTTCTCATTGTTGTTTTAATTTAGTTTTCTAAGGACATAAGCTATTGAGTGTCTTTTCATATGGTTATTTGCTGAGTGTGTGACTTTTTACCCATTCTTTTTTTATTTTTTTTATTGTACTTTGGATGAAGGTTTACAGAACAAATAGGTTCTCATTAAACAGTCAGTACACATATTGTTTTATGACACTGGTTAACAACCCCATGACATGTCAACACTCTCCCTTCTTGACCTTGGAGGACCTTTTGTTTTTTTTTTTTT
>NW_004443956.1:11481763-11523418 GCF_000243295.1 Trichechus manatus latirostris | reverse complement strand
CATCACCATTATCTTCAACTCACTGTCCCCTAGGCTTCCCATCAAACCTTTGGAGTTGCTGTTGTCAATTTGATCTCACATAGATAATTCTTTTTTTTTTTTTTTGTACTTTAGATGAAGGTTTACAGAACAAATAGTTTCTCATTCAACAGTTAGTACACATACTGCTCTATGACAATGGTTAACAACCCCACTACATGTCAACACTGTCCCTTCTCAACCTTGGGTTCCCTATCACCAGGTTTCCTGTTCCCTCCTGCCTTCTAGTCCTTGTCCCTGGACTGCTGTGCCTCATTAGTCCTGTTTTGTTTTATGGGGCTGTCCAATCCCCGGCTGAGTGGTGAACCTTGGGTGTGACTTCACCACTGAGCTAAAAGGGTGTCCGGGGGCCATAATCATGGGGTTTCTCCAGTCTCTGTCAGGCCAGTAAATCTGGTCTTTTTTTGGTGTTAGAATTTTGTTCTATATCCTTCTCCAGCTCTGTCCAGGACCCTCTGTTGTGATCCCTGTCAGAGCAGTCAGTGGCGGTAGCTGGGCACCATCTAGCTGTACTGGATTCAGTCTGGTGGAGGCCTTGGTAGCTGTGGTCCATTAGTCCTTTGGACTAATCTTTTCCTTGTATCCTGTTCTCTCCATTCTCCCTTGCTCCTGAAGGGGTGAGACCAGTGCAGTATCTTAGATGGCTGCTCTCAGGCTTTTAAGACCCCAGATGCTACCCACCAAGGTAGAATGTAGAACACTGTCTTTATAAACTGTGTTATGCCAATTGAGCTAGATGTTCCCCAAGACCACGGTCCCCACAGCCCTCCGCCCAGCCATTTACCCATTCTTTTAATCATTTTTGATAAACTGTCTCCTATGACCTCCAAAAAGAAGTGAGTGAAAGGTATTCAAACAGACACTTAGTAAATTATGTCAAAAACTCAATGGGTTCTATTTCCAATTGCCCAAGTCCTTCTCAGTTGGGGTCTTGCTTTTTTGGTCAGCTTGGGAAGTGATGTTCAGAAAATATACAGCCACAATCATATAAGTAATAGAATTGGCTTATTACTTTGGTTCAAAAGAATACATTCACTAATCTTTTAGAAACTATCAATTCTAAAAAGCCCTGCCCAAACTAACTTCATCCCATGCCTTTTTTTTATGTACTCTTAGGACTTGCGAAAGAAGTTTTTGCCACACGATCATGCTCCAATAGTTTCAGCTCTATACATCATATCTTTTCTTCCCACATAGAACAGAAATTACATAAAGGGTTATTTTTTTTCTCTCCTAATATCCTAATATTGTATTGTGCCTGAGTATACAATATCCAATATCATACAGTAAGTAGAGTATATGGGCAATATGACATAGTGTCAAGAATGTGAGTTTTGCATTCAAATTTTGGGTTCAAGTACAGGCATTGTCACTATGTGATTTTGCCTAAGTTCCTAAGCTAAGTGTTTTCTTATCAATAGCTGGAGTTCAAAATACTCTTGTAACCTTGCTGTGAGTTTTAAATGTAAAGAAGCCAGCCATGACTGGCATATGGAGAGGACCAAAAATGTTAACTATAATAATTATCTTAAGCTCCGTAGAAATTATTATTTTAATCTCTATAGAAATGTGCTGATTAAATGCATTTTTAATTGAGTGTTTTTGCTGAAGAAACACACAGTATTAGTCAATATATTTCAGCTCTAGCTAAGCATGTGGTAAAGAAGATCCTACATTCATTAGTCTTTATCCTTTTGCTCAGGTTATTTTCCTTCTGGAATGACCTCTTCTTAACTCTTTGCCTATCCAGTTTTAAAGCCTGTCCTCTGCTACGAGGCCTTCCCAGACCATGGCCATACTCTCTCATATCCCTGGACACACCACAACTTGGGTCAATTGTACAGATTAATATATATATATTTTCTTTTTGTTTTTGTTTTTTTTTCCTGTGTATAATCTTGCCCCTTCAGCCAGAATATATTTTCTTTGGGAGTAATTAATCATGTCTGACTTACTTTGTACCTGCCACGTCACTGAGTAAGAACTGTTGGTAGCATTTGTTTTTTTCTTGAGTACAAGCATGAATAAATACAATAAATTTAAGCTTATTCTTTGAAAAGAAACAGAGTCTAAATCGTGACACAAACATGTTAAGTCCTTGCGTGATAATCACTAATCCTACTGTGCAAAAATAACACTGCACACAAACCAGGGCATGTGCAAAGACCTTCGGCCTTATAGCTCTTGACTGGTTGACAAAGAAATAAAGAGGCTATTCTACCATCCTGCTCACAGCAACAAAAAAATTTGGCACATGCTTGAGACTGGGGGTATAAACATTTCTTAATGCAGCTCTTAAAAAGGGCTACAATCCTAAACTCACCTCTCCTTTAACAAAGTTACTATGTTTTGACATTAAGCTAGATTAAAATTATGAATTTAGCAGCTAAACTTTGAATATCATAAAGGTGTGCATTAGGGACATGCTCTAGAAAGCACAGTGCATTTCAAAACTATCCATAGACACAGTTTTATCTTTTAATCCTAACTCATGACTCTATACCTAAAGAATTTTCAACTAACTTGAAATACTGATGTTGAGACAGGAGACTGGAACACCTGGCGGCAATGATTATGTGTTCATAGGAGAAAATCGACACTACCCCTGGACTGATGTTGTGTTAGGCTGTGTTCTCTAGAGAAGCAAAACCAGTAAAGTGTATAAAAATATACATACATAAAAACTGTAAACCCGTTGCTGTCGAGTCGATTCCAACTCATAGTGACCCTACACGACAGAGGAGAACTGCCCCATAGAGTTTCCAAGGAGTGCTTGGTGGATTCAAACTGCCAACCCTTTGGTTAGCAGCTGTAGCTCTTAACCGCTATGCCACCAGGGTTTCCGTATACATATATAGAGAGACTTATATAAAGGAAATGGCTCAGGTAGTCGTAGAGGTTGCAAAGTCCCAAATCTGTGGGTCAGGCTGGATGCTTCTCTTAACCCACGCAGCTGCAGGGGCTGGCAAACCCAATATCAGCAGGCAAGACAGCAAGGCTCTGGCTCACAGGATGCAGAGACCGACAAATCTCAACATCAGCAGGCATGACGGCAGGTAAGCTGCTAGCCCATGTCCCAAGAAACAGAGGTCAGAAGACTAGGAGCCAGCAGCAGGATCCAGAGAAAGCAAAAGCCTATGAGCCTTGCCAGAAAGTCCGTGTACATTGTATGCAGTCCACACCCCCAAGGAAACTCCCTTTCAACTGACTGGCTGCTCACAGCAGATCCCATCATGGAGGTGATCACATTATTATACTACTGCCAAACTACATAACTGCCAAACCACTGAGAATCATGGGTCAGCCAAGTAGACACACAGCCTTAACGATCACAGTCCACCCTTTGTCAAGCTGGCACGTGTACACATCTCCTTAAACTATATATAATCTCTGAATAGAAACAATTATAAAGTCATACTTGTGCCTAACATGATACAACTAACACACATACAACCGAAAATGCACTAGCCCTGTTGACATTTTATAAGTGAAGAAAACAAAAATATTTGATGTACACATACAAGGCGGAAACACTCATAACAATTACAGTCCTCATTTCTGCAACTGGTCATGTGGTCATAACTAGTATTTAGAACTACCTTCTTCCACTACCCATTCCGTATTCCCTTTGCCCTCAGCAAGCACCTCAGCTGGTTGTGGTTTTTTGCCTGGTGGGGTGACCCAAACCTTCATTCCTGAAGGGTCTGGGCCATTAGCAGTCATGTTGGAACTGGGTTGCTGTAGTTTTCCATGGACTTTAATTACAGGGCATGGTACTACTAAGAGACACCCTAAGGGATCGCCTGCATTCCAGACATACTCTTCTTTGCCTCTATTATATAATATCAATCTGATGTTCTCTTGGTAATCAGGATCAATCACACCAGCCAATATGGTAACTCCCTTCTTTGCCTGTTGATCCAGAGGCATAAGGAGCCCCAAGTGGCTGAGTGGTATTCTCAACTTCCAGTTCAATGGAATCAGTGATGTGTCTCCAGGTGGCAGCATTCCTCCCTTTGGAACTAAGACCTCTAGACCTGCAGAATATAGGGCTGTGGGGACAGGAAGCAAAACTTCTGTGAGTGGCCCCCTAGGGGTAATAGTGAGTGGTGCTATCCCATTTCCACCCCTTGATTCCTGGACCCAGGAATCCTGGCTATCTGAGAAACAGCACCGTATACTGGATGCTGGTTTAGAGCATATACAGCCTCCTGGTTAACACTGCCCAAACCCTGCAAGGTATTAGCACCTAGCTGGCACTGTAATTGTGTCTTTAGAAGGCCATTCTATTGTTCTATCAAGGCTGCTTCAGGATGATGGAGAACACGGTAAGGCCAGCGAATTCCATCAGCGTCGGACCATTGCTGCATTTCATTTGCTGTGAAGTGAATCCCTTGATCTGAGTCAATGCTGTGTGGGATTCCACGATGGTGTATAACGCATTCTATGAGCCCACGGATGGTAGTTTTGGCAGAAGCATTGCATGCAGGGAAGGAAAATCCAGGTCCAGAGTGTCTACTCCAGTAAGAACAAAATGCTGCCCTTTCTATGATGGAGGTGGTCCAATGTAATCAACATGCTACCAGGTTGCTGGCTGATCACCTTGAGGAATGGTGCCACATTAGGGACTCAGTGTTGATCTCTGTTGCTGGCAGATTTGGCACTCAGTAGTGGCTGTAGCCAAATCACCCCTGGTGAGTGAAAGCCCATGCATAACCTCCATCCCTGCCACCATGGCCACTTTGTTCATGAGCCCAATGGGCAATGATGGGAGTGGCCAGGGCAAGAAGATGACTGGTTTCCACAGAACGCGTTATCCTATCAACTTTATTGTTAAAATCCTCCTCTGCAGAGATCACCTTTTGGTGAGAAGTCACATGAAACACAAATATCTTCACTTCTTTGGCCCATTCAGAGAGGTCTATCCACATACCTCTTCCCCATACCTCCTTGTCTCCAATTTTCCAATCATTTTCCTTCCAAGTTCCTGACCATCCAAACCACTGGCCACAGCCCATGAATCAGTATACAGTCACACATCTGGCCGTTTCTCCTCTCAAGGAAAGTGAACAGCCAGGTGCACTGCTTGAAGTTCTGCCCACTGGGAGGATTTCCCTTCACCACTGTCCTTCAGGGAGGTCCCAGAAAGGGGCTGTAGTGCTGCTGCCGTCCACTTTTGAGTGGTACCTGCATATCACGCAGAACCATCTGTAAATCAGGCATGAGTTTTCTCTTGCCAACTGATCATAAGGAACTCCCTATGAGGCCATAAGTACAGACTGGGAGATGGAAGGTAATGTGACAGCAGTGGAGACCATGGGCATTTGGGCCATTTCTTCATGAAACTTGTGCCTTCAGGTTCTGCTCGGGCCTGATCTTGTATATACCACTTCCATTTAATGATAGAGTGCTGCTGTGCACATCTGACTTTCTGACTCTGTAGGTCAGACAACACCCAGTTCATGATGGGCAGCTCAGGCCGCATGGTGACTTGGTGGCCCATGGTTAAGTGTTCAGTCTCTACCAAGGCCCAGTAACAAGCTAAAAGCTGTTTCTCAAAAGGAAATTAGTTAACTGCAGAGGATGGCAGGGCTTTGCTCCCAAATCCTAAGGGTCTGTGCTGTGATTCACCAATCGGGGCCTGCCAAAGACTCCAAACAGCATCTCTATCTGCCACAGACACTTCAAGCACCATTGGATCATCCAGATCATATGGCCAAAGTGGCAAAGCCACTTGCTTAGCAGCCTGAACCTGTTGCAGAGCCTTCTGTTAGTGTCAGTTTAGAGCCAGTATCCAGTATTCCCTGAAAGGTCTGATTATTTCCTTTTCCTCAATGAATGGCAACTCTAATAAAAGGCCATAGATCCCTTTGGGGGAGGCTGGAAGAAAGATTAACAGTATGAAGTTTTTGGCAGCATAGTGGAGTCCTTCCTCAAGGTGACCTGGCCTCCCCTTCATTCAATGGGTTGTGGGTCTGTAAACTGGCTGAAGTCTGGGGGAATTGATTAAGGGGCCATGACTCTCTATTCTGGCGATTTGAGTTAGACTGCCGTTCATCTGCCTAGAATTCTTCCACTTGTACAGACCAAGAAATATTTAGTAGATTTCCTACATATTTCACTCCTAGGGACACCATGACTAAGTAATCAACACCACAGGTCCATACGAGTCAGACTATTCTGATTACTGCTTTGACTCCGCTGTCCATTATGGTAACCATGCTTACCTTGTTTTTGTCGATGGAGTGCTGCCACTTGGCCCCTACTACCACAGAGTTCAATCAGCCCCATTGTAGTTAGGTGTCTTAATTCAGTTAGGGGAGTTTCCACTGTTAAATCTGACTTACATAAAATAGCAATCACAGCAGTCTTCAAGGATGCTGGTACTCCCTTCACAAATTTGTTCCTCACCATTGTTGTAAATGGTGTGTGTCCTCTGGGCACTCCATGTGTGGGTCTGTGGGTCTAACCTGATATATCTACTCTAACATGCCAGTTTCCCTAAGCCTTTAGATACCTTCTTCTACAGTATACCAGGCAGGTCTGGTACTTGAGCTTGATTTAGTGTAGGCCACCATGTAACCCATGCTTCAGTGACCCAACCAAACTATTAGATTCTTTCCTAACCTCTTGAGCTGAAACACTGAATCTTAGCTGGCCCATATCAATAAACTGAGACTGATCTATCTTTATGTTCCTTCCACCATTATCCTACACCCTTAATAGCCATTCCCACACATATTCCCCAGGTTTCTGTTTGTGTATATTAGAAAAGTCAAGTAGTTCTTTTGGAGCATAGTGTACCTCCTCCTGGGTCACACTTTGTACTTCACCTTTTAGGGCTCATTGGGACTTAAGTCTAGATAGGTCTAGAACCCAAAATAGTGGGTGGGGATATATTTTGAGAACATTCAGCATTGTCTTATAAGGCATCTGCCTCAGGCGATGCCCCAGGCAATGAGTCAGACAAAGGCACTTCAGACACAGCTGGGTTAATCTCATCAGATGGGGGTGGAGGGGCTTATGGTTTTACTGGGGAGGGTGGCTTAGAAGATGAAGATGGAGTAATCTCTTTAGATGGGAGAGCGCTGGTTCTGTTGGCAGGAGTAATTTAATGGAATTTAGGGGCTCAGTGTCCCCAGCTTCCTGATTATCTGCCCATATGTCCCCATCCTTAAGTTTCAGGATCCCATTTCTTCCCAATCAATGTCCTCACTTTAACTTCAGACACCACTCGAGGCTGGGAATTGAGTTGGTGTTGTAATTCATCCAGTGTTACAATAAGACTCTAGGTTTAGTTTTTGGCAATATCAGTGCTGTTCTATAAGAAATAAAGCCTTCTTTCAAGGCACAGGTGGGAACTTTGAGGTTGTTTATGTGGCACTTCGGCTTTGACTCTAAAGCCCTGAGCTCATCGCTTTCTTTTACCACTTTGTCTAGCAAAAACAGGATCAACCAACTAGCTTCCTTATACTTCTCATTCTGACAAAACTGTAGAAAAGTGTCAAACATGTGATCATCCAGAACCTCTCCTCTCACCAATACCTGATCTACTGGTGGTGATATTTTGCATACTTCTATTGCCACCTCACGCCATGGATTAGCAATGCCCTCTTTACTACTGGAAGGAGAGTCATCAACATCTTTAAGACTAACCAGACTTGAGAACCAATTTAGAAAACTTATCCTTAAAGTTTTGTTTCTCTAGAACCACTCTCAGTAACAAATGTGTTAGGCTGGGTTCTCTAGAGAAGCAAAACCAGTAAAGCATATAAATATATATATACATATATATATATATATACATATATATATATATAGAGAGAGAGAGATTTATATCAAGGAAATGGCTCACGTGGTTGCAGAGGCTGGAAAGTCCCAAGTGTGTGTGTCAGGCTGGTTGCTTCTCCTGCTGCAGGGGCTGGTGAACCCAAGATCAGTAGGCAAGACAGCAGGGCTCTAGCTCACAGGCTGTGAAGACCAATGAATCCCAAGATTGGCAGGCAGGATGGTAAACTTCTAGCTCAAGTCCCAAGAACCAGAGGTCAGAAGAACAGGAGTCAGCTGCAGGATCCAGAGCAAGCAAAAGCCCCGAAGCCTTGCCAGAAAGTCTACCTATATTGGATGCAGGCCACAATCCCAAGGAAACTCCCTTTCACCTGACTGGCTACTCACAGCAGATCCCATCATGGAGGTGATCACATTATTATACTACTGCCAAACTACATCATAACTGACAAACCACTGAGAATCACGGCCCAGCCAAGTTGATGCACAGCTTTAATGATCACAGATGTGACGACACTGCTCTAATTCATTCCAATCAGGTTCCGCTGACCCATCTTGACCGCTGCCAACAGTCTCAGAAGAGAGAAGTTCTACTTTATGTTATAACTGACAAGTACATTTCTACATTTCTAACATCTCAGGTGGTGCTACTGATTCAAGGACCACGCTTTGAGCAGCAAGAAGTTAGAGCATGGTGGAATAGTTATCACATTGCTTATAGACCAGCCAGGCTGGCTGCAACAATGAAACTTACGCCTTTTTCTAAAGAGACAGAAACAAGAACCTTCTAGAAATGAAGGCCAGGGAAGGAATTCAGTAGACTTTATAACAAGCTTCCTACCAACTGTCTCTTGTTAGAGATGTCAGATGCACTAGCCGAAAGGACACACTTTCCTTTCTAAACCTACAAAGCAATGACTCCACAGAAGTTGCTAGTTAAAAGGATGGAAAACAAGCACCATCCCAGGCAGTGTGCATGCGCTCTGGAGTTGGGCTGTCCAGATCTGTCCCCCAGCTCAGCAATTCACTTACTAGCTGTGTGACTTTTTGAAAGCAGCCTTCTCTAGCTAAGCCTCAGTTTCCACAGTCGAAAAGTAGAGATGATACCCATTGGACCGCTGTGAGGACTAAATGAGATAACACATGTAAAGCATTTGTCCCATACTTGGCATACACTAGTCAAGAAATTGTAATACTTTTTTTTTTTAAACTAGGAATTCTATCAGTCAAGAAAGATTCAGTACTTCCTTGCTGAACACTGTATTGAGGTTTCTTAGGAAAAAGAGAGGGAGAAAGCCAGCAGGAGGAGGAGGTCAAGGAGACACAACCACAGTACTCAAGTAAATTTCAAAATATACCTGGAGAGGTAAACACATACACATGTGGAATGATTTAATATTTCCACAGCAACCTGCCAAGATTGGTCACAAATAAAGTTATATAGAATACATAAGCCATTTGGAGAAAGCAAATGTTTAAAATGATATTACTGGAGACAGAAAAACTGAAGGAGTCCCTAGACAAAGTCAAAGCTGTATAAAATGTTTTTAAAAAAAATTCTTTAGCATGATATCGACAAGAGCTGCTATCATATGGAAACTATTTTTTTAGAAACACCTGGCAGGGCTAATTCAGGAGGTTAATTTTTTGCAGACTTAACACACAACAAAAGACAAGGTGTGCATGAGATGCAAGTCAGAGATTAGGTCACTAAAGATAAATTACCGTAATTCCCATATTATTTCTGATTATGGTCTGAATGGGCCTTTTGGGTCAGAAGCCACCATTTGCAAAAAATCCAAAGAAATTTTCATAAGGCTCATAATAGTCTGAAGGCTGTCTATTTTGATGTTTTTCTCATAAATGACAATTTTAAATTCCTCCATTCATTTGTTTTGTGTTTAAATGTGACCATTTTCCTGGTCTCACAGACCAGGCTGCCTGCCTGCAACAATGAGACAGACTCATGGCTCCTGAAGAGGATGGAAATAGGAGCCTTTGGGGAATGGGCGCTGTGGATGAGATCGTTCTGTCCCTGAAATTGAGCCTGTAGATACATGTAATTGTTCTTCCTGGGAGAAAATAACACGGAAAGGGTCACACTTATAGTTGATTCTCAATTTGAGTCCATCTAATAGAGGCGACTGTTCATAGCTATTCCAGGTAAGATTTTAAAGAGTCATTGTTTTAGTTTTGTTAAGAAAAGTGTTAAAATTCATCTTAAAAATAAAGCTGTTATTTTCACTGCCTCTTCTTTTTCTTTCTGCCTAAGGTCCTGACATCTTCAGCTTCTCTCCTTTCTTTTCCTTCTTTCTTGGGCAATTGCCTATAGCTGGAAACACTGGTGGTGTAGTACTTAAGAGCTACAGCGGCTAACTAAAAGGGCAGCAGTTCAAATCCACCAGGTGCTCCCAGGAAATCATATGGCGCAGTTCTATTCTGTCCTATAGGGTCACTATGAGTTGGAATCGACTCGATGGCAACGGGTTTAGTTTTTTTGGTTTTGCCTACAGCTTCAACTGGATACTCAACAGGCATTGCAAACCCAGCTAAGCTCAGATAACATGATTGGCAACTCTACTGGGAGGTGAACTGGTGCAGATAACTGAGACATGCTCCCTGCATTCAAAGAGCCTGTGGTCTAAAAGGCAGATACAAAAAAATAGGTCATTTCAAAACAATATGATAATCACCAAGTTAGACTTACACTCAGCGTGCTGGGGAAGCATCGAGGAGGGTGCCTGCTTTATCTTAGAAGTTCAAAAACATGGAGCCTGGTAGCGGAGATAGTATCTCAGTTTGGAACAAAGAAAGTTTATAATTACAAACACCTTTATGGCCCTTACTCAATGTGCTTTAGTTTTCTCCTTTGTAAAATGGTGATAATAACTATCCACTTTTAGGTTGTTGTGAAGTTTCTGTATGTACATAAATAATTTGAACAATGTTTGGCATATAGAATTTAAATAACTTGCCAAAGTCATACAGTGAGTAAGCAGTCAGAGCTGGGGTTGGAATCAGGTGGTGTGACTTCTGAGTCCATGCTCTGAATGACAATGCTATTCTGCCAGGGGAAGATGGGGAGACACAGAGAAGGGTATGGCAAGCAGAGGGAAGAGTACAGCAAAGGCATGGGTGGGTGAAATAGCACAGCTAGTGCAGGGAACACAGAGAATCCTGGTTTATTAGAGTGCAAAGTTCAGGGCAGCGGTGCCGAGGGATCAGGCTGGGGCATTTGAAGGGACTAGGACACAGATGGACTCATACCCATGCTAAGAAGCTTGTCCTACATCATCTGGACTGTGGGTTTCAAGCAGAGGGTGTAGGAGTTGTGTGAGAAGAAGGAACAGATCTCTAGTTTTGAGAGATCAGTGTTGACAGTGGCAAGAAGGAGGAGTCTGTGAGCAGAAAGTCTGAAAATAACATGACTTGGAACTCAACAGACCAGATATGAGATAAATACACTGCAGTAAGGGAGTGGAAGTGAGATGGAGAACAGGAGAAAGATCTGGGAAATATGGAGACTAATTGGCAGGACTTCATAGGAAAGACCAATTGCTAGAGAAGGACATCCATCATGTTTGGTAAAGTAGAGGGTCAGTGAAAATGAAGAAAACCCTCAGTGAGATGTATTGACACAACGGCCTCAACAATGGGCTCAGACATACCAGTGATCACGAAGGTGGAGCAGGACTGGGCACCGTTTTGTTCTCTTATACACAAGGTCGCTATGAGTCAGAGCCAACTTGATGGCAACTAACAAAACAACAGTAGCTGTGGTAGCAGCCTTTAAGATGGCCCTAAGGATTCCCTGCTTCCTGATATTCTGAGATTCACCTTCTTGCGTAAATCTTCTCCTACATTGTACCATATGGGTGGTCAGTGTGACCAAAAGCATGTATCAGAAGTGGTGATAGGTCACTTTTGAGATTAGGTTATAAAAGACTGTGGCTTCTATCTTGGGCTCTTACTTTTGGGTTACTTGCTTTGGGGGGAAGTCAGCTGCCATATTGTGAGATGTCCTATGGAGAGGCCCATGTGGCAGGGAACTGAAGCCTCCAGTCAGCTGCCAAAAACATAAGTGAGCTTGGAAGTAGATGTTTTCGCCCCAGTTGAGCCTTGAGATGGCTGCACCACCAGCTGAGAAACCCTGAGTCAGAACTACCCAGCTACATCACTCCTGGATTCCTGGTGCTCAGAAATTATGTGAGATAATGAATGTTTGTTGTTTTAATCTGCTAAATTTTGGGGTAAATTTGATGCAGAAATAGATTACTGATATAGGAGCTTAAGGGGTCTTGGAAAGTGGAAGACATCAGTGATAGCATTCCGGTTTGAGTGACTGAGTGGCCCAGTTGGAACTCATAGTCTTCCTTCTCAGCTGTGTTCCTCATCTGACTTTCCCATCCAGTTAATGGTACCACTGTTCGCCCATTGACCCAGGCTTAAAACTGCAGACCCATCAATGTCTGTTACATAACCAATGTCAAGAT
This sequence comes from Trichechus manatus latirostris, assembly GCF_000243295.1. NCBI lineage: Eukaryota > Metazoa > Chordata > Mammalia > Sirenia > Trichechidae > Trichechus > Trichechus manatus. The sequence goes on along the minus strand of NW_004443956.1, from coordinate 11,511,098 downwards.
CTGATGAATCTATTTTCCAATTCCGTCTCCCATTTTGCATCACTCCAATGTACTTCACTTCCTCATTACACTTCATTGTATTTTTAGCTGTAAAACTGAAAAAGTTTCCTCAATTTATCTCCTGGTCCTTAACTTCTCCTTGCTAAACTACCATCTATCACTACCTTACCAAATACAGTCTGAGCTCCTTAGGGCTGTGTTCAAACCTTCCCATTTTCCCACTAACCTCTCAGCTCAGCCCTACCTGCTGTGCTTCCCCTCGTTTTCCTGGCACCTTATTCAAACGGCATCGATTGACCAAACCTTGGCTTATACTGTTTCTGCCTCTTGTGATGCTCTCCCTCCTTTTGGTCAAAGTCTTAGCCGTCATAGCCCAATCTGGAATTTACCTCTTCCATGAATTTTGTTTGTTTGTTTTGTATCTACGTAACCTGAACATCACTTTACTTCTTCTGAGCCCTTCGTGTGATTTTATACCTCCTTTGTGTCACTGTCTAATATGGAAGCCACTAGGCACAGGTGGCTACTGAGCCCTTGAAATGTGGCTAGTGTGATTAAGGAACTGATTTTTAAATTTTCTTTAATAGCTAATTTAAATAGCACATGTGGCTATTGGCTCTGTATTGAACAGCACAGTTCTAGGCTATAAAATCGGGAAAACACTTCCCAACTTGTTCATCTTATAGGATTGTGGAGAGGAAAAAATAAAATGATGGATATAAAAGACAATACCATGTCTGATGAAATCAGATAACCTGGTTTAGATTCCAGTTTCATCATCTGCTATCTCTGCGACCTTTGGCAAGTTTACTTAACCTCCCTAAGCCTCAGTTTTCTCATCTGAGAAATGAGTTTAATGATACCGACCTCTTAACTAGTTTCCATTAAGTCGATTCAAACTCATGGCAACCCCACGTGTGTCAGGGTAGAACTGTGCTCCACAGGATTTTCAATGGCTGTGATCTTTTGGAAGTACATTGCCAGGCCTTTCTTCCAGGGTACCTCTGGGGAGATTCTACCTTCCAGTTTTTCAGTTAGTAGCCAAATGCTTAACCTGTTATGCTACCCAGAGATGATAATGGGTATAGATTGCTTAGTTGGCACAAAGCAAAAGATAACTTTCTTTTTGAGAGTGTTCTAGAAAGCACAGGGGCAAGAGATTACTATTAGCAGGAAATGAAGTGGCATGGCCCATGACTGCTCCCCTGAACTGTGCCTTCTCTGAAGATGACATGACTGTGTTGTCCTCTTGCTCTTCTGCAGCCCCCTTCTGTGGTCATATACTAGGCATGTCACAAACATCTGATCCTTCAGAAGCATCCCTGAAAGAACTCTCAGATTCTGGAACTAGCTTGGCTCCTCTGAGTGACAAACATGCTGTCCCTGCCCCATGGCAGGGTCCAGATAAGGTCTGTTCCTCAGGTCGCCTCCTGCCTGCCTCTTGACACTAGCTTAGCTTTCCTTGGGAACTCTGCAGTGGAGACGGGCTTTGTCTGGACAAGCAGTGGCTGGTCCAACTGCAGCAGCAGCAAACATCCTCAATTGTTTCAGTGTTGGCTGCTGATCCCCTTTTCTGTTTATCCCCTCAGAAACCTAGGCTTGGGGAGTGTTGCTTGGGGCTTTAAGAGAGAAAAAGCGGATGTTCCTGGGACTGTCACTGCCATGAGCACCAGCCATGTTTGTGGTGCTGTTATTGATACGACCCAGAGATGGCACGAGCTTCAAGCTGTCAAGGACAGCCCACTGGCTCTAGTTACTGAAGCTGCCACCAACATTTTACAGCTCCTGCCAGCTACCAGCCCGGGAAACTTCACATTACTTGAAAGAAGCCTCAGCCCAAAGCTGGAGCAAGTCAGCTTGTTATGGATTGAATCATGACTCTCCTCAAATATATATTGAAGTCCTGACCTCAGTACCTGTGGATGTGATCCTGTATGGAAATAGGGCTTCCTCTTTTCTTATGTTCATGAAGTCTTACCACCCTTACCAGGTTTAGGGTGGGTCCTAAACCTAATTCCTTCTGAGTTATAAAAATGACATAGACACACAAGATGAAGACAGATGCCATGTGGGGACCCCTCTACGAACAAAGGAACGCCAAGGAAACAAGGAGCACCCAGGGCTACCAATAAGGAAGAAATCAACACGGCCAAGACCCTGATCTGAACTTTCAGCCTCCAGAACTGTGAGAAAATAAATTTTTGTTATTTAAAGCCATCCACTTGTAGTATTTCTGTTACAGCTGCACTTGGTAACTTAAGACAGAGCTATTCACAGAGCCTGAAATAAATCCAGTTCTCTCTGCTCCTATGGTCCTAACTGTACCCTAAGACAATTTTGCAGCTCTATTCTGCAGGTGGAAAACTGAGGCAGAGAGGGACTGGCTCACAGACCTTGATCATTCTTTCAACCAATAATTGTTAGTGCAAAACAACGTGGCAAGTACAGACCATTGAAGAGTGAGCCTAGAAGTCAATCACCTGGCATTTTGTTGTATATGGACCAGTTTGTTTATTGATAGCCCCTGCCAATAGAATGAAAGCTCCACGAGGGCAGGGAATTTGTCTGTTTTGTTTATCACTGTATCCCCAAAGCAAGGCACAAAGACACTCCTTAATAAGTATTTGTTGAATAAAAGAATGAAAGACTTCTCTGGCCTTACTGATGAATCTTTAAACAAAGCATGTACTCAGAAAGCCCTTGACTACAAATCTGGAAAACAAAACAAAACCCAGATATATTGATCTAGCAAATGCATTGACTCATTGACTCATCAGATGCTCGACAGCCATTCATTCCTTCATCCACTTGCTCATTTTTTCACTCAATATTTACTGAACATCTAAGAGTTGTAAGGCACTGTGTGGTGTACATAGATAAGACACAGTCTTAAACACATTTGTCTTTGCTCATCCAGTATGTTTGGGCAAAACAGAGGCCTCTCTACTGTGTGAAGGATGAAGGTTTGTTGGTGCTTGGATAATTTGTTGAAAGATGGGATTAAGACTAGAGATGAAAGCTGAACTAGGCAGTTTACAGCAATGTCCTGAAAACCACCCAAGGGGAAAATGTAAGGTTAGAAGGGAAGATATAATCTCTCACTATGATATTTTTATGGTAGGAATATTTCCTGGATTAAGTCACAGATCCAAAATATACAACACAAATCCACTCTATTAAAAGGTCAAACTAAATTCTTCTCGCACATGAAGAATATGATGTCATGCTGGCATTGTAAGTAGTTTGGGACCTGTGGGGACAAATAGAGAGAGTATATTGGCCTAAAGTAGGGGTCAGAAAACTATGGCCCATGGATCAAGTCTGGCCCACAGCATGTTTTTGTAAATAAAGTTTTATTGGAAGGCAGTCATGCTCATTTGTTTGTAATTGGCTTATGGCCGCTCTTGCGTTACAGTGGCAGAGTTGAGTAGTTGCGACAGAGACCATAAGGCTCGCCAAGCCAAAAATATTTACCGTCTGGACCTTTACAGAAAAAGTTTGCTGACTTCTGGTCCAAAGGGAAGATGCTCTGATGCCAAATGAGATCCTTTAAAAGAAAATACTCGTCACATTGGGCTTTGTACATTGATGTTTATACACCTGCTTTCTCTATCAATGAAAAACAGCCAATTGTTCATATCATTGCATCATCAACCTCAATATGTTATTGTTCTCTGTAACACTTTCTGCAACATGACCACTAAGTTAATGATCTGAGATAATTTTCCATGAACTAAAGAGTTGAACGATCAAAGTATTTTCACTCTAGGCTTTCTACAGCACTGCCCTTTTACTCTATCATGCCAGAGCTGTATAAAAGAATCGTATCAACTCATGTTTATCCTGAGGCTTGACTTGGCAAACGGCAGCCTTATAACTGAAGATTTCTTCACCTGTGCTTATTATGTGGTTACAGGTCTCAAAATGCTCATAAACTTGATTAAACTTGTCCCTTCTATGCCTTCTCATTTCACACGTGAATTGCCTGTGATTCTGAGTTACATAATTCTTGGTTTCTCAATAAAGAAATCAGCAGGTGGTATGTCTTTTTTGTTTTCAAAGTTACCTCCCCATACAAAAATTTGGAGCCAGGTGTCTCTTTCTGAGTTCATCAGACCCAAGCATTCAGACCTCCGAGGACTTCCTTAAAACTCAGCCCTAGCTTTTAAAAATATAAAATAAGTATTTTCAAAGACCTAAAGCTTTTGACTAGTTTCTCTTCTCTTACTGCAGGGTAGAAACTGAAAAATGGGGTCCTTTCTCACTGTTTTGGAGCCCTGGTGGCACAGTGGTTAAGAGCTTAGCTGCTAACCAAAAGGTCAGCAGTTCGAATCCACCAGCTCCTCCTTGGAAACCCTACAGGGCAGTTCTACTTTGTCATATGAGTCGAACAATAAGTCAGAATTGACTGGACAGCAACGGGTTTGGTTTTGGTTTTCTTACTATTTTGGATATTGAAACCTTTGTAGAAAGACAATAATTAAAAGTGCAGTTTCCAGATACACATTTAATTTAATTCTCACAACCCAGTAGTTATTTTTATCCTTTTACAGATGAGTAAACTGAGGCTCAGAAAGTTTTAGTAACTTAATGAAGGATGTACAGTTACTGAGATGCAGAGGCAGGCTTCAAACCCATACTATTTCTATTCTGCTGTTCTTCTTTCCAACAAAAGCACAGAAAGGAGGACTCCAGAGTTCTCTGTGATTGGTACCTAGAAAAATAGTTACTATCCCATAGTCTGAAATTTAAAGGATCGTATTCTTAGTGGAGGAGTTCCTGGGTGGTATAAATGGTTAACGTGCTTGGCTACTAACCAAAAGGTTGGTTGTTCGAGTCTACCAGAGAAGCCTTGAAGAAAGGGCTGGCAATCTACTTTGAAAAATCAGCCATTGAAAACTCTTATGGAGCACAGTTCTACTCTGATACACATGGAGTGGCCACAGGTTGGAAATGATCTGACGGCAACTGGAGGTGGTAGTGGATTATTGACGGAAGCTGGTTTATACAATCCTAACCAGTGTACAGTAAACAATTATTTTTTGTGTTATCTCAAATGAAAATGAGGATGAGCAACATTTGGCAGGTGGTGGTGGGATATGAAAGAGTGAATAAATGAAATTGGGTTTTCTTTGGGGAGTAAAGGAAGAAGTCAATTCTTAATGACAGGGTGAGGCGTGGCCAAAGTCAGCTTTAAGACACAAAATACTTTAAAAAGAATGGGAAGTATATTAACAGTGACGGATCTTATGGTCAGTAATAATTGCTCTATAAACGTAAAGTCTCTCCTGTCCTGTTGACTTCTTGCCTTTCTCATTTTCCTCTCTCATTCATTTTACACATTTATTGAGTCCTGGCTGAAGGCCAGGCTTTATGTGAGATCTTGGAGATCTAAGGACAAATATGATATCTTTATTGCTCTCCAGAATATTAAGTTTAGGGCTTCCATGTTGAAATCTTCCTCTACATTTCCCCACTGGTGGGGATGGAGAATGTAGTGGGCATCATTGAAATACAAACCAAGATATTTCTAGGGTCCAAACAGTATGGCACTTGCCAAGAATTTTGCCCCTACTATTTAAAGTTTTGTCCTAGGAATTGCCCAGCAGATATCTCTTTCTGCCTCATCATGCTCTTGTTTCCCCAGCCCCTAAACCCACGACTACAAGTTCAGCTTCTTTTGATCCATAAGGATATAGGTTAGGGGGAAAATGGGGATTAGTTGGCTTATTTCAGCTTCCCAAGCAACTCAAAGGCAAGGGGAAGTCATAAAAATAAAAGATTGCTATAGTGAGTTAAACCCACCCTCTCCCTTCTAAGGATTCAACTTCAGTTAGAGACCGCAAGCAGATTGGAGTAGGTGGACATGATGCCATAAAAATCCTGGTTTCTATTAATCAATAAGCAGCCCTCACCAGACATGGCACCTCTCATATCAAGTTTCTGTTGCCTCCTTCGTAAATATAGCAAAACTCTCTAAATCAAAATCTTGTGCCATCCAATGAAAATTACGAATAATAATTATGACTACCATTTATTCAGCACCTACTGAGTACCTGGCATTGTACTAGGTTCTTTTCACACATAATTCAGTATGTATTTATTGAGAGCCTACTACGTGCCAGGCATTGTTCTAGGTGCTAAGGATATAGCAGTGAACAAGATACTTCTATGTCCTTGCTGTCTTAACGCTTCAGTTCTGATAAGAAGAGACAGATAACCAACAAGTTCATAAATAAACGAGTAAAAAAGATATTATTAAGTGTTATGCAGAGAATTAAAGTAGGGTGATGTGATAGAGAGCAACTGGGTGGTCAAGAAAGGCCCCTCTGAGCCGAAATCTGAAAGAAAAGAGGAGCCATCCCATTGGGGGTGAGTGGGGAGAATTTAATCCTCATGACAATATATCAACCCCATTTTACAGAGGAGGAAAAGAAACCCAGAGAGGCTTAGGTTAACTTCTCCATGTGAAGCCTGGGGTTCAAATGTCTCTCCAAAGTCCACGAAGCCCCATTGTCTCTGAGGAATAATGATGATGTGGTCTGTTCATGAAAATGTCACTCTTAAGAAATCACAATGAATGTGGGCTGCAACGTTCTCCACAATGTGGGAGGGAAATAGAGAAGACAGGAGATAGGGAAATGTAATCCTAGAGTTTATTATTTCAGGTGTGACCGGCCTGAGTGAAATACATTTGAAAGTGGAAAATGAACTGACTTTCTGGTGAGCATCCAAAGAGCTTGTCCACTCGAACACACGGGATGGCCAGAGTCCCCGCAGGCAGAGGCAGGCAACACTGAGTGGCCGGTGATTGAACCTCGCTCTCTGTGGGTTTGGGATCCTGAACTCCACATTTAATATCCATCTCTTTAAGAAGGAACAGTCCTTGAGAAGATTGGCTTTTTAAGAATTTCATGACCTGCTCTAAATCTTGTTAGGCTTGAAGTCTCAAATATTTTGGACTCTCTGTCCTCTTTCAGGGATGTGTTTCTATCTTCTACAAGCTTGTGACCAGTCATCTATGATAAACTTAGATAACCTCCTTGGAGCAGAGACTTGTTTTTTAAATTAATCTTTGCATCATCCATGTCTAATTGAGAAGTGAGTACAGAAAGGGTTCTCCTCAAATGCTGAATAAATGCATGAATGAATCCAGGTTCCAGCAATCTCCATATGCTCCATAGTCTGGACTCCATATCTCATGACTGGTCACAGTCCGCAAGGTAATGACTTAATTCTGTTTCCCATTAAAACACAGGGAAATATCTTCCTTCACTGTCTGTGTAGTAAAATATATATAGGAAAGAAGACAGAGTGTACTTTCTAGAACACATTTCACATTCTTACCAAACCCTCATTTCTTGATTTGATGAATCTTCTCACTTTGAGAGTCTGAGATCTTCCATGATAGACTCCAGAGTTCTGGCTCTCTTCCTCACAGAGTCAATCTGCTTTGATGAAAGGGAGAAAGTTCCTGTTTGCAGAGCAGGTAACCCTCAAGCACTGTAACCTGGTAGTCCTCAAAGTTTGGTCTCCAGATAACCTATTTCAGAATCACCTAAGTGTGTGTCGGGTATGTGTGTGTGGGGGTGAGGTGGGGTGGGGGGGGGGGGGATAGGAGCTTGTAGAAAATGAAGATTCTTAGGCCTTATATCAGCATCATTTAATCTGAGCTCCCGGGGGAGAGGCCAGGAATCTCTACTTTTAATAAGGAGTGCAGGTTCAATTTTGAGAAAGAATGTCTTAGACCAGAGGTTCTCAACTGGGTAGAATTTTGCTCCCTCACTCAAGGGGATATTTGGCAATGTCTAGGAACATTTTTGGTTCTCCCAACTTGGGAGAAGGTGCTATGAGCATCTAGTAAGTAGAGGTCAGGGAAACTGCACAACATCTTACAGGACAGCCGTCTACAACAAAGAACTATTCTACCCAAAATGTCGGTAGTGCTGCAGTTGATTAACCTTGCCTGAGGCTAACATCCCTTCTGAATCCACTTCCTTTCTCTGACAGTCCCAAAGAAAACACATCACCCTCTTCAGAGCTTCTTTCTCTTGTGTTAAAAAACAACTTTATGTGATTTACCCGACAGATAGAATACAACTTTCTTGAGGCCAGGATCCCTACCTGATTCTTTTTCTGAGCCTGTCTTCACTCCCCGTCCAGCATACAGTTCTCGCTCCATAAATGTTTATGCCATTTCAAACAAAAATACTCTTTGGGAATCACCACAAAATGGTTTTGTGACTGGTAACTACAGCCAGCGTCTTCAGGGAAAAGGAAAACGCAGGGGCCTAAGATTTTAGTCTACAAGTTTAATACAGCTCCTCTAGGCTTCATCAAAGGAAACAGCTTCCATATATTTTTTTTCAGCATTCACCAAATATTGCAGTTGCTTCTGAACCTGCTTGGGGTCTCTGTGGGATAGTCAGCCGTGTGAACACTAGGACCACCCAAGGAGCTCAACCCTCCTCCCCCACCCCCCATGAGGAACTCTGTTGGCTGTGTCTGCTGCAGTGTCTGGCTACCAGTTGGCAACTTTGAGCTATTAACTCAGTCCCCAAGCCAATCCTGAATTCCAGGAAATCAAAATCCAGCAAATAACTCTACACAAATCTGTGAGGGAAATAAGCAAGGACACAGTGCCTTCAATGGCTCTAAAAATAGCCAGGTAATTACCTTTGAAAAGCTTTTAAGAAGATGCACTTAATGGCACAGAGTGAAGCAGCAGAGGGCTCATGTGTTTGTTGATCAGAGATGTCTCTGTGTAGTCAGCTGACTTGGGAGTGTTGGAAACCCAATCAATATTTGGGTATTATGGAGTTACTATGCTACTGGGCTGACCATAGTTAAAAACAAGCAACTTCTCTCAGTGAGGTTGACCTGACTACATTTTTTACTAAATCGATCACGTTAGTTTCCTGACTTTGATTTTTGTTCCAATTTTAACACTTGGCACAGATATTGTGAAATATATTCACTATTCTTTCACTTTATGTGTTGGAGTAATCTATCATCACCATCAATTCTTTGAATGCTACTTTAAAGATATTCCACCTCCAGCAAGATTGTTGAAATGAAATGTATCACTGATCGGTTGTGAAGTTCAACCAATTTAGTGATTTTCCCCTGTGGTTAATCACCCATGGAATACTGTTTGCTCTTTTCCTTCTCTGTGTTTTAATTTTCAGTTTTGGCAATACGTGCTAAAAATGCCTTGGAGTTATGAAAAGTATGAAAATGTTGTTTGTTTCAAATAGTTGGCTGGGTTCTTCATCAGCCGGAGGCCCAGCACAGGTGTGAATACTTGTTTATAATCCAACACAGCAGAGTAAACAGTCCCATTTTGTACCCCCTTTTTTCCATACAACTCTTTGAATATTTTCTTTGTGATGGTCTGTGATTTTGTTTAACTTCAAAAAAAAAAAAAAAACCTGAATGGAAAGGAAGGGCCTGGAGACTCGTAACTGTTTACACAAGGGACTGAAGTGAGTGATGGCTAAACTAAGCTGGGCAGAGAGCCCTGATGTTTTGTCAGCTCCCCCAAGGAGTCAGATGTGATATCCACGACTCACCTGTCAAATGCTGAGAGAAAAACAACTTTGTCATACACAACCTTTAAGGCTACACAAGTGACCTCTAACCCCAGAATCCCTTCAGAAATTTCCACTGGGCATCAAAATTCTTTCAAATATTTCCCACTGGACATCTCCTTGAGTTGTAATTGCAGCTCAAAATTTTAATCCCCTCTTTTCTACCCCATCTCAAGGACTAGTTCTGAAATATCATTGGTAGCAAGAGAGACGGGCAACCTTCATTGTCCAAAGCTTAGCCTTGGATGCCCACTTGAATTCAAGTGTCCTCCTGAAACTGGGATATTTTTGAGGCCACTCAAATTCCAGTCCTCGTCTCAAACTTCTGAAACCCTTCAAGAATCCTGCAAGACAGTGAGTTTTCCATGCAATGAGGTTCAGTATCTTCCAAGAGCGTTTTGGTTTCCTTTTTTGCAAGAGCGGCAACCACAAAGAGGAAAAAACTCAGACTCCAACTCCAAGGTAAAGGGTTAGCAAGTTTGGTGTTACAAACCCTAGTAACTGAATTTCAAAACAATCTGCAAGTCTTTCGATCTACATTTCCTACCAAGGTGATAAAAGTTACTGAAAATTAACTAGCAAAGAAAATTTGGGGGAGGGACCCCCAACACAGAATGTATCCAGCAGGAAAGAATTCATGCCTAAAGCAATAAATTTCCTACAAATGGGAAGGTGCGTCATCAGTTAGTAAATAAGTCAGTAGACTTGAGTCCATTCAGAAAACTAATTAGTGAATTTAATAGAGGAAAACAAAATCAGCTAAAATGTGTGTTAGTTGAGCTGCAGCAAGGCTCTAGGCAGGGCTTCAAACCAGTTCGAACCGGTTCCGTCATCGCTGATGAAAAGAAACCGTAAAAGGCCTGAATTTTTAAAAATTGGGTGATCAGACTGGTAACTAACTAGAATGGGAAAAATTATGGCGTGAAGCCCTGGAATGAGAGACTTGGAAGAGGCATAGTGAGCCCTTTCAGGAGCCTGATATGGGAGACTGCATTATTGCCAGGACTGTGGAGAGTGACACACATTCGAAGCGGTGCGGTCAGCCACCATCTTTGAGCAGAGCACCCGTTTCTGACTCTGCTGTTCAAGAGATTTGGTTGCTATGCAACGCACATGCTGCCCTTGTTTTCTAAGAGGGAGATTAAGTTTCTAGCAGGGCTTCTACCCATAATTTTTCCCATTCTGGTTCACCCATATATAAAAAATTTGGGTCTATTTGGATTTCGCTTTGTCGGCCATGACAAAACCGGGCAGAACTGGTTCAAAGCCCTGGTTCTAGGAGTTCTTGGGTCATTTACAGTGTTTCTCAAGACAAACTAAGTCAACAAATCTACGGCAGTTTTGTTAAAGCCAGAACATTTCCACTGCTCCTTCCAGAGATGTTTCCTTTTTTCTCTGGTTTCCCAGATTGTCAGACTAAAGGACCCAAGCATTTGCTGAGCACATGGATGCTCTCACATCCTCTACAGAAATTTCCACTGAAGAGCTAAAAATAACCAAATGAAAGGGAACTCATGGAATGTATCTTATAGAGCTTTGGCACAGTTTCTCTCATTTTACGAATGAGTAGACTGAGATGCAGAGACGTGAAGGGCTTTGCCCCCAGGTTATAGAGCTAGTAAATGACAAATTTTCAGCTAAGACTTGAATTTATTTCCTTCACTTCTTTAAAGCTTTGAACTTAAAAGTCACGCTTATTTCTGAAACCACATTTATACCCTATTATATCCTATGGATAGGAGTCCCTGGGTGGTGCAAATGTTTAACGTGTTCAGCTGTTAACCAAAAGGTTGAAAGTTTCAGTACACTCAGAGATACCCCAGAAGTAATGTCTGGTGATCTACTTCTGAAAAATTAGCCATTGAAAACCCTATAGAGCCTAGTTTTGCTCTGACACACATGGAGTTGCCATGAGTTGGAATCACTCAATGGCAACTGGTATTGGCATATCCTATGGATTAAGCCTATTTCATAACCTGTGATTGTTTAGAAACAAATTAGTAGTTCATAATAATTACATTTCTGGGAAAAAAAATCTGAAAGATTATTATTGTTTCTATGATTCTTTTTCTGTTTGTGTGTGTGTGTGTGTGTGCCATTCATGATAAAATCTCCTTAGGATGTTAACATTACATAGCCAACCCAGGAACTTGAAAACGCTAAAGTCACTCAATCTGATACATGGAATTTCATATTGCTCTGATTGTCTTTTCTAGGACAACCATGCACACAGTAAACTGTAGTCTGTACAGCTTCCCTGGCAAGTCAGGTTAGCTCTTCTACTTTTCTTGTTGGAGTCTAGACTTACCTTTTTGACATTTTTCTAACATTTTCTTTTAAGAGACTTGTACACCATTAATTTGAGTTGGCTCAGCTTCCTCAGTTACTAAAGCCCTGGACAGATCAGCCTAGTTCTTTTCACCTGGCCCATGTACCTGCTAGGGCTGGGAGGTGAACCCAGCTGTCTTGTATCAGAGCAAAGGTCCCCTACCTTGCTACTCAAATTCTTGAGTGCTTTAGTTTGGCTATCTGGAAAACTAGGGGGTTATTAAAAAAAGGATCAATCTCTGGAAGGAGCAATAGAAATAGTCTGGGTGAAACAAAATTTTTGTAGATCTGTTGGCTTTGCATACTCTTTCTGAGATCATCATTTGGTTTATGTTAAGAAACGCTGCTAAAGTTTTGACTGCAAAGGATGGTCTACCATCTTGCTACTCCATGGACCAGCAGCATTAGCATCACTTGGGAGCTCATTAGCAATGCAGTATCTTGGTGGGCAGATTCACTGAATTAGAATCTGAATTTTAACGAAATCCCCAGGTGATTCTTGTGCACATTAAAGTTTGAGAAGAGCCCCAGAGCTGAAGCGTGCTAATCAGATCCCTCCTCAATGTTGCCTTCCTCATTGCTGGCCACTGGCCAAGAGGTAAGCCCTTTCCAACCATATGTTTTTCTTCTCCACCTTGACCTAGCTCATACCTTCCCTTCTCTGTCCTTTTCCTTGTCCTGCTTCACCATCAACCCCCTTCTACTTAACTCCCTAGAATCCTATTTGTTTGATATGAAACATGACTATTGTAGTCTCTTTCCTAAAAACTTCCCTTAAGAGAAGTCTGGCTTTCCTCACTTCCACTCTTTCAAGTAGAGGCCACTCATTCTTTCATACATTCTATAAGCCTGGGCCAAAAGGAAGAGTCAGACTTCCCCTCATTTATTACTGATGCTTCCAGATCACATTCATTCAAGAACTTTTCCTTTGAGGACTTCTTATATACAACAGAGAAAAGCTTACAAATTTGTCTAGATTAAGAACTGAAGTACAACAAAAGATAGCAAAAGCAAAATGAAAAAACAGTTTTCCAGTGCATATACCATTCAGAATTGGTGTCTAGAATATATAATGATGATATATATATCCTTATATATTTTATATGTATATATAAATGAAAAATGACCCAATTTAATGAAAATGGGTAAAAGATACAATGATCCAATTCACACAGACCAGGAAACATGAATATCCCATAAAAATATGAAAAGATGCTCAATATCACCAGTAATTAGGGAAATACATGCTCAAACCATAGTAAATACCATTTTACATTCAATTAAAAGTTGGACAATATCAAGCAAGAATGTTAAAATTGAGTAATGGAAGATTTCATAGACTCCAGGAGGTAGTATAAATGTTTATGACCAAACTGGAGAGCAACTTGGAAGTATCTAGTCAAGTTAAAGAAACATCTACCCGGAAGAGGCCTCCAGTAGCTAAAGCAGTATTGAAGAAGAAGAACAAAGTAGAAGGCCTCACACTTCTCCATCTCAAAACTTACTATATAGCTCCAGTTATCAAAACAGCCTGGTACTGGTTCAATGACAGACACATAGACCAGTGGAATAGAATTGAGAACCCAGAAGTAAATCCATCCATCCAATTTGCTGTGTAAACTTTCACCTAAAACACAATACAATTATTTTTTAAAAAAACGTGGGGTGTGGGGGGAGGAATTGGAGACAGGGAGTGTAGTCAATGCTTTCAAGGAGTTTGGCTTTAAAGAGAGCACACAAGTGGCACTGAGGCTGGAGGGAGAGCAGATGAAAGCACCTCAGAGGACAGAGTTCTAGTTGTGGCTATCTTTAGCTACCTGCCACACTCCCTAGTTGGTATCTGTCTTGGTTATCTAGTGCTGCTGTAACAGAAATACCACAAGTGAATGGCTTCAACAAACAGAAGTTTATTCTCTCACAGTCTAGTAGGCTGGAAGTCCAAATTCAGGGTGCCAGCTCCAGGGGAAGCCTCTCTCTCTCAGCTCTGGAGGAAGGTTGTTGTCATCATCTTCCCCGGTAGAGGAACTTCTCAGTGCAGGGACCCTGGGCCCACAGGATGCGCTGTTTTCCTGGCTCTTGTTTCGTGGTGGTATGAGGTACCTGTGTTTCTCTGCTTGATTCTCTCTTCTATATCTCAAAAGAGACTGACTTAAGATACAGCCTAATCTTGTATATTGAGTCCTGCATCATTAACATAACTGCCTCTAATCCCACCTCATTAACATCATAGAGGTCGAATTTAAAACACATAGGAAAATCGCATCAGACCACAAAATGGTGGACAATCACACAATACTAGAAATCATGGCCTAGTAAGTTGACACACATTTTTGAAGGACACAATTAAATCCATAACAGTATCCAACATGGGCCTAGCACTAAATGTTTGTAAAATAAATAATGATTATTATAGCAAAAGGAGCCCTGGTGGCACAGTGGTAACAGCGTGTGGCTGCTAACCAAAAGGTCTGTGGTTCAAACCCACCAGCTGCTCCATGGGAGAAAGATGTGGCAGTCTGCTTCTGTAAAGATTTACAGCCTTGGAAACCCTATGGGGCAGTTCTACTCTGTCCTATAGGGTCGTCATGAGTCAGAATTGACTCAGTGGCAGTGGGATTGCTTTTTTGGGTATTACAGCAACACTTCTTACCAGCTCAGTTGTCCCCTAATATTGTTAGGAGACTGAAAGTAAAACAAAAATAGGTAAAAAAGCACTTAGTAAAGGGAAACTCATTCTTCCCTTGTAAAGTCAACGTCATGTTCATTGGTAATATGCTTTTTCTTTTTCTTTCAAAAGACTCAGTTTCAAGGTTAGACATTTTAGTTGGGAGTGTAAAAAATGGACGCAACCTTTTGGGAAGGCAAATTGGCAATAGCTACTCTCTTAGGCTGCATTCTGTAGAGGAGTAAAACCAGTAAAAATATATAGAGAGATTTATTTTAAGGAAATGGCTCATGCATTTGTGGAGGTGGGCAAGTCCCAAATCCGTGGGTTAGATGTCAGGCTGTAGGCTTCTCCCGATTCATGAGGTTGCAGAGGGTGATGAACCCAAAATCTGTAGGTCAGATGGCAGGCTGCTGGCTCACGTCCAAAGAACCATAGGTCAGAGGATGATGAGTTGGATACAGGACTCAGAGAGGGCGAGCTTTGCCAGAACATACATATATATATATATATATAGGAAACTCCCCTTTCAACTGATTGGCTGCTCACATCAGATCACAAAATGGAGGATGATTACATAGTATCTGCCAAACCACTGAGAATCACGGCCTAGCTAGGTTGACATATAACCTTAACCATCACAGCTACCAACATCTAGGAATTTAGTTTGCAGCCATACTCACAGCAATGTGTATGATCACTGCAGCATTGTTTGTAACAAAATGGATCAACATAAATGCCCCTCATTAAGGGAAACTAGTTAAATAAGCAGTGATGTATCTATTACGTACAATATTATTCATCTATTTAAAAAAAGAGGGAGATCTGCATGCACTGACATATAAAGATGTCCAAACCAAAAAAAAAACAAAAAAAAAAAACCCACTGTTGTCAAGTTGATTCCGACTCGTAGCAATGTCCAAAATGCATTAAACGACAAATGTGAAAATCAAGTTGCAGAACAGTGTACAGAGAACAATGCTAGAACGTTCCCGGGATTGTCTCTAAGGAAAGGACTAAGAGTGGGTGAGAGGTGGGAAGCAGGATTTATTTTTTATCATTTTAATGCCCCTCTGTACGGTTTGAAATTTTTACCCAGAAATATAAATTACTTTACCTTAAAAAAAAAAAAAAAAAGAAGCAGCAACACTTACCCAATGACCCAATAGTTTCACTGCTAGGTGGGACCAGAGACATTCTCACTCAAATACACAAGAAGATACGTATAAAAATGTTCACTGGAGCAATGTCTGAAACGACAAACACTGGACACAAATGTTCAGCAAGAGGAGGAATGATAAATTGAATGTTCATATAATGACAAACTATGGATCAGTGAATGAGAATTAAACATATATGTGAGTGTGTATATATATACATACATGTATAAACTTGGATGATTCACAATTTAATGCCCAATGATAAAAGCACATTGCAGAAAAATACACAGTATATCATTTATATAAAGTTTAAAACACTAAAATGCTTTTTGAAAGGATACATGTACATGTAATAAAAATATAAAGACACGCTTGGCAATGGTAAATACTTGGGCAGGTGAGATGGGGGTTGCAATAGCGTTGGTATAAAGCTTTATTAGGCTGAGTGCGAGATACAAAGGTATTTATAGTATTTTCTTTATACTCTCTTTGGAAATATTTATTAAACAGAACAATATCCCCTTTAAGTCCACATAACTCAGCTGTATCACCATCTTCCTACTCTTGTCACCCAGCATATTCCGATGGACCCTCATCTGTACCCAGCCGACAGTTTTCCTTTGCATCCTTCTTACCATTATCTGTGTAACTTCACCATTCCTGACGCTGAGCCATCCAATGACCCCAAAGTTTCTGGTCCTCCTATACTCCATCAGCCTTCAACTTCACTTGCCCTAATAACTCACATGCTGCATTTGGGATCACATCACCCAGAAAATCACTACCAAGTTCCTCGCTGATACTCTCTTCTTTCTTCCACTTCTTCCATGCCTTTGCCCAACTAATATTCTCTTTAACCTCCAGGTGGATTCTGCTATTCCCTTGACCCATTCCCTCCCCCCAGTCCTCTCCTGGGTTATTTTCTTCCTTAATCAACCTGGACACATAGGCAACACGCGTCCAGGTTGATTAAGGAAGAGCTTTGGTCACACCTATCTTGCCTAACTCCAATCAGCCATTTTCTCTAATTCTGGCCTAGGGTGCTACATGAGGCTAACAGAATCTTATAACTGTCTTGAGTGGCATCATTTCCAATCCATTTTCTCCAGTGGTAGCCGGGCTCTAGGTCCTGATGCCAGGCTCTTCACTCATCCCTAGTTGGTACCATTCCCAGCCTTAACGATCAACAATGGCTCCCTTTGCCTAGAGCAGTGAGTTAACTGTGCCCTGCAGAGCTAAGGTTATAGATGCCCTGGGAGGAAAAGATCTTTCTGGTAAGCTCTGGGCTTCCCATTCTCACTTCACTCAGAGAAACTCTGCTTTTATTTATTTTAAATAATGGTCTTCCAAGGAAGATTTCATTTAATCAAAAAAAAAAAAAGAAAAAAAAAAGGAGTGGTTCTGCTCTCTAAAACCTTTGTGTATGACTTTTCATGGCACTTGGTATGAAACACAAATCTTTAGCATGGCCTGTGAGGCCCTGTGGGAATGCTGCTCTGTTCTCTCCAAGCTCATGTTACTCACCCCTGCTGGCCATGCTGCAGCCTCACTGCTCTTCTCTTCCCACTTCCAGGCCTGGGGGCTGCTCCACCCCCTGAAACACCTTTTCCTCTGCTCATTTTCAAGTTTCACTGTCAATGTCACCTCCCCTGGTCTTCCTCATTATTTTCGATCACAGTACCTTCTTTGACTCCTTCACAGCACTTCTTACCATCTTCACCCAAATTTTTTGTTTGCTTCTTCATTTAGTGTCTTTTTCTCCCACTAGACTGTAACCTCCTTGAAGGTAGGCATCATGTTTGTTTTGTTTAACACTCAGAAATAGGGCCAAGGGATGGCTTTGGAAGGGTTCAGACCCTCTTCAAATCCTCAAAGTAGGTGACCCTTCACCCCAGACAAATAATTAAAGTAGAAAGAGCACTCTTGCCCTGCACATGTGGCTTCATGGAAAGTCTCCCGTCCTCCGCCTTCCAGTCACACTGCCCTGGACTTGGCCGCAGAGAAATCCTAGAGCCACACTGCGGTCAATGTGTCCCTAGTGTGTCCTCTTCATATCCATAGGAGGCACTCGGTAAATATGTTTGAATTAATTGATAAATCTTTAAAAGTTTAAAAAGCACCAGCCTAGAAAATAAAGTTCAACTTCTCTAGATCAATACGAGGAAGAAAAGTCACTCTTTCTCTCCCCTCCTCATAATCCATTACCTGCTCATACTACTCTATTCTAGTACAAAGGACTAAAAATAAACAGCTGCTCTTTCAACATGGGTGTTATATTAATCTTCAGATATGATGCATTGGGACACTTGCAGAAGTACTAAGTGTTGAAGGAGTTACTGGATTTCGAAATAAGTTAGTTAATGACTTAAATGTTTCAAGACCCAACTCAAGTGTCCTCAGTCCATCTTGAAATAAAAAGGCAAGCCTTTCGAAAAGGGTTACAATGCCTGTAGTTTTAGCAATGTGTAACTGCACACAGGAATACTCGAGGACACAGAACAGTAGTTACTTCAAATATAGGAGGCAGATTTAATCTGATTGGTAGTTAAGAAAACCAAACCCCAAACAGAAAAATCTCAGTTATGTGTGTACACAGGCTGTCATGGGCACACCTTCGCTTGGCAAGCACATCCAAGTGCATTTTCGCCCAAGGCTGCCTTTTCCCCTCGCTTGGTGTGATGTCCACAAGGCTTATACGAAACACCGTGTGATAGCAAACAGGTGGTTCGTGTGGGCGTACCGCACAAACAAGATTGAACTCTTCAGAAGAAATGCACAAGCAGGAGCTGGCTTCAGGCACCAAATGGGGGTAGTGCATTATGGAAAAGAGAAATAATCGGGAGGGTGGGTGGGTACAGGGTGCCAGGGTATGTGGGTTGGGGATTTAAACTGAACTGGGGGTGCTGTGGAGGTTCATGTAGTAGGATGGATAAATATAATGATTTTGATAGCTACGATTTTTTGAATAACTATGATGAACCAGATACTGCTAACCCTTTACTTAAGTTAGCTTAATTTAATCCTTTCAGAAATAGTATAAGATTAAAAAAACAAAAACAACAACAACTGAAAAACAGCTGCTGTTGAGTTGACCTGACCCATGGCGACCCCATGTATGTCAAAGTAGAACTATGCTTCAGAGGATTTTCAATGGCTGAATTTTTGGAAGTAGATTGTCAAGCCTTTCTTCTGAGGTGCCTTTGGGTAGACTTGAACTTCCAAGCTTTCAGTTAGCAGCCAAGTACATCAATTGTTTGTATCTATGAGATGGGTACTCTTATGATCCCCTTATGATCCCCATTTTACATGTAAAGACATTAAAACTCAGAGAGGCTAAGTAATTTGCCTAAAGTCACACAGTTAGTGCCGGAGCCAGGATTTTAATATAGGATTGTCTACCTCCAAAATTTGTGCTCATAACCACGGTTCCATGCTCTGCTTCCAGATGGCAAGACAGGTCTAGAGCCCAAGAGAGAGATAAAGCTTAGAGGTGTAATTACAGTGGGGTAATTTAAAGATAACAAGAAGAGAATAAATCTCTGGCAGCTTCACCAAGGTGTATCATAAAGGAGAGACCTCAGGAGCCCTGAGAATTTGTACTGGTGAAAATGCATTCTCTTGTTCTTTAATCTGATTATAGAATAAGAGAAAAATGTAAATCTGTAGACAAGATGAAGGGGGAAAAGAAACGTTTAAGACAGAGGAAAACAGACAAAATACAATGTCTTAGCTATTTAGTGCTGCTATAACAGAAATAACCCAAGTGTATGACTTTAACAAACAGAAATTTATTTTCTTACAATCCAGGGGACTAGAAGTCTGAATTCAGGGCACTAGCTCCTGAGGAAGGCTTGTCTCTCTGTCAGCTCTAGGGGAAGGTCTTTGTCATCAATCTTCCCCTGATCTAGGAGCTTCTGAGCACAGGGACCCCAGGTCCAAAGGATGCTGTCCACTCCTGGCATTTTCTTTCTCGGTGGCATGAGGTCCCTCTCTTCTCTGCTAGATTCTCTCTTTTATATCTCAGAAAAGACTGACTCAAGATACAACCTAATCCTATAGATTGAGTCCTGCCTCATTCACATAACTACCTCTAATCATACCTCATTAACATCATAGAGGTAGGATTTACGACATATAGGAAAATCACATCAGATGACAAAATGGTGGACAGCCACACAATACTGAGAATCATGGCCTAGTCAAGTTGACACATTTTTTGGGGACACAATTCAATCCATAACAAACAATAACCACCAAAATTTACTACCATTTTACCAAGTGCTTAGAATTTCTGATGCTGGGCTTTGGATTGAGCTGCTTCTTACATGGGCAACATCATGTAGCAAGGTTCAGGATGAGATGTTTAATGGATATATTTATTTAATGCTGGTGACTGACATTCCTCCAATCCTGATGTCATGTTTTTCTTCATATAGTCAAGTTTCTCAGAAAATCTGCTCAGCATACAGACTGAATAAGTATGCTGAAAGGATGCAACCCCGATGCATACCTTTCCTGATTTTAAACCACGCAATGTCCCCTTGTTCTGTTCAAAGGACTGCCTCTTGGTCTGTGTACAAGTTCCTCATAAGCACAATTAAGTGTTCTGTCATGCCCATTCTTTGCAATGTTATCCATAATTTGTTATGATCCATGCAGTCAAATGCCTTTGCACAGTCAATAAAACACAAGTAAACATCTTTCTGGTATTCTCTCCTTTCAGCCAAGATCCATCTAACATCAGCAATGATATCCCTCATTTCATGTCCTCTTCTGAATCTGGCCTGAATTTCTGGCGGTTCCCTGCCAAAGCACTGCTACAACCGTTTTTGGACAAAAAATTTTACTTGTGCATGATATTAATGATATTGTTTGATAATTTCGGCATCCTGTAGATCACCTTTCTTTGGAATGGGCACAAATATAGATCTCTCCCAGTCCACTGGCCAGGTAGATGTCTTCCAAATTTCTTGGCATAGACAAGCGAGCACTTCCAGCTCCTTTTTTTGAAACATCTTAATTGGTATCCTGTCAATTCCTGGAGCCTTGTTTTTCACCAATACCTTCAGTCTCTGCACACGTGTGGTCTCCATAAGTCAGAATTGACTCGATGCCAACTAATCATAACAATACAACCATGTCCTCCAGGTTCCAAGAGTGCCTTCATCAGTCTGTGAGGGAGCTACCCAAGTATGTTTGGACTGTGCATCAGTAAGGATGCCTTCATGGTGAAGTAAAAATGTGGTCAATTTCAGGCTTTGACAGTCTGAGTTATTCAACACTCATGGGCAACTCTGCCCTTGTAAAGGGCTTTCTCCTGAAACTGATCCACTGGCTCTGAGGACCTATTCCAATATTCTGGAAACATGAATATTTTTTCAGATATACAGCTCTGATTGTGTGGGGGCTGCTACGCGCCAGGCAATATATGATATTTATTTCATTTAATCTACACTAGAACACTGGAAGGCAAGAGGCACAAATATTAGACTTTTAATAAAAGGGAAACCAAGTCTCAGGGTTATTTTGTAACTTACTCAGAGTCACACAATTAGAAGTGGCAGAACCAGGAGTCAAACCTTGGTTTGTCTGACTCCAAAGCTGTTGCTTCTTTCCTATTTGTCAAACTCTCTCTCTGTTTCTTCAGCTACATTTTCCATTCATTTTCCACACAAAATTCCACAAAGATTAGCACAGCTGGCGATGGTTATACTTTCTCAACGTTTGCTCACTGCACTCCTGTTCTAAGTCTCACCCCTAGCCATTTTTCTCCAGCTGTAGAGTGTATCTGTACTACCAGAATGCCCGGAAAAAGAAACAGAGGTGATTTCTTTTCCTTACTAAGATAATTTTTTACTAGTTGGACTTTTCCCTCAGCTGGTGTTCCTTCTGAGATCCTGCAGACCTTCATGATTGAGGTCACAGACATATGGAAACACATTTTTGAGTTGTTACAACTAAATCAAATCACCAACAGAGTGGAGACAATCAATTTTTGCAGTTGATTGGGAAGACAATTAAGGAATTGGATTGTCAGGGCCGTAGCTAATTTAGTTAACTATCCAGAGTTCTCAGAGAACAAAGCAAAGCTGTTTTTTACTGGGTGTGTGTGTGTGTGTGTGTGTGTGTGTGTGTTATTTTGGGGGTGGTTGATGGAAAGAATGGATTAAGTAAATTATCATATATCCATAAAATGAGGCACTTTGCCGCTGAGTTTTTTTCAATGCCTACTATATGCAGGGAACAAAGCTGAACACAGCAAGCACAGCTCTTGCCCCCATAGAATTTATTGGAAAGTAGAACACTGTAGCTCTATATACTATCAGCTATATACACTATACATACTCATGTACTATCACCACCCATCTTTCAAGTTTGTTGTACTGTGGTGGCTTACGTGTTGGTATGATGCTGAAAGCTGTGCCACTGGTATTGCAAAACCAGCAGGGTCACCTATGGAGGACAGGTTTCAGTGGAGCTTTGAGACTAAGACAGACTAGGAAGAAAGGTCTGGCAATCTACTTCCAAAAAGCAGCTGATGAAAACCCTATAGATCATAACACAATACTGCCCAACATAGTGCTGGAAGATGAGCCCCTTTAGATTGGAAGGCACTCAAAATACACAGCAGCCACAACAATGGGCTCGAGCATACCCATGATTGTGAAGATGGTGCACGATAAGGTAACACTTCATTCTGTTTTACAAGGGGTCACCATGAGTTGGAGCTCACTTGACAGCAACTAAGAACAAAAACAACAACAACTGGTATGCTATATATACCATCATAAAAAGTCATCCATAAACACAATGGGTACACAACATGATGAACATAATCAATGTCACTGAGCGGTACATGTAGAAATTGTTAACTTGGCAAACGTTTTGTTATATATATTTTTACCACAATTAAAAAAAAAAGTCAACCAAAATAAGTCATAAAAATGCAAAAAAGTAATTTTCAGAAGAGTATGTAAAAAGAGAAAAATACATAAAAAGTATACATTTATATAAAACGAGTTTGTGAGACATTAATACACGTGATTGAAAGCAGTTATCTCTGAGGACCGGGGGTGGATTTGGGGTAGAGGTGGGAAATGGGACTGGGAATGGTGGATTTTACACATTCTTTATGGCAGGGACTGTGTATTAGTTTCCTAGGGCTGCTGTAACAAAGCACCACAAAGTGGGTGGCTTATAAGAACAGTTTCATAGTTCTGGAGGCTAGAAATCTGAAAGCAGTGTATCTGCCGTGTAGATCCTTTCTGAGGGCTCTGAGGGAGAACCTGTTCCATCTCTCTCCTTCTTTCTGGTGATGGCCGGCTATCCTTGGCTTGCAGCTGTAATCTCTACCTCCATCATCGTACGGCTGTCTTCCCTCCGTGTATCTGTCTCTTCTCCTCTTTTACAAGAACACTACTCAGGATTAGGACCGACCCTACTCAAGTATGACCTTATGTTCACTAAAATATATTCAAAGACCCTACTTCCAAACAAGGTCACATTCATAGGTTTAGAACTTCAACACATCTTTTGGGCACACACAGTTCAATCCATAAGAGACTGCTAGCTACCTATCCTTAATCCTTTCTTCAGCCAAAACAACAACAAAAACAAACATTTCCCAGACACCTTGTGGCTTGATGTTGCCATGTGACTAAGTTCTGGGCAAGCTGTAAGCAGAAGTGTTGTGTAGAACAACTACAAAGGCTCTCCCTTTGTCCATGTTCCTTTCTGCTTCTGGGAATGTAGATTCATCATGTGAGTTCGGCAGCCATCTTGGACCATGATGAGATCTCGAGGGTAGAAGCCACAGCAGGAGAACACTAAGATGAAGGAACATGAGTCCTCTCTATACCAACCCTCTACTGCTCTGTTGTCCCATATGGTAGCCACTAGCCACATGAGGCTATTTTAAGTTAATTAAAATGACATAAAACAAAAAATTCAGTTCCTTAGCCACACTATCCACATTTTAACTGCTCAGTAGCCACTGGTGGCTCGTGGCTACTGGATTGGATAATAGATCATTTCCATCATCACAAAAAGTTCTATTGGATGGTGCTGCTCTACGGCTTGCTTCCAGACTTTGCATGAGAGAAAAATGCCTGTGTATTTATGTCTTTGTTACTTGTAGCTGAATCAAACACACACTATACAAATTCATTTTTATAATGAACATATAGCAATTTTATGATATAAAACTAATATAATTTTAAATACATAATTGGAATGACAAACATGGATTAAGACAGCTAAAGATCTAGTAAGTCACTACATCTGGCTTAATTATTTTAAAAAAGAGGAATATTGTATCAAAAAACAGATTTTAAAAAAATTCTAAGTACATAAGAGATCTGGAAAATTATGAACATTTAGATTTGTTTTCCTACTTAAAGCAAATGGCCAGGCACTCAAAATTTATGTAACTTTCACCTTGAATTGATGTAGACTGCACACCAGGTAGGTGTACACTGTATTTTTATGCAAATAACGCACACCTTCTGTGTTTGTTTGCCAACCTTGCCCTCCCCCCACAAGGTATTTTCATAAGCGCCACTGCGCCAATTTTTTTTACATGTTGCTATAAAAAAGTTAACATAGTGAGCTTACAAAAATATCTTACGGGGGGAGGGCTTGGTTGGCAAACAAATGTAGAAGGTGTGCGTTATTCGCACAAGATATGGTACATTTCTATAGAGTTGTTGACTACACATTCAGCTATAGAGCATATTAAGAATGTTCCAAGAGATATAGTTAACATTCATGGGAGACACTTTTATAAGGGTAAGATTCGGTCTGGTGCTCTTTAGCTATTCATCAAACTCTCTGCTGTTTGCATTGTGAAAATAAACAATGACATTACATTTTAAATATACTAAGTTATATTGTGCTCTCTTTGAACCTGCAGCAAAATTATGATACCACTGTGTATTTTTAAAGATTAAATATCTCTCATATTTTTGCACTACAGCAAGCAAACCAAAGGCTTTTAGCATTCCAGGTTATGTAGACTATTTAAACAAAGTTGTTTATTCTTCGTTCAACGTGTGCGGGATTCAGGAAAATCATTTTCATTCTTATAAGGTGCTAACCAGGTAATTTTTGGCAAACGAATGTCAATGCATATTCCCACCTGTCTGGAAAATCAGTGTACATAAAACCCATTTGCCAGATTGAGGTAACCAAGGTAGGCAAACCAAGACTCTGTGGTGGACGCTTATAACAAAGTAAAAAAGCTTTCTTTCAACAGGGCACCAAATGTAGTAAGTACCTAAGGCCCACATCTGGCCCTTTGCCAACATAAACATGGGACACATGGTCCCCCGCATTGGGGATGTGTATGTGAGTGTGTGTGTATTTCATTCTTTAAGCCATGGTGATTTGACATATATGCTGTTTCTGTACATTTTTATTTTCCAGTTCCACTGAAAGTCTGAGAGGCTCATTGAGATGAGAGTCAAAAGCTCAGCAAGTGTGTTCTTGGGGGGCAATTGGTGCTGTTAGGAAATTCTTTTTTCATCACACTGGGAAAGAAAGTGGTTTCAAATGCCGGCTTTACAGCCACCACCTCATTTTTTCCTGTGCCTAAGAAGCAAAGGGCGAGAGTAAGCACTGAAGAGGTGTGCAAGTTGGAGAGAGGGCTCCAGGTCCCGCACCTAGAACTGGCTGAACATTTCAGAGTGTTGTGTATCTCCCGTCATTGCCATCAGCAGTGGCAATTTCTAGTGCAAACTTTAGGAATTTGGGCTACCATCCTGTTCAACCCAACACCAAGTCTGATATCCAGAAAGCATAGGAGAATAATTTAAATTTTTACTGAGGTCTCTTGAAATATTGCACAAAGTGGATTACATTCCTAATCCACAGAAACTTTATAAAGTCCTCTTGCTCCCCCTCTGCCCCATTATCTCTGAGAGTGCACTGGCTCTTGCTGCATTCTCCCAAACCCCTACCCTTCCCAATCTCCCTACAGGCTGGCTCCTTTCTCCCTGCTTCTGACTCCTGCCCCTCAACTTTCTGGATCTGTTATTTTCTTTTATGAGGACCTTAGTCTTTTTTTAACCAGTAACCAGTAGACATCGAGTCAATTCTGATTCACGGCAACCCCATGTATGTCAGAGTAGAACTGTGCTCCATAGGGTTTTCAATGGCTGGTTTTTCAGAAGTAGACTGCCAGACCTTTCTTTTGAGACATCTTTGGGTAAACTCAAACTTCCAACCTTTCAGTTAGCAGCCAAGCTCCTTAACTGTTTGCACCACCCATGAACTCCAGTTTTTTGTTTTTTTTTTAACATAAATCTTTCTAGATTTTCTGGCTGCCTTTCAATCTCATTTTGTTATTATCAGCATTATTACAATGTAAGCCTTTAGAGGTGAACAGGCAAACTCAGAAGCCCTCGGGGAGCAGAGGGAAGGAAAACGGCTGAGACCCTTGCATGCTGACTTTTTAGTGTTGTGGATCTCGTCTACAAAACCTCTTAACATCCTTCTAACTTATCTCTCCTTCATCTGACCGCCATGTCCCCTTAATCTTAGCTGATCTGCAACTTTGGCTAGATTTTTCCAACTACTCCTCCCCACCCCACCCCTGGCAACCTATTCCCTCCCTTCCTACTGTCTCTGCTATGCAACCTTGAACTAGTCACCTTCCGTCATGGGGCTTTTTTTCCCTCACCTGTAGATGAGGCACCTGTTCTAGAAAATCTCCAAGAGCCCTCCTTTTCTGAGGCTCTAAGATTCCAGTCATGCCTGCTCAAGAACAAACACACCTGACTTGGCTAAAAGCAAACCCCTGAGCATGGGTACTCTTTTTCCTTTGAAGTATTTTTAATAGTACAAGTAACACATGACTATTATTAACTCCTTTACAAAATGAAAACATTAGAGGTAAGTCTCAAGTTGTTTCTTCCTTCAATCCCAACCCATACTACCTCAATGTTTCAACAGATTGAAGAGATTAAAAAACAAACAACACAAAAAACCCCAAACTTTATCAATTTCTCTTAGGAGTCTGATCTGTACTTTTGCTGACATTTTTCTATGTTTTATATAAAAACCAAAACCAAACTGTTGCCATCAAGTCAGTTCCAACTCATGGCAACCCCATGTGTTACAGAATAGCCCCGCAGGGTTTTCTTGGCTGTAATCTTTATGGAAGCAGATCGCCAGGCCTTTCTTCCACAGAACCACTGGGTGGGTTTCTCAAAGATCCTTTATTTTCACAGCTGATCGCAAACTGCTTTCGCCACGCAGGCTATCCAGAGAAACTGTGTATTATTTTGTGAGTTTTTTTTTTTTTTTAATATAAATCCTTTTTCTGCACATTTTTATTTTCCAGTTTCACTGAATATCTGAGAGGCTTATGAAAATGATCATTGAAAGGAGGGCAAGTGTGTTCATGGTGGGCAATTAGGGCTGTTAACAACATTTATGAAATAAATACAAAAATAAATACAAAAATATAAATGGTATAATGTGTTTATTACTTTGTATTTGCTTTTTTTCCCTTTAATATCCTGAAGATAGATCAGGTGTTAGATAAAAAATGTAGTTCATTTCTTTTAAACAGCTGAATAGTAATTGTAATTGTCGTAGTGTACGATTATATTAGCGTACAAAGTAGTGTACAGCACCACGTAATTGTACTAGTAGTAGTAATAATAATAACAGTAATAATAGCAGCTATGATTTATAGACTGCTGGCTATTTGCAAAGAACTGTTCTTAATTAATCCTCATGGAATTCCGTAAGATAAGCAACCAGTGTTGGTCCCATTTTACAAATGAGAAATCTCAAAACCAATATACAAATACCACAGCTCATTTCATCTACTGCTGGACATTTAGGTAGCCTGTTTCCAGTTGGTTTCTATAACAAACCTGCTACCAAACCTCCCGGCTCAGGCGAAGGTAGCACGGGCTCGGGAAGGTGAACTGCTGAGGTGCAGGGCGCATTTGCAGGTTTCAGAGACACTTCCAAGTTGCCTTGATGATCTCATCAAAAGAGGCCATGAACACTGTCATGGACTGAATTGTGTCCCCCAAAAAATGTGGGTAGCAACTTGGCTAGGTCATGATTCCTAGTATTGTATGACTGTGTTATCTGATGTGATTTCCTTATGTGTTGTAAATTCTATCACTGTGATGAGGTTTTATTGATGAGGTTGACAAGATTAGTGTCTTAATGCAATCTCTTTTGAGATATAAAAGAGAGAAGCGAGCAGAGACACATGGGAACCTCATACCACCAAGAAAGCAGTGCCGGGAGCAGAGCGCGTCCTTTGGACCTGAGGTTCCTGGCAGAGAAGCTCCCAGACCAAAGGAAGACTGATGACATGGACTTTCCTCCAGAGCCGACAGAGAGAGAAAACCTTCTCCTGGAGCTGATGCCCTGATTTTGGACTTGCAGCCTACTGGACTGTTAGAGAATAAACTTCTCTTTGCTAAATCCATCCACTTGTGGTATTCCTGTTAGAGGAGCGCCAGATGACTGAGACAAACACTGAGAAGGAGGGGGTGGGATATGGAACGGGGAGTGGGCTGGCAGGATGGCCAGGAGGGGTAGGAGAAGGGACACCCCAAACTCCAACCTTATCCACTTGTCAATTGTGTACAAGGACAGCCTTGGGTAAAAACAGGAATTTTCCAATATTTCTCCCAACTCCCCTAAACTCAAAGGCATCTTTCACTCTTGCTCCGTCTCCCCAGCCCCTAGGACCTTCCACCCACCAGAAGTGCATCTGGGCACCAGCTGCGCCAGCTTTGTTAGGCTTAGGAAAGACGTCAAGCTCTTCAGTATTTACTTTATTCTGAGAACATTAAGGAAGGCAGAAAGGCCTTCGTCCCCATGCACCATTTACACAGATGTCAGGCCGGGGATGTGGGTACATTTTTCATTCCTTTATCCGCAGGTATGAATTAAACCATAACCTGTCTCACCGACACCACGACATCAATATTTTCTCAAACTGGAACATGGTCTCCTTGCTCTTATCCACCATTTAAAAATAAACTTAACATACGGCATTTGTCTTTTGTCAAAGGAATGCAATGTGTTTTTCTTGACATATGACTCAACTAAAAACTGGGCAAAACTTAGATATTTCAGAGGAGTTTGCAGTTGGAGGGAATACGCTTGCTACCTTCCCTGTTCAACAGACTAATCCCTTGAGACAAATTTCCAGAACCTGAGATGTCTCAAGTTCCTGATAAAACTGACTTCCTTAAATCAAAAGATGTGTCATGCAGACCCGCAGGGAGTGCCAGATACTTAACATATCTTAAAACAGTATTCAAACTAATAGGTAAAACACATGCAAGATGGGAGCATCCATGATGATATTTATAGTTTTCTGAAAGATCCTGCAATGCTTGACTAATCATTCAAACACACCCCGATGTCACCACCCACATGGAGACAAAGGAACGAGGACCACAAACACATAGCAAAAGCTTGCAAGTGGGGAAAACAACAACAACAACAATGCTACTTGCTAACCCAAAGGTCGGCAGTTCAAATCCACCAGCCACTCCTTGGAAACCCTATGGGGCAGTTCTACTCTGTCCTATAGGGTCACTATGAGTTGGAAT
>NW_004443956.1:11437951-11481663 GCF_000243295.1 Trichechus manatus latirostris | reverse complement strand
CCAGCCACTCCTTGGAAACCCTATGGGGCAGTTCTACTCTGTCCTATAGGGTCACTATGAGTTGGAATCGAGTCAATGGCAATATATACATATTTTTTTCCATACTGGGAATGTTAATACTCCAGGAACAACACTCACTACTTTGCCTAGCAGATCACACTCAATACTCATAACAATCCTCCAAGGTTGATGTTATTATTATTCCCATCACACATATGAGGAAACAGAGATTGAAAAGGTACTGTACTTTGCCCAAAGGTACACAGCCACTAACTGATAAATGTTGGCTGTTGGTTGCCATTGGGTTGGTTCCATATCACTAACTGATAGAACTCGGATCCATATTTAGTTGTGTCTGATTCCAGTGCCTGGCCCCATTCTGCTAACACACAGCAAAGGCTAATTACCGTATATCACCAGCAAGAAGAGGTATTAAATCCCATCTCTCAACACATAACTACAAGTCTGTGAATTTTACTCTCAACAACATCTCAACTTTCGAATGTGCCTTAGTTCAGACCTTCATATTCTTGCCTGGTGCACTGCAGTAGTCTCCAAACTGCTCACCCTACATTCTAATTTATTCTCCATGGCTACCGGGAGAGTGGTCTTTCAAGAAAGAAAATATTATTATGTGCTCACTTATTCAAAACTCTTCAGTGATTCTTATATGCAGCTTCTACAGTGGCTAAGATAGCACCTTACAGACAACGTAGCATAGCATCACGAAGCGTTGAGCTAAGGCTTATATAAAGAAAAAAGCAAAATTATTTTGACTCTTAAAGATACTTCTAATCATAATTAGAAAAGGAATCTGAGAACTGTACTATAACCATAATATAAGTTAGCGTTCCATGGGCCCAGTCTTGGAGCAGTGTCTAATCTAAAGATATCAAAACTACATGTAATTCTAATCTTAACTTGCATGTTTCGAGGGATATTAAAGAGGCTCCAGTTCATAACCCAAAGGACCACTTCCTTTCAGTCACTAACTCTCTTATATCTTGAAGCTGCCCCACAGTCTCTTTATCCCTAACCCCACTCTCCATGTTCTTCCCAGACTCCCTCTGATACTCCCAAATTGAGTAGGCTCTACTCTTCTCTTCCCTCACTTTTTCCTTTTACACATCAGTTTTTTTTCCCCTCTCTCACTGAAACAAATCTCCCAAAACAAATTCTGGGTCCTTCTTCCCAATGATTAACCTCAGCGTTCTCAGTCTTGGCACTGTTGACATTGTCGACCTTGACTCTTCAAGTGTTTCTGATGTGCACTTCTCATTAAGAAACTCCACATTAAAGGCTTGGGAAATGGAGGCAGCCATGGTGGACAGCATGCTAGAAAGGAAGACCAGAGACTTGAGATCTCTATCAGGTTGGGTCATCAACTAGCTGTGTGACCTTGAGAAAGCCACTTCCCCCTCTGGGCCTCATTTTTCTCCCTTCCAAGCAAGGGGTTGGACCACATCAGTGTTTCTTAAAGTCTGGTCCAGGATCACCTTGGGTGTTTGTTAAAATGTAGACATCGAGACCCAGATTAACATTTACTGAATTAGAATCTCTGAGGGTGTGGGCTCAGAGATCTACGTTTTTAAAATGTATCCTGAGTTATTCCTACAATAAGAACAGGAAAATGTGGACAGGTTATTTACTCATGGAAAGGTAATTTACTAGGTACCAGACTCTATAATAAGCTTTTCTCCCATAATGCCTACCTATGACCTAGGTGTGATTATTATTATTACACTCATTTGACAGATGAAGAAACTGAGACCAACAGTGGTTAAGTGACTTTTTCAAGGTTTCACACCTAATAAATTGGGGAAGTCAGGTTCCAGCCCAGCTAGTCTGAGTGCAGAGCCCAGCCCCGAAACACTGCATACTCTGCCTCCCTTCTGAATACCGGTTTTTGAGAGCCTCTGGACTCCACTGATTTCTAAGGCTCCCACCACCTTGCAAATTTTAAGACTAATTTAAAAATTTTCAAACTATTTACCCCTCCATAAGTAGTGCTGGCTTTGAGAAAGGCAATTTTTTGGGGGGAGTGGCAGGAGGCAAAGAGTAGGATTCACTGAAATAAACATAAGAAGAACTTGGCTTCTAAATATGAGCAGACTTTTTTATTAAGCACCTCTCCCCAGGCCATCACGGCTAATTCATTGCCATATTTCATTATAGAAACTAACTGAAAGGTTGTAAGTACTTTTCAGTCAGAGGTTGCTGTTAATTTCAACTTCAATAATTATTAATGTTCCTGACTTAATACTGATTATGAAATTCCAAGAAGTTACACAGAGGTTGGCTTACAGTTTTATTCTATCTTCTTCTCTCCTAGTCTATTTCAAGTAGCCTTACTGGAGAGTCCAGCAGAGGCATTTGTTTTGATTTTCCTCATTAATGTTTTATCCACTCAGGATAAATCACAGAAAATGCATCCCAGGCTGAACATTTGCAAGCAGAATCCACAAAATAAAGTCAAATTCAGGAATAATCTGGTTACATCAATTCATCATGTCTACCATTACTGACAATATTCAGACAATGTAATTCCTATTACACCTGCCTTTAGAAGAAAAAAAAATCTAGTCAGTAACCCCAAATTAAATTAACATTTTTAGTGTACATAATTTGTAGTTCAGAATGAGCTATAATTATCATTTAGGGAAGACCATATGGAAAGTATTATCAGCCTTCACTAAGTCTTGGGTTTTAACGGTGATCCATGACTCGAAATGCTTTATCCAAACAGGCTGTAAATCCTGAGACAAGCAAGATGCACTTCGGTCATTTCTATATTAATTCTGAATGAAGAATTCATTGTCTTCTCAAATTATAATAAATTGGTGAGCAATTTCCCGCTAAACAAATCAAGGAAATTGAAAAATTACTTCTCTGGGAGCTCTTTTCTGCCTCTCCCCTTCCCCCTCTCCTTTTTTTTAAGGCTCTCTCTCTTTTTTTAAAATGTGTTTTTATTGTTCTTGATATGTATACTAATAGACATTGCCAAAACAATTTTCTTCCTCTTCTTTAAAGTGGAAGGTGAACTCTAAGAATGCTAAATGTTCAATGTAATTTCATTCCAGGGGGAGTCTGGAGCCTGCAATGAGAGCTCACATTTAAGAACCTCAATTAATATTTAGGAGATTAGCTCCCGAAGCTACTGCCCTTCTCTTTCAATGATGTACTGTACCTCCCTGGGGAAACACAGAACAGTTCAAGTCACGGTGAGGCCAAGGGTATGGCTAAGCTTTACCTTGTGAGCACCTGACGGTCCTCAAAATTCTTAGGGTTGTTAAAATTAATCTGAGACTCAAAATGATGTATAGAATAATTCTGTAGGATAGAGAGGAAATGGTAACGGATAAAGAACCATAATGGAAACCAAAATGGGGAGAGGAAACCAAAACCAGGAGATATTGTTGTTGCACAGAAGATAACCAAAAGCAAACAAAACAAATAATTTTTAAAACGATGTTTGCTTTGCCTTTTGAAAATCTATTCACACACCACCCCACCCCCGCCCAGCGTAGAGACATGGGAACATCTTTGGGTAAAATGAGTGGCATATCTGTGTATGGACATTTCTTACTCGACTGATGCAGAAAAATGCTTTGATTTCTTCTAAATATTGACTCAGTTTCTGTTTATGTTATCTGGACCCAGGACTTGTTATGCAAGGTCTATTTTTTTGTGGCTGTTGACACTATGGAATTTTCTGACATCACTTACAATGTAGGGCTTTTGAAAATGAGTCAGGAGCTTTCCATCCTGCAGGTTTCAGCTTTTCCAAAGAGAGGGGTTGGTGGAACACTAGGTCCACAGCATCTTAGTCTGAAGAAGAGTTTTTCCAGTGGGCCTCACCTGGAAGGAGTTTATTGCATTTTAAGGGACTTTTATCAGGGTGCTATGGGGTCTCTCTGAAGGGGGCACTGTTGGCAAGATATTGGCTTGGGTCTCATCTTGCCTCACGTTAGTTACCGGGCATTAGGATATTTTATTTGACCACAGGTTGGGCCAAATCAAGTGACAGGCATACAACATCAAACTACCACTTGAATGGCTACTGTCTCCCATGGAATTGCCTTATTGCCATAGCATGAAGGAAGTCTTAATCCACTTCATTTTTATACTTTAAAGTTGAATGGAGAAGAGAGAAAACCAGGAAGAGTGGTTTTTATCTAGGAAACAAGTAACAGTCACCATGTTAACAATTTTCCTCATTCCAATCAACTCTCCCAATTTGCACCCATATGAACACACAGTCTTCTTACATTTTGTAGTGAAAGTCACCTATATACCAAGGACAAGCCAAGTTACAAACTCTCTTGGTGACCGGTGGTAGAAGCTTATTGGTCCCAAAGCTTTTATCTCAGATGGGAAACAAAGAGGGCTGGCTTTAGCCAAGCATAAATGCGTCCTGGTACCTGCAGACTTTTCCCAGCAGGATTCTGTGTAGTTTGGATAAAGATCGTGAGGAAGCTCACTATAGACCTTCACCAAGGGCAGGGAAGAGGACATCTTTTTTTTTGCCTCTTCCATGTACTAAGTCTGGTTTAGACACGGTAAAATTTTAGAACAACCAAAAAAAAGTTTAATATTTTGCTCTTGTTAATTCTCATAATACCCGCTGCCATCTCATAGAGACCCTGTAGGACAGAGTAGAACCACCCCACAGGGTTTCCAAGGTTATACTCTTTATAGAAGCAGACTGCCACATCTTTCTGGTGAGTTCGGACCTTTTGCTTAGCAGCCAAGCGCTTTAACCACTGTGCAACCAGAGCTCCTGGATTCTCAGAACAGTGATCTATAAGTTATGAAAAAAGTCCAAAGATTCCATTTCATTTCTTCTCTGCCAATGTATAAAGTGCTTAGATCAATGTTTGGTACACAGCAAGTATGAGAAATGTTTGCTATTATCATCATGATTATTTTGAGAAATAAATGAGATGATATATGTAAAACCTTCAACAGAATGCCTGTAACATGCTCAGTAGTATAAGATATAGATTTAAATTATGTTGTATAATAGAACATATAAATATATAGTGTTGTTATTATTACTATTGTCTTTGCTTGGAAAACTCATATTCATCCTCTAAAACCACAGCTTGAGTTCACCTTCAAAGAGAAGCCTTCCCTGCTACTCAAAACAATTCAATTATTCCA
This sequence comes from Trichechus manatus latirostris, assembly GCF_000243295.1. Taxonomy (NCBI): domain Eukaryota; kingdom Metazoa; phylum Chordata; class Mammalia; order Sirenia; family Trichechidae; genus Trichechus; species Trichechus manatus. The sequence goes on along the minus strand of NW_004443956.1, from coordinate 11,476,500 downwards.
ACTCTTATGACACTTTGGCACTTAGTTACTAGATATAATTATCATACTGTGTTAACGTGAGTTGATCACTGGTATGTCCCCTTTGACAGGCCACAATTCCTTGAGTGCAGGGATCATGCTCTATTCAGCATCAAACGTCCTATGACCCGCAGTACAGTATCTAGCCAGGTGGTAGGTACTCAGTGGTCATTTGTTAGATTGAACAAAAACACCCTGCTAGAGACAAAGGAAACTCTTCCATCCCTATGCCCAAATGAAAGTGGGAATGTAGAGAATGCTTTTCTTTGAAAAAAAGAAATCTCAGGGGCTTACTTGAAAATAAGCTGAGTGCTTAGAAAAATGAGCACCAAAAGCAACGTAAAAGCAGTTGGCCCAGTGCAGCCCCAGTGCTAGAAAATAGCCCAGCACCCATCTTTGACTCAGCAGCTGCCAAACAGATGGCAGCGAGTGTGGCTCAATCATGCTGCCATTTGACGGGGGGAAAGGGCCAGGCTCCAAAAGGAAGGAAACGTTTTCTCCCACGTGTTCATTTGAAAATAAAATTTTCTTTAAAGATCACCACCTCTATACCAACTTAACTTGATGTGAGTTTTGGTGCTCACAGGGACAGAAAGAGAGTCTAACGAGTCTGAAAATGATTTCTGCATCCCCCATGGCAGTTGTAAGACTGAGATGTGGACCATCTTGCCTAAAGATGTCCTTTCATCTTCCTCAAGGTCTTGCATTTTCTTCAACCCACAAAGTGACGTGATTGGGACAAATTTAGTCAGAGTGGCGGGAAGGATTTGAGAGAAAGCTTTGGTCCAGAAAAATGTCCGTTTATGGTGCTGAGTCTGCAAAAAGTGCAATAGTTTGGCCCAAAGCCACTGCCACACAAGCAAAATTCCTAGCAGCTGTGTACGGGTGCCCCTCCTTCTCCCCCCCAGGCTGAGAGAATGGCCTCCATCTCCATTGCCTGGCTGGGAGAACATTCTCAGAGTTAGCTGGCTATGGTTACCCACTTCATCATGGGCCCCATCCCTGGTCCAGAAAACAAAATGCAGCTTTTCTTCTTTCTCTGATTAATGAACAAATGGATGGATCCATTCACCATGAACCAGGGTGTGATCAGGCACTGTGGGAGGTGCGGGGACATACAAAGTTGAAAAAGTGGTTGTTCTCAAGAAACTCCCAATCTTGCTAGTGACAGGGATTGTAAACATGCAATTATAACACGATTTTGATAAGTCCCCAAAGAAAAATATTATCAACAGGGACACAAGAAGGGTAAATCTGTTTAACTTTCCTGCTGAATTGGTAAGATGAGGGTCCTTTGTCCACGGGAGGACAGTGGAGGAGAGTAGCACCAAGTACAGACTCTAGAAAAGGAACTCGGTATGTAGAGGTCGTTTCTCTATAAGCCGTTCCAACAGTGATCATTCATGTGACAGGTCTCTGGGAAATAGCTGTCTTGCATTATGCTTTTCTTTACAGAAAGAGGTGGGTGGTGAGCAGGATTTTAATGGCATTTGTCTAGCACCATCTTCGTCTTAATTGCATCCAGGTATTAAACTCTGGCACACATGGTTCCAATCCAGCTTTCTTCTTCCCCTGTATGATAACCATGTGCCTGAGCCTCCCATTCCTTGTATAGCTCAGCAGAAAGTCTACCGAAGCTTGATACTACATTTCCATGCATTCTGGACAGCCACTTGTTCTAACCCTGGGAAGGCGCTCCAGGCCCTGTGAAAGATCGGTATGCCTTGAGAAGCTAGTTTTCAGGGCAGAGAAAATTCAAGACAGGTGATAGGAAGAATGAATTATCTTGAACTCCAAAGATAAATCTGATAACATTACATGGGAAGAAAGAGGGATGGCAATGGTCCACGAATGAAAGAGTTTGGGGACCTACTCTAACTTCTGGGGTGGTCTCAAACTATACTGAGTACGTTAAAATTGCACATTCCTGTGCCCACCCATTCTAATTCAGTACACCTTTGTGTTATTCAAGGTTTTTAGAGTGGAGCATCTTCTAGGACAATTACATCCATGGCCAATAAAGATCGCTTACAGAAACCTATTGATGTACTATGATGTTATGGAAACCCTGGGGGCGTAGTGGTTAAGAGCTATGGCTGCTAACCAAAAGGCTGGCAGTTTGAATCCACCAGGAGCTCCACCCTATGTGGCAGTTCTACTCTGTCTACTATACGCTGTCCTGTAGGGTTGCTGTGAGTTGGAATCAATTCGACAGCAACAGGTTGTTTTTTTTTAATTTTTTATGATGTTATGATCCTTTTTCTTGTTTTTCTGTCTTATGCAAAAGCCCTTCCTCTTCACTGAGTATGTAGAGAAGTGGGTAGAAGGAACAGGAGAAGGGAAAAGAAAGAGAGGGTGGGGAAGGGGCAAGAGCGAGAGATGGAGAGAGGCAGACAGAAAGGAGGAGCAGGGAGAGAGAGAAAAAAAGAGAGTGGTAAGAGGGGGCAAAAATCCCACATTGCCACAAATGTATTACATGGGGAGCCTCATAAGCAGGAATATCTCAGGAGTTTTTACTCCTAAAGAGTTTATTTCTGGAGAATAGAAATTAAAAATGAAGATGATATAATTCTAACAAGTAAAACTTAATAAAATTTGTAGGTAAAATGAAACATTCTAGTGCTAGCACAGGGGTTGGCAAACTTTCTGTTAAGGGCCAGACAGTCGATTTTTTTGGCTTTGTGACCCTGCAGTCTTTATCACCGCTACTCAGCTCTACCTTTGCAGAGTGAAAGCAGCCACAGACCATATGTAAACAAATGAGCATGGCTAGATTTGGCCCAGGGGGAATAGTTTGCCAAACCATGCTAACAAATAAAATAATAACTGCTATTTCACATGTCCCATCACCAAGGATAACGGACCACAATTTTGTGTTAAGTCAGGCAATTTCACGTTTTCTCTTTGTGAGGGGGCATGATTCTTTCTAGCTTCTCACTAGTTCCATAAATTTGGATCTCATATGTCTTTAAAGAAGGGAGGCAACTTTGTGTTTCAAGAGAATAAAAGATCAGTGGATTTTGTGCCACCTCCTGGAAGCCCAGAGCAAAACACTGTGACCATTGAAGATCCTTTCCCAGAAACACTCTAAGAATCTGGGAAATTGGATATATTGGGCCAGGAGGACACAAGATCTAGTTTCTTCCCTTCTAGAATAGCTCATATTGTGGCTTTTCATAGTCTTATTAGAAAGTTTAACCTTCAAAGGACATTTGGTTTGAAGATTTGTATCTGTGTAGGTCCTTTAGCTTGATCACAGTAAATCAATAAATTTTATTTGTAAAGAGATTTAAAGTAAAGAATGGATCTAGTAGTTCTAGAAAACATTCTTGGTCTAGGCGTCCCTGGGTGGGGCAAATGGTTAAGCACTCGACTCCTAGCTGAAAGGTTGGCGATTCAAACCCACCCAGAGGTGCCTCAGAAGAAAAGCCTGGTGATCTACTTTTGATAAATCAATCCTTGAAAACCCCATGGAAATAACAGATAAAATTTAAAAAAAGAAAACCCTGTGGAGCACAGTTCCACTCTGACAGACATGGGGTTACCATGAGTCAGAGTCAACTCGAAGGCAACCGGTTTAAGTCCTTGAGCTCAGTGAAATCCTCGACCAACTTACAGAACCCAGTCTGCAAATGGTTTAAAAAAAAAAAAGGTGGAAGAGTTAAGAGAAATTCTCTTTAAGAAACTCCAGAAAAATAAAATCCTGAGCATATTCCACACCATTCAAGCACCAAATCTCTGGTCTTTGCTTTTTCCTTAGCACAGATGTTAAAAAAGGACTTAAATGCCAGATAGATTACATTAAAATCACCATGTTGCAAAGATAATCCTTAAAGAGCGAAAATATTTCCAAGCCCTAGCCACTGGTCTATTTATTTAAAACAATATTAGATAAGGCAAAATTCCTACACAACAAAAGGATTTGACAAGGCCCTCAGAGGTCATTTCAATAGGATTTTTGGGCCCTGACAAGTTTAAAGGGTCCCAGTGTATCTCGAGAAACATTTCAAAGGATTTTATTTCAGTCACAGCAATGACTCACTGTGAGAACAGAGTAGAACAATGGCCACCCAAGAACCTGACAGTTACCATAGCAAGGAAGGGAAATTAGACAAATGGAACCCTTTTTAAGATAATCTCAACAATGTAATCTGTAAATGAGTGTGAAACTCCACCTCTGATGCTATGTGCCAAGGTTAAGGGCTGGTCAGAGGACAAGCTGGCCCCAGAACTCCGCGGGTCACACGCTTTTATTTTTCCATGACCTTTCTGTCTCTCAAGGTGAGCTGAGAAATTTCTTGTCCAAATTACATTTTATAAAACTTTACCTAAACTTCAGAAAGAGCAAAAAAAAAAAGTTGAGAAAAACACCTATATTGTTGGACAATGTTGGAATATTATATAAATTCTTCTACCAGCTCAAACCCTTTCACCTATCAGCTGTTGACATTTCTTTCATCTATTTTTATAGCCCTGCTCATTTTCCAGGTAAACTTTACACATACAGAAAAGTGCATAAAACATAGCGTTCTGCTAGATGAATTTAACAAAATGAAAACGTGAAAGTAGTCAACACCAAAATTACAAAAAAAATTACTAACACCCTGGAAATCTCCCCCGCCCCCCACTCTTCTAACACCACAGATTATTTAGTATCCGGGGTTTTCATGGGGACATTTGGCAATGTCTGGAGACAGTTTTGGTTGTCACAGGTGGAGTATGTTACTCACATCTAGTGGTTAGAGGCGAGGGATGCTGCTAAGCACACTACAGTGCACAAGACAGCTCCCCAATACAAAGGATCATCTTGCCCCAAATGTCAATAGTGCAAAGTTTCAGAAACCCCGCTGTACATAAGTGGAATCACGCAGTCTATTCTTTTCTGTGTCTGGCTTCTTTTGCCTACCATGCTATCTGTGAAATTCATCCGTATGCATGTACTGAAAGTACACTTACGCTCATTACTGCGTGGCATTCCCTCCCTCACTTTTGAAAAGGCCTTTTTGTTTCTCTGTTTTTCAGATTGTCATTTTGAAGATATTTTAAAAAATAGATCTGGTCTTTTTCAAAATTTGAAATCTCACTCTGTTTCTTTGCTTTAGACACCTTAAAAAAATCAAATTGCTGGTTTGTTGTGCCAAAAATTAATACACTGCTTGCTTGTTTGTCTGGATGAATGGCTGTTTCATTTGTTCCTTTGTTTTTCATTCATTCAATAACCAATAAACACCCAGTTTCCTGGCAGCCACTTGCAGGTGCTGGAGGACATAGAGGTAAATGAAGAACCTACATTTTGGCACTTTTCTGTGAGTGCCTACGGAAGTAGACTCAGGTTCTAACATCAGGGAGGGAACGCCTGGGTGTACAGCGAGGCTGTGTGGGGAGGTAATGAGCATTCATTGACCACCACCTGTCTGTCAGTTTGTCATACTATGGTGGCTTGCATGTTGCTATGATGCTGGCAGCTATGCCATTGTTATTTCAAATACCAGTAGGGCCACCTATGGTGGTCAAGTTTCCACAGAGCTTCCAGACTAAGACAGACTAGGGAGAAAGGCCTGGAAATCTACTTCCAAAAATTAGCCAATGAAAACCCTATGGATCGTAATAAACTATGGTCCAGTATAGTGCTGGAAGATGAGCTCCCTAGATTAGAAGTCACTCAAAATACACAATGGCTGCAACAATGGACTTGAGCATACTAACAAGTATATAGAAAGGAAGCCACCTTTTGTTACCTTCTCAGTGTGTTGCCTAGACTTGTTTTTACACTACTACTGCCTCTTACTTTCATCTTTTCATCATAATCTTAAAAACCATCTTAAAATTGTTGAAAAGCCAGCATTAATTCCTAAAGCTTATTGCACTTCAGTGATGGCCCCGTGCAGGGTTTCCAATCTCAACACTATTGACGTTTTAGACCAGTTAATTCGTCTTTTTTTTTTAACATTTTATTGTGGTTTAGGTGAAAGTTTACACAGCAAATTAGTTTTCCAATCAATGATTCTTATACAAATTGTTTTGTGACCTTGGTTGCAATCCCTATAATGTGTCAACACTCTCCCCATTTCCTCCCTGGGGTCCCTGTTTCTATTAGTCCAGTTTCCCTGTCCCTCCCTGTCTTCTCATCTTTGGTTTTGGGCAAATGTTGCCCTTTTGGTCTCGTATAGCTGATTGTTCTAAGAAGCACAATCTTCACGGATGTTGTTTATTTTATAGCCTCGTCTATTATTTGGCTAAAAGGTGGCAGTCGGGAGTATCTATAATTTCAAGTTAGAAGGCTGTATTAGGGCAACAGTCTCAGGGCTTCCTCCAGTCTCTTTCTGACCAGTAAGTCTGGTCTTTTTTTTTTTTTAACTTGAATTTTGTTCTACATTTTTACTCATTCTGCCCAGGACCTTCTACTGTGATCCCCGTCAGAGTGGCTGGTAGTGGTAGCTGGCCACCATCTAGTTCTTCTCGTCCTAGGCTAGAAGAGGCTGTGGCACATGTGGGTCATTAGTCCTTGGACTAATTGCTTCATTGAGTCTTCAGTCTTGTTCTCCTTTGTTCCAGGAGGGAAGAGACCAATAGTTGCTTCGTAGATGGCTCCTCTCTAGTTAATTCTTTGTGGTAGGAGGCTGTGCTGTATATTGTAGTTTGTTTGACAGCATTCCTGGTCTCCACCCACTAGATGCCAGTAACACCATTCCCTCCCCTCTCTCAGTTGTGACAATCAAAAATGTCTCTCGACATTTCCTTGTTAAGAAGTACTGTCCTAGTGTCCCAGTGTATATACATTCCTTTAACAAGCAAAAATGTGCAGGTTTTTTCTATTAATAGCCAAATTTAACTAAATTATTGGGCTTTGAATGCAACCAGAGGGAATATCTTTGGTGTACACTCTGTTTAAGACACAAAGCAGATTTAAGAACTAGGATAAGCATACCAAATCTATGAAATTATCATTTGAAGTCATCAGACTCAAAACAGCAATGGCCTAGCTCCAGGGTTCTGTTTTCTAACATAGGCCTTTGGAATGTTTAAAGGTTAGCTTTTGAAGATAAACCTTTCAATTCATAGCCTCTGTTTTGGCTTGGACATAGGTTTAGTTTGGGATGGCTGGAAGACTGATATCTAAGGGCACTTCCCTTTTGCTTAACATTTTGGTAGATAATGTTTCTAGTATGCTTGAACGTTCCATCCCAGGATCATGGTTCTCAAGGTTAAGGCTACTGAGCATTCTAATACTGGAGGAAAATCAGCTCTTGGTTGATAGGGAAGGAAATATCTACAATCTGTTGAATACTATTTTCCTGGCATTATGCTAATCACTTTATATCCATTATCTTATTTAATCCTTACAATGATCTAACGGGGTAAATACTGTGACTTGAATTTTACTAATAAGGGAACTGAGGTTAAACAATAAGGTAAAACAGCTAGCAAGTCGTGAGCTGGGATTTGAACACAAGTGTGGTAGATTAAAGATGACTACAGATTCTTTGCCATTCTTCCTCTTGAGAGGTAAGGTTGATTTCTTCTGATCTTGAAACTTAGCTGCCTCTCTGACTGGTTTAAACCAACATCAGGAAGCAGGTCTTAAAGGGATCTACAACCTCTACTTTTTCTTGTCTTGGAATGTTCCCTCACTCTCTTGGCAGCCAGATGCCATGTTAAGAAGTATGATTAACCTGAGCCTTCCATACTGTGAGGAAGCCCAAGCTGTGTGGAGAAAGAGAGAGAGTCCACGTGGAGGAGTGTCAAGGTGCCAGAAATGTGAATGAGGCCTTCTTGAACCTTCCAGCCCCACAGTTTCTAGCTGAACACAGCTGAATGAATGACCTTGGCTGACACTATGTGGTGTACAGTAGATTGTCCTGTCCAGCCCGGCCCAAGTTCCTGGCCCAAAGAATTACTAGAAAATAAAATGGCTGCTGTTTTAAGCCACTAAGTTGTGAGGTAGTTTCGTTACATAGCAACAGATAACTGAAACATCAGGGCTGCCTGCCTCTAACACCTGTGCTCTTGAGAAATCAACCTGCTAGGTAGGTAGATTATAGGAAGATGAGAGGGCAGAGGCATGAATGTGTTGTTTGGGCTGCATGATATAATCGAAAACATTTAAAAATTATTTGCCAACTTACAAAAAAAAAAAAGAGATTTCAGTATTAAATTCCAACTTTGTAAGTGTTCTTCAAAACTTGGCTTGTGTGGTTTAACACTGCATTTCTTCAGGGCTAAACTAGGCTGGCATTGAGGGGTAACTGCACACTTAGGTGGGCATGGTCTCCTAAGGGACCTACTTCCCTCACTTATGTTTCCTACTTTGTCCTGCGTCAGCAACTACACGAAACCTGTGAGAGCTGGAACTCGATGAGACTGCTCTGTTTTTCCAGTCTCGCAAGTTTTCCGCCTTTCACAGGGTGCATTCTGACCACTTTTCTATCGCTTGTTTTAGTGGAAAATATTTTAGTTTTCCTTCTCTGACAGGTTTCTGCCTTACACAGGTTCTGGCTTTCTCAGGTTTTACTGTACTTGATTCTGGAGTCCTTACCACTCCCACAGGCATCACCTACCCCAGGGGCTCACCCCCAGCTTGGCCTCAGCAATGGGCACAGGAGAGGATGGGTCAGGGCCAAGGTCACCCTCAAAGCTGTCTCTCTCTCTGCCCTGACCCAGACTGACGTTCCTCTCTGGATGTGAGTTTTGACTCTGTTGCCCAATCTCTTTGTTACAATATTGAACGGCAGACTGAGAATCCATGGCCTTGATTTTAGTTTCTGTGCCATGGAGGCAGTATTGTCTATGAGTTAAAAGGGTACGAAGGCAAGATTGTCTAGGTTTAAATGTTCTCCCTGCTACTTCCCAGATCTCCACCTCAGATCCAGTCTATAAAATATTAGTATCTAACTAAGAAAGTTCTGATGAGGTGTAAATGAGATAACCCGTGTAAAACATTTAGAACAATTTCTAGCACACAGCAAATACTCAACAAACGTTAGACTATTACTCAGAACCAGAGTGCTCAGTGTCTACTGCTTGTTCCTGAGGTCTAAGGCTTTATCCCTTCACCTCTTGGTCTCTTAGCTAGGCCGTGGGTCCTCATTGCCTGATTACCCATATAGTGACTTCTACCTGCTCAACAGGACCATTTGAACAAATAAATGATAAACAAGATATAGTGTTCACAAAAGAGTTCTTCGTAGATCATCTAACTTTAACCTCGTAAGAATCCTGTAATATATGTGGGACTATAATTCCTATATATTGATACGGAAATAGAGGTTTAGAGAGATAATTAAGTGGCCTGTGCACACTCACATGGAGTCCCCGCGTGGTACAAATGGTTAACATGCTTGGCTGCTAAATGAAAGGTTAGAAGTTCAAGTCCACCTGGAGGTGACTCGAAAGAAAGACCTGGTGATCTATTTCCAAAAAGTCAGCCACTGAAAACCCTGTGGAGTACAGCTCTACTCTGACACACATGGGGTCACCATGAGTCAGAATTGACTCAGTAGTAACTGGTGCTGGTACCGCACACTCACAGACAGAATGACAGAGCTATGACTTGAAACAATCCACCTGTCTTTTCAGTACATCTTACCTCTGGAACACCAGCCTGCCTTCCTCCATCTGCTAGCTCCATTTCTCAAAACGTTGTTCAGGTGATGGGAAAATTATTTCAGTTGACTCATGGATGATTTTTTTTCTATTAATGGATATGTATTTATCCTAATACATATTAGAAAAAAATAGCACATAGAAGCAATGTTTCATAGATATTTTGCTTAGGATGCGGCTAAATTTATGTAGATTAAAAAGTAATTTAAAGAAAAATATGAATGAAATAATAGTATTTATGTATTACTGTTGCTATGTGCTGTTGAGTTGATTCCAACTCACAGTGACCCTACAGGACAGAGTATAACTGCCCCATAGGGTTTCCTAGGCTGTAATCATTATGGAAGCAGATTGCCAGGTCTTTTCTCCTGCGGAGCTGCTGGTGGGTTCAAACTGCCAACCTTTCGGTTAGCAGCTGAGCGCTTAACCACTGTGCCACCAGGGCTCCTCATATTACATACCTCATTGCATTATTACATAGATTGGCAAGAACTGTGAAGATGGTACTTGAATGACTACATTAGGGAAGCACTGATGGTTCTATTCTCCCTTCTTAAAACTCCTGTGCAAGCATCTAACTATGTAACTGGAACCTGCTGCTTGCCTATGCCTTCTGGTTCCTTCAGCTTCCAGCTGGGGATAACCCTATTTGCCTGGATTCCAGGCTGCAAGTCTTTCTCTCTCTTTCTCTGTTTGTACTTTCTAGATTCCCATTCATTTCTTAGGGCTATGTCCTTTGCCCTAAAATCCCAACCTCATTACCAGTCCTGGCCTATACCACTTCTACTTGCAGATTGGCCCGCTCTCTCTCCTAATTAAGACTTTGTCCTAAAGGGACAAGGAGTCAGTAAGGCAGACCAAGGTGGATTTACATGCCTACAGGAAAGGCCTGCAGGAGGAGCAGCCAGACAAATTCAAGTGCTGGGCAGTCCTTTACTGAATGGTTTCACCATGCACGAACCTGAGAAAAGCAACTCAAAGTCAAGACAATCAATGAAGTACACAATTAAGAGAACTTTTCATACTAGCATCCTTATACACCCTGATATATTTAAACCTCCAACCATTCAAAGTGTCCACCACTGTGCAAAGTCTTTAAAAACCCTAAGATCCACCGCAACAAAGGTATGGCCTAAGGAAGAGAATGAAATATGTTGGGTAAGAACCGACTACTTGTTGGCTATTTTGGATCATACTCTGGATCCTTTCAACTGATTACTAACATAACCTGTGGAAAGGAGCTAGACTCACAAAGTTCCCATTTCTTAGAAGATGTTGTTTCTGTTAGGTTCCGTCAAATCGGTTCCAAGTCATTGTGACCCTATGTACAAACAGAACAAAACACTGCCCAGTCCTGTGCCATCCTCACAATTATTGTTATGCTTGAGCCCATTGTTGCAGCCACTGTGTCAGTCCATCTCGTTGAGGGTCTTCCTCTTTTTCGATGACCCTGTACTTTACCAAGCATGATGTCTTTTTCAGGGACTGATCCCTCCTGATAACATGTCCAAAGTATGTGAGACAAGTCTCGCCATCCTTGCTTCTAAGGCACATTCTGATCATACTTCTTCCAAGACAGATTTGTTCATTCTTTGGGCAGTCCATGTATATTCAATATTCCTCGCCAACATCACGATTCAAAGGTGTCAATTCTTCTTCGGTCTTCCTTATGCATTGTCCAGCTTTCGCATGCATATGAGGTGACTGAAAACACCATAGCTTAGGTCAGGTGCACCTTAGTCTCCAAGGTGACATCTTTGCTTTTCAACACTTAAAGAGATCTTTTGCAGCAGATTTGCCCAATGCAGTGTGTCGTTTGATTTCCAGACTGCTGCTTCCGTGGGTGTTGATTATTGATCCAAGTAAAATGAAATCTTTGACAACTTCAGTCTCGTCTACGTTTATCATGATGTTGCTTATCGGTCCAGTTGTGAGGATTTTTGTTTTCTTTATGTTGAGGTGTAATCCATACTGAAGGCTGTGGTCTTTGATCTTCATCAGTAAGTGCTTCAAGTCCTCTTCACTTTCAGCAAGCAAAGTTGTGTCCTCTGCATAACGCAGATTGTTAATGAGTCTTCCTTCAATCCCGATGCCACATTCTTCTTCATATAGTCCAGCTTCTTGGATTATTTGCGCAGCATACAGATTGAATAGGTATGGTGAAAGGATACTACCCTGATGCACAACTTCCCTGATTTTAAACCACAAAGTATCCCCTTCTTCTGTTCGAACGACTGCCTCTTGATCTATGTACAGGCTCCTCATAAGCACAATTAAGATAGAAGACAGGTACCACAATAATAAAACCCTTTCTAGAAAGGAACTACCTTTGCTAACCAGTGAATATGCATTGTGGGGAGCATCTTGTGAATAACATTTCTCTAACATTTGAATAAATGGGTCTGGGTTACTTGCAGGGAAGAGTATGAAGAGAATAATGCAGTGGACTGATAATAATGCAGGAGAACTGACTCTGTTCTACTGCCATCTACCTATGAGGGGAGCAGATCACGTTCTCTCTACAGGCCCTCTGGTTCCATTGTAAAGACTGGATTAGGTTCTGCTCCTAGTTCTAAGATTCTATGATTCTAGATGGGTTGTTGTTGTTAGTTGCCATCAAGCTGGCTCTGACTCATCATGACCCTATGTGCAACACAATGAAATGTTGCCTGGTCCTGTACCATCTTTTTGATTGTGAGTATGTCTGAGCAGACTCGATGACATGCAGGTATGACAGTGCTGCTGTCTAGGATTGGTTTGTAGACACCACTGCAAAACCCTGCCTTCATCACAACACTTAGGCAATCTTATCCTGGAGACTACAGCTTGTTGTGTCTATTGTATCAATCCATCTCACTGAGGGTCTCCCCTGTTTTCGTTGGCCTTCTACTATACCAAACACGATGTTCTTTTCTTATGATTTGTCTTTCCTGATGACGTTGAAAGTGAGCGAGCCGAAGTTTCTCCATCCTTGCTTCTAAGCAGCAATCTGGCTGTGTTTCTTCTAAGAATGATCTGTTCATTCTTCTGGCAGTCCAAGGTATATTCAATATTCTTCACCAACACCACAATTTGAATGCATCAATCCTTCTTCTGTCTTCTGTTTTCATTATCCAACTTTGCATGAATAGAAGGCAACTGAAAAGACCATGGCTTGGGTCAGGTCCACATTAGTCATAAAGTGACATCTTTGCTTTTTAAAACTTTAAAGGTCTTTTGCAGCAGATTTTCCCAATGCAATATGTCGTTTGATTTCTTGACTGCTGCTCCCAAGGGCAATATAAATGTATAGCATATGAAGTGTTGTTGGTACTTCGGTTAATTTCTCTACTCCACCACACGTTATCCAGGGAACATTGCAAAGCCTCTATTTTTGACAACTGTTTAAAATCCTGTCTTTGTTGTGGATGCCAGAGATCCAGAGATCACACGAATAATCCAACAGTGTAGAAGCTCTAGTTAGACAACTGAAGCAATATTTCCCAAACTTGGGGAAAGATCTTATATGAATATACTTAAATAGTTATGTATTTATTTTACAATTATCTTCCACTTAGGTCCAGTGATACTGGCTCTCCATTTATGTCCATGATATAAAGTTTTACGGCAACTTTATTTAAGTTAAAAGTGGTGAATTCATTTAAAAAATATTAAGTAAATTGTAGTACAAGTGGTACGAAAACATGGCTAAAATAGTGACAGTGTTCGATGAATGATCAAAGCTTGTAAATACTCATTGCAGGTCATCTTTTCTGTTTCTTTTTGACCTGGTTCTTCACACACGGGACTGGCTGTTTCTGCTGATCACACAAGACGTCTGTTCTTGCTACACAAATCATTACTCGCTATGGCAGAAATACATACACCACTGAATGTGGAAAGCAATGAGTTTATGTAGGAATGTTATGCTTCATTTGGAAAGCTAGAATAATAATTAACGTAATAATTAACCCTTTGGCTGCAAGGGTAGAGGAAGATGTGGAGAAGCTTTGAGCCAGAAGTTAAACAGCAGACTTTAATGACACGCAGGCACGATAGTGCTGCTGTCTAGGATTGGTCTGTAGATACCACAGCAAAATCCTGCCTTCATCACAACTCTTGGGCAATCTTATCCTGGAGACTACACCTGCTAACCGGCAATTGGATGGTGATTCATGCTTTTCAAATTTATAGTAATACAAGCATAGGAACAAACCTGTAGGTAAACACACCAAACTCTTCACAGTCATTATTCTTGAGGGTAGGAAATTCACCTCCTAATGACCAAAATGGATGTTAGAACAGACTCTGAAATTTGCTCCTGAACATAGAGTAGCTAAAGCGAATGGAAGAAATGATGTAGTAAAAGAGCTGAACAGAAGATTTCAAAGAGCGACCCTAGAAGATAAAGTATTATAATCAGATATGCAAAGACCTAGAGTTAGAAAACCTAAAGGGAAGAATATGCTCAGCATTTCTCAAGCTGAAAGAACCAAAGAAAAAATTCAAGCCTCAGGTTGCAACACTGAAGGATTCTACGAGGAAAATATTAAACGATGCAGGAAGCATCAAAAGAAGATAGAAAGAATACACAGAGAGACTATATCAAAAAGAATTTCCATTTCAGGAGGTAGCATATGATCAAGAACCGATGGTACTGAAGGAAGAAGTCCAAGCTACACTGAAGCCATTGGTAAAAAACAAGCCTCTAGGAACTGATGGAATACCAAGCGAGATGTTTCAACAAATGGATCCAGCACTGGAAGCATCACTCGTCAGTGCCAAGAAATTTGGAAGGCAGCTACCTGGCCAACCAACAGGAGGAGATCCATATTTGTGCCCATTCCAAAGAAAAGTGACTCGACAGAATGTGGAAATTATCAAACAATATCATTAATATCACATGCAAGTAAAATTTTGCTGAAGGTAATTCAAAAGTGGTTGCAGGAAACTGCCAGAAATTCACGCTGGATTCAGAAGATGACCTGGAATAAGGGGTATCATTGCTGATGTCAGATGGATCTCAGCTGAAAGCAGAGAATATCAGAAAGATGTTTACCTGTGTTTACCTAACTATGCAAAGGCATTCAACTATGTGGATCATAACAAATTATGCATAACATTGCAAAAAAATGGGAATTCCACACTTAATGTGCTCATGCAGAAACTGTACACAGATCAAGAGGCAGTCATTTGAACACAAGAGGATATTGTGTAGTTTAAAATCAGAAAAGGTATGCAGCAGGGTTGTATCCTTTCACCATACTTATTCAATCTGTATGCTGAGCAAATAATTCGAGAAGCTGAACTATATGAAGAAGAATACAGCATCGGGATTGGAGGAAGGCTCATTAACAACTTGCAGTATGCAGATAACATAACCCTGCTTGCTGAAAGTGAAGAGGACTTAAAGCATTTACTGATGAAGAGCAAGGACTACAGCCTTCAGTATGATTACACCTCAACGTAAAGAAAACAAAAATCCTCACAACTAGATTGATAAGCAACATCATGATAAATGGAGAAAATAGGGAAGTTGTCGAGGTTTTCATTTTACTCAGATCTACAATCAACGCCATTGGACCAGCAGTCAAGAAATCAAATGACATACTGCATTGGGCAAATCTGCTTCAAAAGACCTCTTTAAAGTGTTAAAAACCAAAGATGTCACTTTGAGGACTAAAATGTGCCTGACCCAAGCCACGGTATTTTCAATCGCCTCACATGCATGCAAAAGCTGGACAATGAATAAGGAAGACCAAAAAAGAATTGATACCTCTGAATTATGATGATGGCCAAGAATACTGAATACACTATGGACCGCCAGAAGAATGAACACATCTGTCTTGGAAGAAGTACAGCCAGAGTGCTCCTTAGAAGCAAGGATGGCGAGATTTTGTCTCACATACTTTGGACACGTTATCAGGAGGGTTTAGTCCCTGGAGAAGGATATCATGCTTGGTAGAGGGTCAGTGAAAAAGAGAAAGACCCTCAACGAGATGGACTGACACAGTGGCTGCAACAATGGGCTCAGGCATAGCAGCAATAGTGATGATGGCACAGAACCAGGCAGTGTTTTGTTCTGTTGTACACAGGGTCCCTGTGAGTCGGAACTGACTTGATGGCACCTAACAACAACAACAACACAATGCTAAGGTTCAAAGAAGTAAAGTGATTTAGTCAATATGATATCCACATCTGAATATTCTATTTTTTTTATTGTTGCAGTTTAAATGAAGTTTACATTTCAAGTTAGTCTCCCATACAAAAATTTACACATACGTTGTTATGTGACCCTAGTTGCTCTCCCCATACTGTGACAGCACACTCCTCCTTTCCACCTCTGATTCTCCATGTCCACTTAACTAGCTCCTAACCCTCTCTGCCTTCCCATCTCAGCTCTGGACAGAAGCTCCCTGTTTAGTCTCTTGTATCTACTTGAGCTAAGAGGCACACTCCTCACGAGTATCACTTTATGTCCCACAGTCCAGACCAATCCTTGTCTGAAGAGCTGGCCTCGGAAATTGTTTTAGTTCTGGGCTGACAGAGAATCCAGGGGCCACGCTTTCTGGGGTTCCTTCAGTCTCAGTCAGACCATTAAGTCTGGTCTTCTTACTAGACTTTGAGTTCTGCACCCTACCTTTCTCCTGCTCCATCAGGGACTCTGTTATGTTTCCTGTCAGGGTGGTCATTGGTGGTAGCTGGGCACCATCTCGTTCTTCTTGTCTCAGGCCGATGAAGTCTTTGGTTTACGTGGCCCTTTCTGTCTCTTGAGCTAATACTTTGCTTGTGTCTTTGGTGTTCTTCATTCTCCTTTACTCCAGGTGGTTGGGACCAATTGATTCATCTTAGATGGCCGCTTGCAAGCTTTTAAGACCCTAGATGCCACTCACCAAAGTAGGATGCAGAACGTTTTCTTAATAAGCTTTGTTATGCCAATTGACCTAGATGTCCCCTGAAAGCATGGTATCCAGACCCCTACCCCAGCTACTCTATCCCTCAGTGTTTGATTGTATTCAGGAAACTTCTTAGCTTTGGTTTAGTCCTGTTCTGCTGATTTCCCCTGTAGTGTGTGCTGTCCTTCCCTTCACCTAAGGTAATAACTCTTATCTACTATCTAGTTAGTAAATAACCCTTACCATCCCTCCCCACCCTTGTAACCATCAAAGAATGCTTTCTTCTCTGTTTAAACCTTTTCTTGAGTTCTTATAATAGTGGTCTTATACAATATTTGTCCTTCTGTGACTGACTAAATTCACTCAGCATAATGCCTTCACGTTATAAGATGGTTCACGGCTTCAGCGTTGTTTTTTACCATTGCATAGTATTTCATTGTGTGGATATACCATAATTTGTTTATCCATTCATCCGTTGATGGGCACCTAGGTTGTTTCCATCTTTTTGCTGTTGTGAACAGTGCTGCAATGAACATGGGTGTGCATATATCTATTCACGTGACAGCTCTAATTTCTCTAGTATATATTCCAAGGAGTGGGATAGCTGGATCTTATGGTACTTCTATTTCTAGCTTTTTAAAGAAGCGCCAAATCGATTTCCAAAGTGGTTGTACCATTTTACACTCCCACCAACAGTGTATAAGTGTTCCAGTCTCTCCACAACCTCTCCAACATTTATTGTTTTGTGTTTTTTGGATTAATACTAGCCTTGTTGGGGTGAGATGATATCTCACTGTAGTTTTGATCTGCATTTCTCTAATGGCTAATGATCGTGAGCATTTCTTCATGTGTCTGTTAGCCGCCTGAGTATCTTCTTTGGCGAAGTGCCTGTTCATATCCTTTGCCCATTTTTTAAGTGGGTTATTTGTCTTTTGGTTGGTGAGGTTTTGCAGTATCTTGTAGATTTTAGAGATTAGATGCTGATCGGATTTGTCGTAGCCAAAAATTTTTTCCCAGTCTGTAGGTTGTCTTTTGACTCTTTAGGTGAAGTCTTTTGACGAGCGTTAAGTGTTTGATTTTTAGGAGCTCCAAGTTATCTAATCTCTCTGCTGGTGCTTGTGCATTGTTACTTATGGTTCGTATTCTGTTTATGCCATGTATTAGGGCTCCTTGCGTTGTCCCTATTTTTTATTCCATGATATTTATCATTTTCGATTTTATATTTAAGTCTTTGATACATTTTAAGAGTTAATTTTTGTGCATGGTATGAGGTATGGGTCTTGTTTCAGTTTTCTGCAGATGGATATCCAGTTATGCCAGCACCATTTGTTAAAGAGACTGTCTTTTCCCCAGTTAACTGACTTTGGGCCTTTGTCAAATATCAGCTGCTCATAGGTAGATGAATTTATGTCTGGATTCTCAATTCTGTCCATTGGTCTATGTATCTGTTGTTGTCCTACTACCAGGCTGTTCTGACTACCGTGGCGGTATAATAGGTTCTAAAATCAGGTAGTGTGAGGCCGCCCACTTTGTTCTTCTTGAGCAATGCTTTACTTATTCGGGGCCTCTTCCCTTTCCATATGAAGTTGGTGATTTGTTTCTCCATCTCATTAAAAAATGCCACTGGGGCAGCATGGTTGTCCGATTCCCACTTCTGTCTTTTTGAATATATGCCAAATAAAACTTTCTTTTTGCTTTACAAAAAAAAAAAATGTCAGTGGAATTTGGATCGGGATTGCATTGTATCTGTAGATTGCTTTGGGTAGAATTGACATTTTCACAATGTTGAGTCTTCCTATCCATGAGCAAGGTCACATCTGAATATTCTAGCAAAACACCGTAATAAACAAAACAGACTCAGTCCCTGTTCTCATGGGGCTTACATTCTACTGGGATCTCTTTCTGAAATAAGTTAGATCAGTAGTTCTCAAACAGAAGTGATTTTGCCTGACAGGGGAAGTTGGCAATATCTGGAGACATTTTTGGTTGTCACACCTGAGGAAGGGTGTTAGTGGCATTTAGTGAGTAGAGGCCAGGGATGCTGCTAAACATCCTACAATGCACAGGACAGCTCCCTGTAACAAAGAATTACCCAGCCCCAAATGCCAATACTGCCAAAATTGAGAAACCTTGAGTTAGATCAACTATTTTCTTCAATGTAGGTATAAAGAATGGAATTTAAAATTCATTTAAAATAAGGAGCCCCAAATACACATGATAGAGATTCTATCTTGTAGAAATTGGTGAATTGGAGTAGGAAGTTGAAGAGATTTTTCCAAAAGAAAAGTGTTAAAAACACTAATTAGACAATGTGAGGGAAGATTTATCTGGCTATAAACAATACTGGCAAACTGCTTAATAACAGCAAACTTTACATGTGAACAGTGTTTTCATGCTATAGAATCTCTGAATTTCCCAGCAATCGAACCATAAGGAAAATGAGAACCATACACCCAGGTAACCAAAGACCTACTCTTTCCACAGCCTTGGAACACCACCATTGCTCATTGTGGGAACTGACTTTAATTCAAATATCTAATTTCTGCAAAATCAAGGAATCTTTGTAGGTAAAAATATCTTAGTAAGACAGTGGGACAGCTTATTTGAATGTTTTATATTCTGAGCGGAGAGAAGGAAGTGAAGTGAGGTTATTCTGAGCCTTACAACTGTGAACCCCAGAGCTATCTGGTGACCTAACAGCGTCATGTTTACCAGGGCTTAGTGCAACAGACTTTTCAGGCCACAACAGATAAGAAATGGGTGATCCAACGGAGTTTGCCTTCCCTTTGGCTGTAACAGGCCAGGCTTTTTCCTAAACATAAGTTTTAGGATGCCAATCAACTCTCATGGAAAAAACAAGCAGGAAATCAAATAATGACCATAAGCTAATCAGTAGCTGGGAATAAGTTTTGAGTGTTATGCTTACACTCATAAACATGTGTGACCCTGAACAAGTTATTTCCCCATCTTTAAGCCTGTTTCCTTGTATGTAAAATGAGAAGGGTGGATCTGATGACTTTTGAAATCCTATGAATCACATGTTGACAGAATAAATTATGCTCATTGTCATTAAGAAGTGTTCAGGATCACCTCTCTCTCTCTTTCCTCTGCTTAATTTCAAACACAAAGGCTACATGAGCTCTTATATTTGGGTCAAGTGCTAAAAACCCAATAACAAAAATATATAAAGGAAAAAAAAATGTAAAGAACAAGGCCAGAAGTTGTGCCCCTATCTGATTTTACTCTGCTTGGGGTCAAGGCTGCCCCTTTGTTACAAGAAAGATCTATTAAAATTGCATTGAGAGTACTGTGCAACCCCATTATCACGACCAGAAAATCACCTGAAGCCCCATCTGATCTGTTCATCTTTCCAACCGGGGTAGAGGTTGCAGCTGTGTGTGGAGGTGTACTCACGTCCTATCTGGAGTCTTTATTTTGTCTTGGGTGTTTGTACTTGTGTACGGCTGGGTTGATCTTGCCAGTTTGTGAGGGTATATATGTTTGGCACAGACCTCAAATCAAAACCAACAACTTTTGTTCATAGACTTTCAATCTGCAAAGTTGTTCTTTTTTTTTTTTTTTTCCTGGAGACTCTCAATTCTCCAACTCTTCTAAATTCTAGGGGGATTCCAAAAACTGAGTACCACACCCAAGAGGAGACATTACGTCCCTGTTTCCCTGCTGAAGACAACTGCAGGGCCCTTCCTCGGTATAGGCCAATGTTTCCACCAGTAAGAACTTTCCCTGGTAACTTTCAGGGTTCTGGGTTTGTTGCCCCCCAGCTGGCTTCCAGAACCTTTGTTCACACACCGCAGTATGGTCTGGGGAGTTCCCTGGAAAAGCTTTGCTAGCAAAATGAAGTTTGTTTCTTGTTTTTATTTTTTCCCCCAATGTTTCTATTGGTCTGGAGACCAAATGTGTAAGGAGGCAACTCTAGTTTCAGTAAGGAAGAAAATGAAGCTTTCCTAACCCAAAGCAAGAAAAAAAAGGTAACTCATCATCCAGCAATAAGGCCCAAGTAGTAAATGCCAGTTATTATTTTATGGCCCTTAAAGAACCAGGTCAAACAAACTCTATGCCCCCAAGTAACCCTGAAACC
Source organism: Trichechus manatus latirostris (assembly GCF_000243295.1). Lineage (NCBI taxonomy): Eukaryota > Metazoa > Chordata > Mammalia > Sirenia > Trichechidae > Trichechus > Trichechus manatus. The sequence continues at coordinate 11,455,905 of NW_004443956.1, read as the reverse complement.
AGGTGGTTCCAGCTCTTTAGGCTCCTTTTCCAAAAATTTGTACAGCAGCTTCCTGGAGCTGGCTGGAAGGAGTGGAGACTTGGAATCAGTCCTGGGTTTGTAAATCTTTAGCTAACAGGGGCTGAAGTCAATGCTTTTTTAAAAAAATAAAAAAGATAATGAGTCGTTATTTTAAATTACCCTGGGGCTTGCAAACATTTTGATTCCTCACTGTCCCTGTAGAAGACCTTTGTTTTTCTCACCATCAGTGATACCTCTCTGAGTGAGCTCTAGAATGTGCCATGCCTTCAAACAAAGTCTCACGGTTTGAGTCTCTTGTCTTTCAACATGCTGATTCGCTCTGGCTACACTTTTGGAAATAGGCAGCCTTAGGGAGGACTTTGTGACCAGTATTATGATTTTGCTGTGAGCTTGCCAGTCCTCTTCCGATTCCGGCCGAGTCAGTCCTGTTGGGTCTTGATGCTTATGCTCTTTTTGTTTACTCCACAGGGGATTTCGTCACAGTGCCTCCGGGAATGGACCACATACAATTTTCTGCATATACTATGGGACTCAATTGCAAAATGTATTCCAAGTGTTAGGCAATCCCTCCCCAACCTCCTTCCAAAATAGTACTTTTATTCTATATTTTATCTGCTCCCAATGGTAACTTTTGCCTCCTCTGCAGGAAAAAAAAAAAGAAAAAAAAGTCTGTGCTGGATTTTATAGCCCTGAATTGAGGATGATGTGGCTTGAAGTCTGGAGAGTGACTTTCTGGGGAGGTTTCTTTCTTTCTTCAGGACATCCTTTGAGTTGGTTCCATCATATAAATGTAGTGTTGTGACCAGTTCAAGAAGGAGCTACTGCAATTTTACATTTGGACCCAAACATTACAGATTTGGTGGAATGAGAATCATAGGCTGGCTTTTGGATTGGATCCATCCAATCCAGGTCTCCAGTGTGAGAGAGGGCAATTCTACCAGTTAGCAGATCAGAACAACTAGAGATGGGGGTTTTCCTGTACTCAAATAGAACACGGAGGCGCTTGATCATTAATCCACATCAGAAACACTTTGGGAAGTCCCAGTTAGTGTTTTGGGTGCACAAAAACCAAGTCTGGGCTAATTGTAAACCCCACGGGATCCTGGAGCAACATCACTTCAGTCCATTTGAAATCCTTTCCAAGAACATGAAGAATGTCCTCAGGTGAGTCCAGCCCTCATTTTCTGAGCACACTGCAGTCATTAAGACGGATATTGTTGACTTGGCTCACAGCCCCATTTTTCTTTTCCATTGTTATTATTCCTTCAGGAGAGATTTAAGCCTTTATACTTGGGTTTGGAAACAAACCCAGGCTACCTCTGTGCTGTAATTGCAAAATACAATATATGAAAGTGAATTCACAGGGTAAAAATTCCCAGCAAATGCCAACAATCAGGTGCATTGTTACTGCTCTGCTTTCAACTCTGCGATGGCTCCCTATTTCACTCAAGTACAAGCTGAAGTCTTTACAGGGGCTACAAGGCTCTGTACACTGGCCTTGTCTCCTATGCCTTTCCCCTTGTCCTCTCCTTGCTTTTTTCTTTTTGTGTGTGTGTGAAAAAAAAAAAAGTCTCATTTTAATGCAAAAAGTTGTTATTTTTTTTAAAAGGATTTTTGTTCATGTTTCTGATTTTAATAGCTGAATGTTTTGTTTGCTCCTTCATTTTCTTCGTGCCCAGGAGGCTTTGAGGAATCCTTGGCTCAGAATTCTGAGTTTTGTTTGTTTTTAATTTTATTATGCTTTAGGTGAAAGTTTACAGTGCAAATTAGTTTCTCATTCAAAAATTTATACACAAATTGTTTTGTGACATTGGTTGCAATCCCCGCAATGTGTCAGCACTTTCTTTTCCACCCCAGCCTCCCCATGTCCCTTTGTCCAGTTTTCCCATCCCTTCCTGGCTTCTCATTTTTTGGCTTTTGCCCATTTGGTCTTGTATACTTGATTGAACTAAGAAGCACTTTCCTCATGCATGTCATTATTTGTTTTATAAACCTGTCTAATCTTTGACTGAAAGGTGGACTTCGGGCGTGGCTTCAGTTCTGAGTTAGCAGGGTGTCGGGGGCCATAGTTTCGGGGGTTTCTCCGGTCTCTGTCAGACCAGTTAAGTCTGGTCTTTTTTTCTGCAAGTTTGAATTTTGTTCCATATTTTCCTCCATTCTGTCCGGAACCCTCTATTGTGATCCCTGTCAGAGAGGTTGGTGGTGGTAGCTAGGCACCATCTAGTTCTTCTGGGCTGGTAGAGGCTGTGCTTCCTGTGGTCCCTTAGTCCTTTGGACTAATATTTTCCTTGTGTCTTTGGTTTTCTTCATTCTCCTTTGCTCCGATGGGATGGGACCAACAGATGTATCTTAGGCGGCTGCTTCTCCTTGCTGTTTCTTGAGCATGCCAGCCACGTGCTTGCCTTTGTATTAACTGTTCCTCTGCCCCCAGATATCCACGTGGCTTGCTCTTTCATTCTTCCAAGATTTTGCTAACATCTCCTTTGCTCAATCAGGCCTACCCTGACTACTTTACTTAATATTGCAACCTGTTTCCCTAACTCTCCCAGTGCTCCTGATTGCCCTACTCTGCTCTTATTTTTCCCAAAGTACAGTCCTGCGCCACATAACGTCTGATCAGGCAACATCTGACCGCATATACATCCGTGGTCCCGTAAGGTTGTAACAGAGTTCAGAAATCCCAATCAGAGAACAGGTCATAGCGGATGTAACTGGATGTAGCGAATGTAACAGCTTCCCACATGCAACACATATAATCCATGTCTCTTGTATGCAAAGCAATTGTGCTGCCAGGCGTACAATGGTACAGTACATATACAACCTATAACATATACGTCTTGATAGTCATAATAAATGCCTATGTTACTAGCTTATGTATGTACTGTGCTGTACTTTATATTGTTATTTTCATGTGAACTTTCCCTACTCACAAATAAAAAGTGTACTGTATAACAGTGTATGCTTCAACATGCAGGCAGCAGTATCCAATCTCATGCACTGCACGTCTGTTGACTGTTGTAGTGTTACCTCTCTGTTCAATTTTCTTTCAAAAAGTGCATCATGGCTCTCTGATGCAGCAAAACCAGCGCCAATGATAGCAGCAGCAAAAGGCAAAGGAGAAGTATCAATTTGGAAGTGAAACAAGAAGTATCCCGTATAGCTTTGCTAAGTATATAATGCAGTGTTCCCACGACGTCCAAATCCTATAACGTCCTATTTCACAGAACATATCGTGGACATTAAGCAATGCATGACTGTACTTAAAAATACTCTGTAGCTTAATTATTTTTATGTTATTATTGTTTGTCTCCCCCCACCAGAACGCAAGCTCCGTAAGGACAGTAATTTTTATTTACTTTGTTCACTGATAAATGACACATGCCTAGAACGGTGCCACAGTACTGGGTACATAGAACGAATTAAACAAAAACAAACAAATAAACAAATTAAATTAAATGTGAATGCTTCAGTGTACTCAAGCTACTGGCCTTTTACCTCAAAGCAACCTCTCTGCTCTTCCAAAGTAGGAAAGTTCAGAACTGCGGATATTTTCTAAGGACACAGTGGCTTGGTCATGGTTGGGGATATTCTGGTTAAAAAAAAAAAAAAAAGGAAAGAAGAACCTTCTGAGTTTATCAAGAAAATAATGACCAGTTGCAAGAACACATAGTAAATGTTGTTCTTAATATTGGGTTTGGTGTTAGGGTGCCCTAAAGACCTGGTCCCATTTAGGAATGGCTTGCATTTCAGTTATTCATCGGAGGGATGTATAGTTGGGGTGTTTTTAGGTTGCAAGCAACAGAAAACTCAACACACACTGGTTTTCGAAAACACTTTTCTTTTACACCCAACCAATGACCCAGCAATTTCATTTTTAGGTATCTACCCAAGAGAAATGAAAACATATGTTCACAAAAAAAATTGTAAAGAAATGTTCCTAGCAGTTTTATTCACAGTAGATGTAAACTGGGAACAGCCCAGGCATCCATCAGTAGGAGAGCAAATGAGCTATGAAATGTTCATACAATGGAATATTGCACAGCATTAAAAAGGAACAGGATACATGCAACAGTACAGGTAAACCTAAAAACTATTATGCTGAGAGAAGCCTTACACAAAAAGAATATACTGTATGATCAGTTTATATGAAATTCTAGAACAGGCAAAACTATGGTGGAAAAATATGAGAACAGTGATAGTCTCTGGGGGCTTGGCGTGGGGATGGACAGGGAAGGGGCATGAGGAAACTTTTTAAGGTGATGACAATGTTCTATATTTTGATGGGGTTTGAGTTATTCAGATGTATACATTTGTCTAAACTCAGCAAATATGTAACTAAGATTTGTGCATTTCAGGGTATGTAGATTTTACTTTAGAAGAAAAATTACAAACAAATATTGATTCCTAGTTACTCGTATGTATGCTGAAATATTTAGGGGGTTAACTCTACAGATGTCTGCAATTTACTTTGAAACGCATCAAAAATAAGGTAGACTGATGGATAAAAGAATGGATATGTGGATATTGTTGTTGTGTGCCGTTGAGCCAATTTTGTCTCATAGCGACCCTATAGGACAAAGAGGAACTGCCCCATAGGGTTTCCTAGGCTGTAATCTTACAGGAGCAGATCACCAGGTCTTTTCTCCCATGAAGCAGCTGGTGGGTTCGAACCACCGAACTTTCAGTTAGTGGCCAAGTGCTTAACCACTGTGCCACCAGAGCTTCTTGGATATACGGATAGATACACGATAAAGCAACTACAGCAAAACGTTAAGGATAGAAACTAGGTGGTAGCTATATAAGTGTCACTGTAAAAGTCTTTCAAATCTACTGCATGTTGAAAAAATTCATAATATAATGTTGAAATAAGGACAAAGGCAATCATTGGTTCATGTAACCAGGAAGCCCAAAGTTGGGCCAGACTTCATGAAGCCACTTGCAGGAGTAAAAAGGGGACCCCAGAGCTACATGTGCCCCAGCAAGTCCCTATTTCTCCCAAAAACACTAACAACCTCACTACTGCAACCAGCCTGAAGAACCATCAGGAACAATTTCATTCTGTCTTTTATCTCAGTTTTCATCAGACACCTTATGAAGCCTACTATCCCAAGAATCCACCTCCCATTTGTTAGTTTGTTGCACTGCGGTGGCTTATGTGTTGCTATGATGTTGGAAGCTATGTCACCAGTATTTCAAATAACAGCAGGGTCACCCATGGTGAACAGTTTTTAGTGGAGCTTCCAGACCAAGACAGACTTGAAAAAAATCCTAGCAATCTACTTATGAAAACTCTATAGATCACAACAGAATATTATCTGATATAGTGCTGGAAGATGAGGCCCCTAGACTGGAAGACGCTCAAAATATATAGTGGCTACAACAATGGACTCAAGCTGACCAAAGATTGTGAAGATGGAACAGGACCAGGCAACATTTGATCCCATCATACATGAGGTCACCTTGAGTTGGAGCTGACTCAGGTGCAGCTAACAAAAACAACAATCCCAGAATATCCCTCATCACTAGGGCCTTCATGCAGTCCTGTACATTGTCCACTATTCCCCTATACCCAGACTCTACCACTGGGTCCCTTGTACTCATAGTCTGTTATGATCAAAATATCTCATATCTTTAACCTCTTTTCTGAATGTCCCCTTCACCTTTTTGCTCTGAAACCGGGATCTCCCATGAGGATGCTGCTTCCCTGTAGCCCTTTCAAGTGGTGGCTGTTTTTTCACAGCTGCTGGGCCTGGTGGGAGTAGGTGACTTCCTTGCTCCTATTGCCACTTCTCAACCATTCCTCTCTTCTCGAACTTTGCAGCTCATGCTGTCGGACCAAATCACCACTTCTCCAAGAGGAGTCACCTAGACAACTAATTCATGCTCCTCTTACCAACATCCCTTCCACACTTGACACTGTTAGCTAAAGACCATGTCCTCCACTTTGTTGAGGATCCCATCCAATCTCATTATTCAACGATATTGCTAAAGAAATTGTCCCCATCTTTCTTGCAACACCAGCCCCCCCATCATTGCTATCAGCACATAAACATGTGAAAACTATGTGTAATACTTCTCATAAAAAATATTCTCCCTGGATGCCACATGCCTTTTCAGATACGGGCCCATTTCTCTGCTCTCCTTTCCAGGAAAACTTGATATATTGTATTGCCTTTTGCCTCTTCTTCCTTTCCTTTTATTCTCTCCCATTCCAAGCAAGTTCCTGTAGCCACTGCTCCACCAAAACAACTTTTGCTATAGTCACCAATGACCTTCTTGTTGCCAAATATTATGGCCAAATCAGTGGCATCATACTTCACTTATTAGCTCCTTTAGACACAGATGATCACTCTCTCCTTGAAACACTTTCTTCCTCTGGCTTCCCTTGGTTTTCATCCTACCTCACAGGCAGCTCTTTTCCAGGTTTCTTTGTGGGATACTACTCATCTCACTCACCTCTTTAAATGCCTCAGGACTTAGCTGCTTCTTTAGTTTATCCATATTCAGTTCTTAGTTTATATCATCTGTCTGTCAAGACTTTCATCCGTTTGTCAAGACCTCTGAACTCTACACTCATATATCCAACTGCTATGTCATCTTGAATGTCCAACAGTCATTTCAAACCTAATATGTCCAACTTCTGATTCCCACCAATCTTTTCTTCCTGCAGTCTTTTTCATTTTAAGAATGATAAATCCATTCTTTTATCTGTTATAGTCCGAAAACCTTGGAGACACCCTTGACTCCTCTCTCTCTCATAATGATAAATCTTGTTGGTGCCACATTCAGAATATATCTAGAATCTGAGCACTTCTCACTACTTTTGCCTGGCAAATCTGGACCAAATTATCATTCTTTCTCACCTAATTGGTTGGCCTGCTTCCACGCTTGTCCTTCTACAGTTTGTGCCAAATATTGGAACTAGAGAGATTCTTATAACTTGGATCATGCATTTCTCTGATCAAAACTGTTCAGTGACTTTTCATCTTCCCATTAAAAGCCAAGGTCCTTACAATGACATATGTGGAGTTTGTACTCTGTCAACTGGTTAAGCTGGAACTACTTTTCCCAGAATCCTCTTCCCTGAATGGTTCTGGGTTAGAGTTGGCCACAGAAGAATTTGTGCAAGATTTGGAAGACAGAAGGGCAGCAGTTGCCATTACTCTCTGAAGGTCAAATATGGTAAAGGACAGACCCAAAGGCTGTCCACACTCTCCTCTGGCCCTTGTATGGCTCTCTTTTGTTCCTGCCTGGGCCCATCACAGATGCTTGTCTGTGGACACACCGGGGTGGTATCTATCCACAGCAACAGCTTTTGGTAAACTCCTCTGCCAGCTCCTTTCTGAAGTCCCATTCCAGCAAACAGACATACTTATCTCCCAAATCCCCCTGCAGGCTCTCACTCATTCAGTCACAACAGGACTGGGTAGTGACTCTTCTCTGACATCAAATACTACCTTCCAGGTCATTACTCCCCCAGCTCCTCCCATAGTTGTGTAAGGTCTAATTCCTATAATAAAGCCCTTATTCCAAAATGTTCATAGTGGTTCTCCTTCTTTGACTGAACCCTGACTAACAGGATCTATAAACCCCTTGCTTCTTCTCTGAAATAATCTCCCACCATGTTCCACTGGCTCACGTTGTTTCAGTCATTGACTTTCTTGCTGTGCCTCATACACATCAAGTAGTCTGCTCCCACCCCAAGAGGCAGGGCCATACTTGGTGCTTCCTCCGCCTAGAATGTTATTTGCAGATAGTCATAGTGTTCACTCCCTTACTTTCCTCAGATCACTGTTGAGTAGCATTCCTGATATAAAATAGCAACTCTCCCCCCTCCCCACCCTTGGCTCTCTCTATCCCCCTTACCGTGTGCTATTTTCCTCTATAATACCTATCACCGCTTAGCATGGTATTTATTTATTTACTGGCTGCCTTTCCACAAGGAGTTCTTTCCTAGGGTTAACTTGGGGTTTCAGGAAGTTCTCAGTAGGAAAGTAACCATATCCTCATGTTTACAAACTTCTAACTGAAATTTTGCATTTCCTTCAATTATGAGTGAAGACAGCAAACAACATGATTTTAGCAGTGCCTGTGACTTAACAACAGAAGGCACAGCTTTGTTTCCTATCACATTATAGTTGTTGACAAAACCTTGAAATATCATTTATGCTCATCACTTTGAAGTTACAGTAGTCATTAGGCTCACATAGATGGTATGTGGTCCAAACCCTCCTGTCTAGAGACACAAGACATGACTGGCCAACTACTGAGTACCTCTATGCATGGATATCATTTAGCCACCAAAGGTATGCATTCACCCAGAAGTGCCTTAGAAGAAAGGCCTGGCAATCTACCACTGAAAATCCTATGGAGCACAGTTCTACTCTGACACTTACGGGGTCACCATGAGTTGGAACTGACTTGCCAGCAACTGGCACTAGTACTGGTATAAAAGGAATTCATTTACTGAACAGAATCTATGTCAGCTTGGATGATCATAAAGGTTTTTTTTCAACTCCAAAATCCAATGCTATAGAGTTAGACTTTGCCCAAGACGTCAAAATTCTGATCATAGTTAATTAAGGGCAGAATATAATGTTTACCTTCTAAGACAAACTCATTTTAAGATTAAAAACATAGTATCTTTGTGCTGTTTCATACTATTTATTCTCCCTCTGAAAACTCCTTCTTCGAAGGAACTGACCACAAAAAGTCTTTTTAATTATGATGATGAACTGGAGAACGCCCTCCGCCCCTCATTCCAATTCATAAATTAAAGCACAGACATCAAGAGATACATGCTATGAGTTTGAAAAAAACATGCTTGCCTTATAGTCTTAGGAATAGCCTTGTACTAGTCCAGTCTTCTCACACAGGGTTTTGAACTGGTTCTTCCCGGTTCATTCACCGTTGAGGAAGCAACACAGGAACAGACCCGAATGTTAAAAATTTGGGTGAACTGGAACCATAACCGGAACAGGAAAAATTATGGGTCAAAGCCCTACTAGAAACTTAATCACCCTATTAGAAAACAAGGGCAGCACACACGTTGCATAGCAAATAAATCTCTTGCCCATCTGGTTCCGCACACAGTTGGAAACAGCCGTGCCTCCCTCAAAGATGGCGGCTAACCTCGCCGCTTGGAATGTGTGTTGCGCTCCTCAGTACTGGCAATAATCCAATCTCAAGTATCAGGCTCCTGAAAGGGCCCACTACACCTCTTTTGAGTCTTCCATTTAAGGGCTTTGACCCGTAATTTTTCCCATTCCGGTTACAGTTCTAGATCACCCAATTTCAACTTACAGTGACCCCATGTGTGGTCTATCAGGTTTTCAAGGCTCTAACCTTTTGGAAGCAGATTGCCAGGCCTATCTTCCGAGACCCACTGGGTGGGTTCGAACCACCAACCTTTAGTTAGTAGTCGGGCACTTAACTGTTTGTGACACCCAGGAGCGCCATAGATGATCTCTTAAAACAAAGGTTGCTGGGTCCCATCCCTACCTAGAGTTTCTGATTCAGTAGATCTAGGATGGGGCCTAAGAATTTGTACTTCTAACAATTTTCCAGGTGATATCAATGCTGCTGTTCTGGGGAGCACACTTTGGAAAACTGATAGTTGTTTCTCCAAATGTGGGGCCAATTATTATAAGCTAAAAACTCAATACAGTGAAAGGTATAATCTAGTCACTTTTAAGGCTCAGTTTTCCTAATGTATTCTGGCGTAGTCAGGCTTCCTTTTTCCGACGCAATGCTGCTTTTTCCATGCAGCTCCAGTATAATCACACAGAATATGATTTTGTTTTTTGTCTCTGCAACAGACTATATGCTCATTCAGGCAGAGTCTGAGTCTTACTCATCTGATCAGGCAGGGCTCAGCTGCAGGAAACAGAACCCACACTTGCCATAATAAGCAGGGTAAGGGTCTTGGTACCGTAACTGGCTACCTACACAAAACAGTTGAAAGGGCTAGAGGTACAGGCACTGTGCTAGGCCTCCAAAAGTGACCCCCAGATGTGCTCTCACAAACAGGTCCACCAGAGTAGATGTGGGTGAGGAGGCCACTGCAGTAACTGCTGATGTGAAAAGAAAAAAAAAAAAAAAAGCCACCATTGCTGCAATACTTGGACTAGAATGATTTGCTCTTAACACAATTGTCTTCTGATGCCCATAAAACATAAATCTATGTTTTATGTTTAATGTGTCAACACTATCATTGTTTTAAAAGAAAATTCAAAGTCATCACATTTGTACTTGCCAGTAGAAAAAGAGCCAAAACAGCAGGAAGATGGTCTCTGCCCTACTTACACTTTCTAAATCACATGTATCTGATTGGTGGAAGCTATTTTGCATCCAGAACCCTAGCTGCAAAGGAGTATGGGAAATACAGTCTTGTACTTTTCAGCAATAGAGGAGAGAAAACCAGAAGGAAGTTGAAACATATCAACTACCTCATATTTGTGTATGTCCCCAGGGCCCAACAAAGTACCTGGTACAAAAAAAAAGCCTCAGTAAATGTTTGCTGAGTCAATGAACAAATGTCTGAAGATCATTAAACAGGAAAATAATGTTCACCCTGCTGGCACAGTGGTTAAGCATTTGGCTGCTAACAAAAAGGCTGGCAGTTCGAATCTACAGCTGCTCCTTTGAAGCCTTATGGGGGAGTTCCACTTTGTCCTATAGGGTCGCTATGAGTTGGAATTGACTCGACGGCAACGGGTTTGGCTTTTTTTTTAAATTTACTGAAAGAATATTTTAACAGTTTAGAGCAGGGGTTAGCAAACTATGGCTTCTGGGCCACATTCGGCCCATTGCCTGTTTTTGTGAAATTCTATTGGCGTACAAACACATTCATTCATTTACGTATTGTCTATGGCTGCCTTCTTGCCACAAGGGCAAAGCTGAGTAGCTGCAGCAGAGTCAAAAATGTTTACTACGTGGCCCTGTATAGAAAAAAAAAATTTGTCCACCCCTGGTTTAGACTAACCTGACTGGTCACATGAAAAAAACTAATCAATTAGGTTAAAGGATTCATTTAGATCTATTTAGCTGGGTTGATTTGAGCCCGGCAGTGAAAGAGAAGGCTCGGATTAAATTTAGCAGACCCATTCAGAACTAGCAGCACCTCTTCTGCCCAGGAATCCACCACTTGGCAGGATTTGATTAATTTCAAGAATCACCTAAGGCCAGATAGGACTCTGTTATTGATATCCTCGCCTTACCCTGGCATCCACCCCCTTACCTTTCCTTAGGGCCTCTCCTCCCTTTATTCACCACAGGTGGCATACTCATTAGAGGAATTGCATCCCTTAGAAATGCAATATTCCTGAAAAATCTTGCCATAGGTAAGGGCTTTTCTGAACATAAAGTCAAACCTTCAGTACAACCCTATAAGGAGGTAATAGCATTTAGAAATAAACAACTTAAAATATCTTAACAAGAAAGCAATCTAGCAATGATTCATACTTTGGGGATTTCCAAGTTACTTTTTTCCCTCATGAAAGAAATGTGACATTGTATTCAGAATTAGCATTTTCACTGTTTTAAGAACACCAGATCAAAGTGCCTTCTCTCATTCAGGTCACAAGAATTTTGAGATGATATGATCAACTCCTGTGGCTGATTTTTCTCTACTGAAAATCTCTGGCACCAGAGGAAGACTCACCGGGCTGTCATTGCTCGACCACTTGGATAAGAAACTTGTAAACACATCACACATTGAAAGAAAAGTCACAGGGAAAGAAAAAAAACCACTGTGGTTCATTTCAGCAAATGCAACCAAGGTGTACAAATCAATTAACATGATAACAGCAGGACATGGTGGTAACACCAGAACCACTCCTTCCTTGTGCAGGCTTTCTAAAGCACTTCCCCATATGCTCCCTTATTTGATCTTCCCAATATCCAGAGAAGATGGGCAGAGCAGTTCCAAACAGATGAGAAGGAGCCAGTCACCACAGAACTTCAGTTTCTTTATGATAGGACAAAATGATGGAAAGAGGTTTTTCTAAAGAAAACTATATTAATCTGATTAATAGCATTCTGATATCTGATTATTAGCTTTCCTAAGAGTTTGGCTGCTAACCAAAAGGTCGGCAGCTCGAATCCACCAGGTACTCCCTGGAAACCCTATGGGGCAGTTCTAGTTTGTCCTACAGGGTCGCTATGAGTCGGAATTTACTCAACGGCAACGGATTTGGTTTTCTGGTTTTATGAAGCTTCTCCCCCACACGTCTTGTCAATTCATCGTACTGTGGGGGCTTTCATGTTGCTGTGATGCTGGAAGCTATGCCACCGGTATTCAAATACCAGGAGGGTCACCCATGGTAGACAGGTTTCAGCAGCGCTTCCAGACTAAGTCAGACTAGGAAGAAGGACCTGGCGGTCTGCTAATGAAAAGAATTAGCCAGTGAAAACCTTATGAATAGCATATGAATAGCATATGTCTGATATAGTGCTGGAAGATGAACCCCTCAGGGTAAAAGGCACTCAAAATACAACTGGAGAAGAGTTGCTTCCTCAAAGTAGAGTCGACCTTATTGATGTGGATGGAGTCAAGCTTTTGATGTGGCAGGACTCAAAATGAGAAGAAACAGCTGTAAACATCCATTAATAATCAGAATGTGGAATGTGCAAAGTATGAATCTAGGAAAATTGGAAATCATCAATAATGAAATGGAACGCATAAATATTGATATCCTAGGCATTGGTGAGCTGAAATGGACTGGTATTAGCCATTTTGAATCAAACAATCATATGGTATACTATGACAGATTGAAGAGGAATGGCGTTGCATTCATTGTCAAAGAGAACATTTCAAGATCTAACTTGAAGTACAACACTGTCAGTGATAGGATCATATCCATATACCTACAAGGAAGACCAGTTAATATGACTATTATTCAAATTAACGCACCAACCTCTAAAGCCAAAGATGAAGAAACTGAAGATTTTTACCAACTTCTGCAGTCTGAAATTGATCGAACATACAATCAGGATGCACTGATAATTACTGGTGATTGGAATGTGAAAGTTGGAGATAAAGTTAGTTGGTAGTTGGAAAATATGGCCTTGGTGATAGAAACAATGCTGGAGATCGCATGATAGAATTTTGCAAGAACAATGACTTCATTGCAAATACCTTTTTTTCACCAACATGAATGGCGACTATACACGTGGACCTTGCCAGATGGAATACACAGGAATCAAATACATATAGTGGAAAGAAATGATGGAAAAGCTCGATATCATCAGTCAGAACAAGGCCAGGGGCCAACTGTGGAACAGACCATCAATTGTTCATATGCAAGTTTAAGTTGAAACTAAAAAAAGTAGAACAAGTCCATGAGAACCTAAGTATGACCTTGAACATATCCCACCTGAATGACCGAAGACCAGACGAGTTGTGGAATGGCATCAAGGATGTCATACATGAAGGAAACAAATGGTCATTATCATTAAAAAGACAAGAAAGAAAAGAAAAGACCAAAATGGATGTCAGAAGAGACTCTGAAACTTACTCTTGAACATTGAGTAGCTATAAGGGAAAGGAAGGAATGATGAAGTAAAAGGGCTGAAAAAATTTTAAAGGGCAGCTTGAGAAGACAAAGTAAAGTATTATAATGACATATGCAAAGACCTGGAGGTAGAAAACCAAAACAGAAGAACATGCTCGGCATTCCTCAAGCTGAAAGAATTGAAGAAAAAATTCAAGCCCTGAGTTGCAATACTGAAGGATTCTATGGCAAATATATTAAACGGTGCAGGAAGCATCAAAAGAAGGTGGAAGGAATACACAGAGTCAGTATACCAAAAAGAACTGGTTGACGTTCAGCCATTTCAGGAGGTAGCATATGATCAGGAACCAATGGTACTGAAGGAAAAAGTCGAAGCTGCACGGAAGGCAATGGCAAAAAACAAGGCTCCTGGAATTGACAGAATACCAATTGAGATGTTTCAACAAATAGATGCAGCACTGGAAGGGCTCACTCGTCTATGCCAAGTAATTTGGAAGACAGCTACCTGGCCAACTGACTGGAAGCGATCCGTATTTATGCCTATTCCCAAGAAAGGTGATCCAACTGAATGCAGAAATTATCGAACAATATCATTAATATCACAGGCAAGTAAAATTTTCTGAATATCATTCAAAGGCAGCTGCAAGAGTATATCAACAGGGAATTGCCAGAAATTCAAGCCGGATTCAAAAGAGGACATGAAACCAGGGATATCATTGCTGATGTCAGATGGATCCTGGCTGAAAGCAGAGAATACCAGAAAGATGTTTACGTGTGTTTTTATTGACTGTGCAAAGACATTCGACTGTGCGGATCATAACAAATTATGGATAACACTGTGAAGAATGGGAAATCTAGAACACTTAATTGTGCTCATGAGGAACCTGTACATAGATCAAGAGGCAGTTGTTCTAACAGAACAAGGGGATACTGTGTGGTTTAAAGTCAGGAAAGTTATGCGTCAGGGTTGTATCCTTTCACCATAACTATTCAAACTGTATGCTGAGCAAATAATCCAGGAAGCTGGACTATATGAAGAAGAACGAGGCATCAGGATTGGAGGAAGAATCATTAACAACCTGCGTTATGAAGATGATGCAACCTTGCTTGTTGAAAGTGAAGAGGACTTGAAGCACTGATGAAGATCAAAGACCACAGCCTTCAGTATGCATTACGCCTCAATGTAAAGAAACAAAAATCCTCACAACTCGACCAATAAAGCAATATCATAATAAACGGAGAAAAGATTGAAGCTGTCAAGGATTTCATTTTATTTGGATCCACGATCAACACCCATGGAAGCAGCAGTCAAGAAATCAAACGATGGATTGCATTGGGCACATCTGCTGCAAAAGACCTCTTTAAAGTGTTGAAAAGCAAAGATGTGACCTTGAAGACTAAGGTGCACCTTACCCAAGCCATGGTGTTTTCAATTGCCTCATATGCACGTGAAAGCTGGACGATGAATAAGAAAGACCGGAGAATTGACGCCTTTGGATTGTGATGTTGGTGAAGAATATTGAGTATACCATGGACTGCCAAAAGAATGAATGAATCTGTCTTGGAAGAAGTACAACCAGAAAGTTCCTTAGAAGCAAGGACGGCGAACTGGGTCTCACATACTTTGGACATGTTGTCAGAGGGGTCAGTCCCTGGAGAAAGACATCATGCTTGGTAAAGGAGAGGGCCAGCAAAAAATAGGAAGACTCTCAACAAGATGGATTGACACAGTGGCTGCAACAATGGGCTCAAACATAGCAGAGATTGTGAGGATAGGGCAGGACCGGGCATTGTTTTGTTCTGTTGTATATAGGGTAGCTATGAGTCGGAGTCGACTCAACGGCACCTAACAACATGAAGCTTCTATGACTTTGCCTTGGTCAAGTTGTGCTGACATCCCCAGTATTGTGTACTGTTTTCCCCTTCACCAAAGTTACCACTTACCTATTGTCTAGTTAGTGTTTTTCCCTCCTCACCTCTCCCCTTTCTCATAACCATCAAAGATTGTTTCTCTGTGTTTTTATATGCATGGTTTTTATAATAGTGGTCTCATACAGCATTTGTCCTTTTGTGATTGACTTATTACTCAGCATAATGCCCTCCAGATTCATCCATATTGTGAGATGTTTTGCAGATTCCTCATTGTTCTTTATCACTGCGTAGTATTCCACTGTGTGTACGTGCCGTAGTTTATCAATTCATTTGTTAATGGGCACTTAGTTGTTTCTATATTTTTGCTATTGTGAATAATGTTGCAATGAACATGGGTATGCATATGTCTATTCTTGTGATGGCTCTTATTTCTCTAGGATATATTACTAGGAGTAGGATTGCTGGATCATATGGTATGTCTATTTCTAGTTTTTTAAGGAAGCGCCATATTGTTTTCCAAAATGGTTGCACCATTTTGCATCCCCACCAGCAATGCATAAGAATTCTAATCTCCCTGCAGCCTCTCCAACATTTGTTATTTTCTGTCCTTTTGATTAGTGCCAGTAATGTTGGGGTGAGATGGTATCTCATGGTAGTTTTGGTTTGCATATTTTTAATGGCTAGTGATCTCGAGTATTTCCTCATGTGTCTGTTAGCTGCCCGAGTGTCTTCTTTGCTGAAGTCTGTTCATATCCTTGGCTCATTGTTTAATTGGATTATTTGCCTTTTTGTTGTAGAGGTGTTGGTTTTCCTATAGAGTTTAGAGATTAGACCTTAGATGGATATGTCATAGCCAAAAAAATTTTCCTGGTCAGTTCTCTTTCTACTCTTTTGGTGAAGTCTTTTGATGAACATGAATGTTTAATTTTTAGAATATCCCAGTTATCTAGCTTATCTTCTGGTGTTTGTGTATTGTTAGTTATGGTTTGTATCCTATTTATGCCATATATTAGAGTCCCTAGCATTGACCCTCTTTTTTTCTTTGAAGATCTTTATAGTTTCTCGTTTTGTATTTAGATCTTTGATTCATTTTGAATTAGTTTTTGTGTATGGTGTGAGGTGTGGGTACTGTTTCATTTTTTCACAAATGGACATCCAGTTTTGCCAGCATCATTTGTTAAAAAGATTGTCTTTTCCCCTGTTTAATGGAATTTGGGCATTTGTCAAAGATCAAGTGGTCACAGGTGGATGGATTTACATCTGGATTCTCTATTCTGTTCCATTGGTCAATGCGTCTGTCATTGGGCCAGTACCAGTCTGTTTTGACTACCACAGCTGTATAGTAGGTTCTGAGGTCACGTAGTGTGAGGTCTCCTACTTTGTTCTTCTTCTTCAATAATGCTTTACTTATCCAGGGCCTCTTTCCTTTCCATATAAAGTTAATGATTAGTTTTTCCATCTTGTTAAAGAATGCTGTTAATATTTGGATTGGGATTGCATTGTATTTGTAGATTGCTTTGGGTAGAACTGACATTCTCACAACATTGAGTCTACCTATCCATGAATATGATATGTTTTTCCATTTATAGGTCTCTTTTGGTTTCTTGCAGTAGTGTTTCATAATTTTCTTTGTATAGGTTTTTTATGTCCCTGATTAGATTCATTCCTAAGTATTTTATTTTTTTTAGGGGCTATTATAAATGGTATTGCTTTCCTGATTTCCTTTTCTTAGTTCTCTTTATTGATGTATAGAATCCAACTGATTTTTGTATGTTTATCTTGTATCCTGCTACTCTGCTGAATCTTTCTATTAGTTCCACTAGTTTTCTTGTGGAGTTTTTAGGGTTCTCTATGTATAGTATTATATCATCTGCAAAATGGAATAGGCTTTTTTTTTTAATTGCCTTTCCAATCTCTTCTGTTGTTATGGGTCTGTTCAGATTTTCTACCTCAGTTTGCGTTAGTTTAGGTAGGTAGTGTGTTTCTATAAATTTATCCATTTCCTCTAGGTTTTCAAATTTGTTGGAGTATAGTTTTTCTTAGTACTCTGTTATGATTTTTTATTTCAGTTGGGTCTGTTGTAATGCCCCCCATTTCATTTCTTATTTGGGTTATTTGCATCCTCTCCTGTTTTTCTTTTGACAAATTGGCCAATGGTTTGTCAATTTTGTTGATCTTTTCAAAGCACCAAATTTTGGTTTCATTGATTCTTTCTATTGTTTTCTATACTCTATTTCATTTATTTCTGCTCTGATATTTATTATTTCCTTTCTTCTGGTGGCTGTGGGCTTCCTTTGCTGTTCTCTTTCTATATGTTTGAGTAGTAAAGCTAATGTTTTGATTTTATCCCTTTCTTCTTTTTTGATGTGTGCATCTATTGCTATAAATTGACCTCTGAGCACTGCCTTTGCTGTGTCCCAAAGGTTTTGATATGATGTGTTTTCATTCTCATTTGTTTCTAGGAATTTTTTAATTCCATCTCTGATTTCTTCTATTACCCAGTGGTTTTTTAAGCAAGGTGTTATTCAGTTTCCATGTATTTGATTT
>NW_004443956.1:11366096-11436910 GCF_000243295.1 Trichechus manatus latirostris | reverse complement strand
ATTCTGTCACTCTCTGTCTCTTTATGGGTGCATTTAGGCCATTTACGTTCAGTGTAATTATTGATAGGTGTGAGTTTATTGTTCTCATTTTGTAATGCTTTTTTTGTGGTGCTGATGTT
The DNA here is from genome assembly GCF_000243295.1 of Trichechus manatus latirostris. NCBI lineage: Eukaryota > Metazoa > Chordata > Mammalia > Sirenia > Trichechidae > Trichechus > Trichechus manatus. The sequence continues at coordinate 11,436,791 of NW_004443956.1, read as the reverse complement.
TTCTTTGTTCCTCTTACTCTCCTGTGCTGAATTCCTTTTGTTTGTGGATTTTTTTTCATTTCTTTTGTTTGTGTAGATTTTGTTTCTACTCAAACTTTATGTTTTTCTTCTTTATTTTGATGAGTAGGTTTGTTCACTTTCTTTGTAGTTACCTTGAAATACATCCTTACCTTCCTAGATTTGAACCAGTCTGTTATTATGTGGTACCACCTCGCCTTCCTCTCCATTAGAAAGTTCTATACCTACACCGTTTATTCCCTCTTTTATTGTTCTGATGTTGTTGTCATTTACAGATTAACCTCTCTGGTTCCCTGTTGTAAATCTTTTGGTTTTGAATAGTCCTTGAGAGTTCATTTCCTAGTTTGGTATCTGGCTGGTGCGATCTTGCATCCTAGATTCAGGCTGTGGTCTGATGTTGTTTGTTCTCAAACCAAAGGACTCCCTTTAATAATTCTTGTAAGTTTGGCTTGGTTTTTACATATTCCTTTAATTTCTGTTTGTCTGGAAATGTCTTAGTTTCACCATCATATTTGAACGAGAGTTTTTCAGGATATATTATTCTTGGCTGGCAATTTTTTTCTTTCAAAATTTTATATATATCATCCTTCTTGCCTGCATGGTTTCTGCCTAATAATCTGAGCTTAGTCTTATTCTTTCCCCTATGTATGTGACTTTTCACTTCTCTCGAGCTGCTTTCAGGATTATTTCTTTGTCTTTGGTTTGCCTTGGTGATATTCTTTTGGGGTCTATCCTATACGGGGTTTGTTGGGGTTCTTGGATGGTCAGCTTTTCATCTTTCATGATATTAGGGAAGTTTTCTGTCAGCAGTTCTTCAGTGATCCTCTCTGTGTTTTCCGTTTTCTCCTCCTGTTCTGGAACTCTGATCATCTGCAAATTTTTGCTTCTTATTGTATCCCACATCATTCTCAGGGTTTCTTCATTTTTTTTTTTTTTGTTGTTGTTTTTCTTTTTTCTGATTCTTCCTCAAAGTTATAACCAAGTGTTTGTCTTCAATTTTGCTAATCTTGTCTTCCATTGTTTCAAGCCTGCCCCTCATACCTTCTATGACACTATGCATTTCTGAGATCTTGTTATTTATCTTTTGGATTTCTAATTGTTGTTTTAGTAAGATTTCTAGTTGTGAATTTATTTTAGCATTTTGTTCCTGTATTATTTTCCTGAATTCTTCCATTTTTTTGGTCTGTATTTTCCATGAATTTGTCTGCCTTTTCCATGAGTTTGTCTATTTTTTCCTCATTTTTGTCTGCTTTCTGCTTCAACTCTTGGATAGCTCTGAATATTAGAGACTTGAATTCCCTATCAGGTAGTTCTAGTGCCTTTTCTTCTACTGGAAAGTCATCTGGTATTTTATTTTGGATGCCTACTGGAACCATCCTGTCTTTTTTTAGTATATATTTTGATATTGTCTGCTGTCTTCAGGACATTCATTAGTTATTTTCTTCATTTATTGATTGTAGATTTGTTTGTTTCATCCTGCTTTTTTTTATTTGGTTATGTCTGAGCAGGCAGATGTGCATTCTTTGTTCTTTGCTCATCTGTGGGCATGATAATTTTCACCTCCTTGTCCAATGGGCTGGGCCAGTCGTTCAGTGATGGTGCAGCAGGGCAGGTCTATCTGAAGGGGAGGGGCTAGATGGGTTGTTTGTGGCATGTACTGGGGCTGACAGGGTGGGCCAGGGGTCAGTGCAGGGCAGGTTCCAGTAGTCCATGCCTGTGCTTCTGAGGGGTGTGATATTCAGCATAAGGTGCAGGTAGGAAGGAGGGAGGGGGGAGGTTTTGATGTGTAGAGCTAAGATGGGTATGGGAAAGAATAGAGAGAGAGAAGAGAGAAACAGGAGCTAAAACAAAGCAAAAATAAAAGTTCTGAGGTAGCTTGCCATTGGAGTGGAGAGATGAGAAACTGAGAAATGGAGAAAAACAAAAAAGAAAAAGAGAAAAAAAGTTAATAATAAAAAAAGAAATGCTCCAGGAATCCCACTGTCAACTGGGGAAGTGGCCCCCAGGCCTCAAGGCAAAGCCCTTCTAAAGGGGTGGAGATGGCACACAGTGCCAGGTATTCAGGAGACAGGAAGGGACAGAAAGCAGAGAGAGATGATAAACTGAGAAATGAAGAAAAATAAAAAGCAAAAGAGAAAAGAATAAATAAATAAAGGTCCCCAGGGATTCCACTGGTGTGGCTGTGCAGACCGGGGAAGTGGCTCCCAAGCCACGCAGTACAGCCTGGCTAGAAGGGGCAGAGATGGCACACAGCACCAGGTATTCAGGAGACAGGAAAAGAAGGTAAGTAGAGAGAGATGAAAACTGAGAAATGAGGAAAGAAAAAAAAAAAAGAAATGCCTGCAGGGATCCCACCAGCACCACTGTGTGGACTGAGGAAGTTGTTCCCAAGCTGCGCAGTACAGCCTGGCTAGGAGGGGTTTCCGAGGTGCAAAAAGAAAACAAACAAAACAAAACAAAAACAAAAGGCCCTAGTGATCCCACCAGCATGGCAGCATGGACTGGGGTAGCAGTGCTTCACAGCCTGTCAAGAAGAAGTAAAGACGGTGCATTGAGCCAGGTGTTCAAGAGAAAGGAGGAGAAGGAGGTGAGAGGCAGGGAAGAAACCAAACGAAGCCAAAAAAAGCAACAACAGCAAGAAAGAAATGGCACTGAAGGTGCTGGATGGTGTGGGCAGGGTGAATCCGGCGCCTCCTGGCTGGCCGAGCAACAACAGCCAGCTAGGAAGTGGCGGAGGCTAAGCAGGAAGAAGAAGGGAAGGGGGTGGGAAAGTATATATTGCTGGTTACTGGCTACTCTGTCTCCTGCTGGGAGCTCCATGAAGCTGCTTTCCTGTACTCCCTGTCCGCCAATCTCCAATAGGAGTCCAAGATGGTGAATTCGTGCTGCGTTAACTGATAGGGGACCTTCGCTCTAATCTCTCCTCACTCTTCTGTTCTCTGTCAGTTTCTTATTCCATTCGGTGCTTGGCTGAGTTCTTTATCTCTTCATTTGACGCTTAGGGTTCCAGTACTGACGTTTGTCTCTGTTTTACTTAGTTTTTCGGGTCTTTGCTGTGGAGGGATGGCATGGTGCTTCTGTCTATGGTGCCATGTTGGCTCCGCCTCCTTTCTTCTTTATTTTGATGAGTAGGTTTGTTAACTTTCTTTGTGGGTACCTTGAAATTTACCCCTATCTTCCTAAGTTTGAACCAGTCTTTTATTACATGATAGCGCCTTGATTTCCTCTCCATTTATCTACACCGTTTATTCACCTTTTTATCGTAATCAGAGCTTAGTCTCATTGTTTCCCTTTGTATGTGACTTTTCATTTTCCTCAAGCTGCTCTCAGGATTCTTTCTTTGCCTTGCTTTGGTAAGTGTGATTATGTCTTGGTGACCTTCTTTTGGGGTCTACTCTATGGGGTTCATTGAGCTTCTTGGATGGTCAGCTGTTCATCTTTCATGACATTAGGGAAGTTTTCTGTCAGCAAATCTTTAATGATCCACTCTGTGTTTTCCATTTTCTGCCCTCATTCTGGAACTGCAATCACATGCAAATTTTTGCTCTTGATTGTATCCCACATAGTTCTTAGGTTTTCCTCATTTTTCTTAATTCTTTTCTCTTATTTTTCCTCAAAGTGGTATCCAAAGATGTCTTCAGTTTCACTGATCCTCTTGTCCATTGTTTCAAATTTGCTCCTAAAACCTTCTATTGCATTGTTCATTTCTGATATCTTGTTATTTATCTTTTGGATATCCAATTGCTGTTTTTGCATAATTTATAATTTTTTTTGACTTTTTTCATGTATTATTTTCCTGAATTCTTCCAGTGCTTTTTCTGTGTTTTCCCTGATTTTGTCTGTATTTTCCATGATTTTATCTATTTTTTCATTAGTGTAGTCTGTGTTTTCCTTGATCTCTTTCCTAAACTCTTGGACAGTCCTGAATATTAGACTTCTGAATTCTGTATCAGGTAGTTCCAGTGTCTTTTCTTCTACTGGAAGGTCACCTGGTGTTTTACTTTGGTTGCTTACTGGAGCCATCCTGTCCTGTTTTTTAATATGTTTGATATTGTCTGCTGTCTCTGAGACATTCAGGAATTATTTTCTTTGTTCATTGATTGTAGGTTTGTTTGTTTTGTCTTGCTTTTTTGTTTTATTTGGTTATGTCGGGTAGGGGGGGCTGGGCATGTTTTGTTTCTTGCTTGTCTGTGGGCACAATAGTTCTCACTACCTTTTCCAGGTTAGCAGGGCTGGTTGCTCAGTTATGGTGCAGCAGTGCAGGTCCAGCTGGGGGGGAGGGGCGGGGATAAGTTGTTTCTCTGTGGCATGAATTGTGGGCTGTGGGGTGGGTCTAAGGGCAGCACAGCGGGGCAGGGTCCGGGGATCCACACCAGTCCTGCTCATGGGTGTGGTGCTTGGTGGCCCGGGGCCAGGGGCAGCACGGGGCAGGGTCTGGCATCTGGGGGTCTGTGTCAGTGCCACTCAGGGGTATGGTGCTCAACGGGGTGGGGCTGGGGGGTCCGGGGTCCAGGGTCTGCACAGGTGTCCCTTGGGGCATGGTGCTCAGCAGGTGGTGCAGAGATGCAAGAGGGAAGGGAGAGGATGTGATGTGCAGAGTTAGGTGGGAGAGAGAAAGAAGAGAAGGAAGAGAGAGAAGGCAAAAAAAAAAAGAAGAAAAAAATGGTAGTGGGACAGGCACTGGTGGGAGGAGGTGAGGCAGACCCCAGGAGGTCGTGTGCCGGTGGCTCTCTAGCTGAGTGGCGTGGCATGGCTCATCTAGAAGGGGAGAGGTGGCACATGGAGCCAGATGGGTGAGAGAAAGGAAAGGAAGGAAGGGAAAGAGAGAGAAGAAACTAACCAAACAAAAATATGGTTCTGAGTGAACCAGTCTTAGGCGTTGGGGTGCAACTGGGGTGGCAGCAAGCTGGTGTCTCTCTCACCAGGCAGTGCAGCATGGCCCATCAGGAAGGGGTGGAGGCAGTGCAGGGCCTAGGTGGGAGTGAGAAGAAAAAGGGAGAAAGGGACAGAGAAAGAAAAATAAAAACTATGGCGCTGAGGGAACCAGCTGGTGGAGGTGGGGCGGATTGGAACTAGGGTGGCAGTGAGCCAGTGTCTCTATGGCCGAGCAACAGTGGCATGTTGGGAAGCAGCGGAGGCAGCATACAGAGCAGAAGGGTGAGGAGTGGGAGAGCGTGTATCTCTGATTACTGGGTGCTCTGTCTCCTGTTGGGAGCACCATGAAGTTGTCTTCCCGTACTCCCTGTCCGGGATGGTTGGTGGCTGTGTTCCAAGATGGCGAAGCCATACAATGTTAGTTGGCAGGGGACCTCCATTCCGTAGCTCTCTTCCTTCTCTGTTCTCTGTCAGTTTCTTCTTCCATTCGGTGCTTGATCTAGTTCTTTATCACTTCATTTGGTGTTCAGGATTCCAGGATTGATGTTTGTATCCATTTTACGTAGTTTTTCGGGTCTTGCTGCAGAGGGATGGCATGGTGCTTCTGTCTATAGTGTGATGTTGGCTCCGCCTCTGATGCTTATATTTTTAAAAATCTCCACAAAGCTGATATACAGCAAGACAGTACATCCTAGATTTGTGAGTGATAGGAGCCCTTAAGGCTGTCATGTTCAAGTATAAAAGTTTAGTTTTCCTTTACCCAATCTGTGCAATAGATAACAGCTATAAGCTCAAGCCATGGAAATTAACAGAAGATAACAGAATTTAACAAATTCTGTTAACAAATTAACAAAATAACAGAAATTAACACCACAGACACAAGAAATCATAATTAAGGCAACAGCAAGTTTAAACGTAGGAAAGACTAGAAAAAAATTATGGGTTGATTATGTTTCTCTATAAAACTGCATTAATTCATTCACACTGAAACTTTGTCTAACACTCTTATCTGTTGCATGGCATTTGGACTAAGGAAGAGCCACAGGAGATCCAAGAACGCTTAATTAGGTAATACACCTAGTAATTAAGACGGCTCTCCTACCTCCAACACCGTGCTATGGCCTGTACCCCCAGAGAAAGATTAAACATGACTCCGGTATACCAAATAAGCTTCACAATGAACAGGAAAATTTTGTCTCCGCTGTTTTTTTAAGCAGAGCCTTTCACCTAGAGACCAAAATGCAGTCCTTGTGGAAGAAATAAATCAACATTATTTACTTCTGGCGTGATGTAATATTGTAAAACGTTATATGACTGCACAAAGGGGGTATTTGGAAGTCAGTATTTTGCTTAATTTCCACTCTAGAACAGCTCTATAACTTCTGTTATAGTTCCAATAGTTATGTCTGAAAGGTGAAATCAGTTTTATTATGGAAGCAGCTGCTCTCCTGTAAATTCCATGTAACACGCTTGAATTCTATGTCTTTTCACTGTAACACAATTAAAAGACAGTTTCTTGTGGTTTGGTCAGTATACACTGTATATAACTTGAGCGTTCATGGTAAATGCAATTATCACCTTATTACACTTTTGGCATTCTTTGAGAAAGCACATTACGTTTTAATGTAGGGATATTTAGGTTACACTTAACTTGTGCTCAAGTAATAATAAAACATTTGTTCTTTTTTGGTCTCATGTAATCTCTCCTCAGGTATGGCCCATCTCCTGTACACTGTGTCGCTGGCCTTGCTATCTCACCACTTCTGGGTATACTGGAACAGAAAGCAACTTACTTACAAAAGCAATTAATTGGAGCAAAAGAAGATATTTCTTTGTGCAGATTCCGTAAAGACTGCAGAAATGTATACGGTCAAAGCCAAGCTATTTCATTTACAGTGCTGTTTTTCTTTTTTATTATTATTTTTATGTAGATACGACATGATGTGATTGTAGCTTTTTAAACTATGAAACTCCTGAGAGATTGTACCTTCTATTGCAATAAATTATTTATAATAGATTGTGGCTTCAGATGCTGTTTGTGGCTTCTTGGACCTTTAATAAACATTTTTAACGACTCTATAGAATTCTGAGGGCAGTTTTTTTTCTTCAAGTTTTAAACTGCTTCATTATCTATAAGAGGCCTGCGAATAACTGTAGCATTTCATATACTTTCTGAGAGAAATGGACAGTTTCCTTGGCCACTGAAGACATTTCTCACGTAATCAACCAACAGCTATATATCTTGATCCAATTCTTTTTTTTTTTTTTTTTTTACTGTGTGTTTCTTTGGAGTTAAGATAGCTATGCTAGCCTCATCAAAAACAGTCTTCAATCCCTTCTGGGTTAAAGTTGAACATTCCACATAGCAGCATGCTCCTATCTCTTTTGCTAGTTTCTGTCCTCGTTCCACACATACAAGTTTTTCTTTCATATCATTCTGTCTTGCTAAACTTTTGGAGTCATCTTGGAGATAAATCTGAGTTCCTATTAATAAAAAGGGTACAGTTGGTGCATATTCGTTAAGGTCTGGTGTCCACTCCTCTTTCATATTTTCAAATGAGGCTGGATTCACCACAGAGAAGCATATAAGGAAGACATCAGTCATAGGATAAGACAAAGGCCTCAGAAGATCATAGTCTTCCTGTCTGGTCATGTTCTAGAGTCCCAGAAGGTACTGCTTGCCCCTAAGGTGACACTGACTGCATAGTGGTAGAAGACGATGGGCACTTACTCCTCCAGGAAGGGATCGTTGGCGCAGCTCATGAGTAGGCACGTGTTGCCCACCGCCCCATCGCCAACCACCACACACTTGAGCATCAGTGCACTGGGCCCACGAGCCATGCTGCAGTCGACCATAGTCTGGGCATGGCCGTCCCTGGAGTCCCCACCCAGACCCTGGGCTCAGCCCCAGCCTGCCTGGGGGGTCCACCGCCGCTCTGCACAGCAGGACCATCCCCAAACCCCCTGCCTCATGCAGCGGTTCCCCCTGCCGGAGGGGAGCCGGTGATGCGGCCAGGGCGCTGCAGCGGTCTAGGTGGCTGCCTGGTCTCCACCCCAGCCCCCGTTGCCGTACCACCCTGCCTGCTGCCCGGCTGCCCACCGCTCTGGGCCCGCAACCTCTCCCCACCCGGCCTCCCTTGGAGGATCCGCTGGATCATAAGACTGGCCAGCCGGGGAAAACGACAACTTTGGGGAGGACAGTGGTGGGGGGGAGGGCAGGCAGCTCTGCCGCTCAACTGGCCAGGAGAAGGGCCGGTTGAGTGCCGCAGGCGCCTTCCAACTTCGAACTTGCTGGTGAGTGGCCAAGCACATTAACCATTTGCACCATCCAGGACTCCTTGACAAATGTTGTTGTTGGGTGCCATTGGGTTAATTCTGACTCCTAGTGACCCCATGTGACAGAGAAGAACTGCCCTATAGGGTTTTCTTGGCTGTAACCTTTATGGAAGCAAATTGCCAGGTCTTTTCTTCCATGGAGCCGCTGGGTGGGTTCAAACTGCCAACCTTTCGGTTAGCAGCCAAACCCTTAGCTCTTGCGCCTCCTGGGCTCCTTTGAAAAACAATATTAGGTTTGAATTCTCCCATATACCCTATGAGGTCAATATTATGGGGACTGAGTCTCAGAGGGGTTAGGTGATTTGCCCAAAGTCACCCCATCATAACATGCTGCTCTAGAGATCACAGTCCAGACTTCAGCTATCTCATACCATCTTTATGGTTCTATTATTTGCTTAATGTTTTGTCTTTAAATTGACTAGCTTAAAAGATTAAATAAATTTATTTTAAAAGGAAACTTCACATTGTTACTGGTAATGAATAAATAGTGACATAAGTTGAAGGTAATAAATACAATGGGACAACACGATCTACATATAGAAAACCCCACAGAATCCACAAATAAGCTTCTAGAGCTAACAGAAGAATTTAGCAAAGTTGCAGGGTACAAGGTCAACATGCAAAAATCAGTTGGATTTAAATACTCCAGCAATGAGAAATATGAAAAGGAAATTAAGAAAACAATCCCATTTATAATATCTAAAAGAATAAAATACCTGGGAATAAACTTAGCGAGGGATGTGAAAGACTTACACTATGAAAATTATAAAACACTGCTGAAAGACATTAAAGAAGACTTAAACAAATGGAAATACACCCATATTCATAGATTGGAAGACTCAAACACTACCAAAGCGATCTATAGATTCAATGCAATCCCGCTTGCCTGGCTACCACTACCAGCTGTTCTGATCAAGGACAAAACAGAAGGTTCCAGAAGGAGAAAAATATAGAACAAAATTCAAATTCCTAAAAAAGGCCACACCTACTGGACTGATAGAGACGAGAGGAACCCCGAGACTATCACCCTAAGATACCCTTTGAACTTGGCACTGAAGCTATTCCTGGAGGTCAACTTTCAGCCAAATAATAGATTGGCTTATAAAATATCATCCATGAGTAATGTGCTCCCTTAAACAATCAACTACATGAGATCAAATGGTCAGCATTTACCCAAAAGCAAAGATGAGAAGGCAAGGAGGGGAAGGGAAGCTAGGTCAATGGAAACAGAACAAATAGAATGGAAATAATGAGAATGCTGACATATTGTGAAAATTGCAACCAATGTCATGGAACAATTTTATAAAAATTGTTAAATGGGAACCTAATTCGCTATGTAAACTTTCACGTAAAACACAATAAAATATATTTTTAAAAAATCCTGATAAAAATTCCAACAACCTTCTTTACAGAAATAGAAAAATGAATCTTCAATTTTATATGGAAAGACAAGAAGCCTGGAATATACAAAGCAATTTTGAAGAAGAACAAAGTAGGAAGACTCACACTTCCTGATTTCAAAATACACTGTACAGCTACAGTAATCAAAACAGTTTGGTACTAGTATCACAATAGACATATAGTCTGATGGAATAGAATTGAGAGTCCAGAAATAAACCCATACATCTAAGGTCAACTGATTTTCAACAAGAGTGCTAAGTTCATTCAATGGGGAAGGAAGAGTCTTTTTAATAAATGGGGCTGGGATAACTGGATTTCCACATGCAGAAGAATGAACCTGGATCTATGCCTCACACATATATAAAAACCAATTCAAAATGGATCAAGAATGTAAATGAAAACTAAAACCATAAAAGTCTTAGAAAACATAGGGATGTGGTTGCAGGGCCTAGTTTTTAATGATGGATTATCAGATATTATAACAAAAGCACTAACAGCAAAAGACAAAATAGATAGGACCTCATAAAAATTAAATACTTTTGTTCATGCAAGGATTTTGTCGATGAAGCGAAGAGACAACCTATAGATTGGGAGAAAATCTTTGGGAACCATATATCTGCCAAGGATCTAATATCCAAAATACATATAAAACTTCTACAACTTAACAACAAAGAGGATATTCAAATGGCCAACAAGCACATGATAAAATGCTCAACATCATTATCCATTAGAGAGAAGCAAATCAAAACCACCATGAAATATCACTTCACTTCCACGAGCATGGCTAAGATTAAAAAAATGGACAATAACAAATGTTGGCCAGGATGTGGAGAAACTGGAACCCTTATCCATTGCTGGTGGGAATGCAAAATGATGCAACTGCTGTGGAAAACAGTTTGGAGGTTCCTCAAAATGTTAAACATAGAACTATCATATAACTCAGCAATTCCGCTCCTGGGTATATACCAAAGAGACCTGAAAGGAGTAACACGAACAGGCACACGTACAACGATATTCTCTGTAGTACTATTCACAATAGCCAAAGGGTGGAAACAGCCTAAGTGTCTATCAACAGATGAATGGATAAACAAAATGTGGTACATACATACAATGGGATATTACTGAGCCATAAAGAGAAATGAAGTTCTGATACATGCTACAACATGGATGAAGCTTGAAAACATTATGCTGAGTGAAACAAGTTACAAAAGGACAAATATTGTATGATCTCATATATATGAAGTAGGTAAATGTATAGACACCAAAGTTTATTAGCAGTACCAGGGGTGGGAGGGAAGGGGAAAGGGAGCCATTGTTTAGGAAGCCAATGTAGAGAGTTTGTTTATGGGGATGGCAAATTTGGCAATGATATGGTTGCACAGCATGATTAATCTCATTGATGTCACTAAACTGTATACCTGAAAAATGTTAAATTGACAAATGTTGTGTTATATATATTTTTATAACAACAAATAAATAAATAAGAAAACAGAACACGGTTAGTACATTTTAGCCTAATGTGGTTGCTGGTAAAAGTTCGGAGCCTGAGGCTGACTCGCTCTGCTAATCTGAAAGTTAGAAAGTGTTAGAAATGTATTAAAGCCATAATTAGTACCAGGATGAGATACTCTTTGGAAAATCATAAGGATTGAAAGAAAAGTGAAAAAGGAAGAATTTCTTCACCATGTGATTCAGTGTTAACTTAGTGTCATGACCCAGAATCATCTACAATCATCTCTTGAACTGCTGAGGGTACTTGTCCCATAGTTTGGACAACACTATGCACTATTGACATATCTCTGGCAGATGGTGGTGGCAGATCCCTCTACCCATGCCAGAGGTCACCTGAAAGTTTCTGAACAGTTCCTTTGCAAAGCAGCTGGCTTTTTAACTCAGCTGGCGGACTCTTTGTGGCCCACAAGAGCCTGCTTGGTTAGCATGCAGAAGGGACAGGCCTGATGTGCCAAGAGTTAATTCTCCCTCAAACAGCCCTCAGATAAGTAGATGGTGGATAAATACCCCTGATTCCTTAAGCTTTGGAGGGGCAGTTTTGGGAATTGTTCTACATAGTCTCTCGAAGAGTCTGCAGCAAATCTGAGCCTCACTTGACCACAGCAGTAACCTGCTAATTAACACCCCCTTTATTACCTATCCTCCCTTCCTTGTCTCATTCCTTCTCTCCTGCTCCATTCTACCTGGGATTTCCTCCCGAAAGAAACTACTTTCACCCAAAAGTTCTGTTTTTAGGAAATATACCCAACAATTATGTCTTTCCATCAAGAAAGAAAGCAAGGAAGGAAGGAAGAAAAAAAAGGAGGGAAGAAAGATGCATGCCATCCTTTACTGACAATCAAGCCCAATCCTAGACCACTCTTACTCTTAGAACAATGAGATGAATCCAGACATGGAAGCTGGTGTGGAGATGGACTCACATCTTAAAAGCTTTCCAATAACCAAGCGTTTGCAGAGGCCCACCTCAAGCCTTAAGGAACTCTGGTGGTAAAACGGTGAAGTGTTTGGGGGCTAACCAAAAAGTGTGCTGTTGGAACCCACCTAGCAGCTCTGCAGAAAGACCTGGTGACCTGCTTCCATAAGATTACAGCCAAGAAAAACCTGTGGGACAGTTCTATTCTGTCACACGGGGTCACTATGAGTCCGAACCAACTCAAAGGCACCCAGCCAAAAAACAAAAAAACACCTCAAGCCTTGATCATCATTCTTTGATGCTTCAATCCCTTTTCTCATTCTAGGAAACGAAAATTGCATTTTTAATACGGCCTTAATAGCCACATTGGCTATGCTGAGTTTTTCTTTTTTTTCTGGTCTTTAGACAATTTGGGGGGTAATTTGATGACATCTTATCTTTCTTTTGTAGATTGGACTGCTTGTGAGGGACTTTTATGTTGATAAATTTTATAGGGATTTTCCTTTGTCAGAGAAGGGAGAGTAACCAATGACTCATTTACTTGTAACTCAAGAGCTTTGCTGATGTTGTGTAGACTTGACTTCAGAGAACAATATTAAGAGATTTCCACGCATACCCTGAAAACATTCTCTGCAGAAGATGGGTAACAAATGTATTACTAGATCCACAAATAAGGCAACAAACCCATGTACTTATCTAGGCTTATGATTTCCATTAAGCTTTAAAAAAAAGTATATTAAATAAAAAGGACAGAAAAGAATATATCAAGTACCCCACCTACCCATAGCGTAGCTTTATAAAATCGTAACATTTAGCCACACTCCATTTTTCTTTTTAAGGAAATAAAATATTCCATATGTTAGAACTCCCTGTTTATCTCTCTTTACTCCTATTCCTCTCCTTCCCCAGATGGAACCTCTCCCATGAATTTTGTATTTATCATTCCCAATGAAGTTCCAATATTTTTACTATACACGCAGTATCATAAACGATAGTATCGTTTTGCGCGTTTTTAAACCTTATATAAGTGGTATAATGTTGTTTGCATCCTTCTACAGCTTGATATTTTTTCTCAGTATCATATTTTAGAGACTTATTCATGTTTACATGTATAATTTAACTTACTGATTTTAACTGCTGTAAAACAGTTTATTGTACGAATAAACCACAATTGATTTTTCCATTTTCTAGCTAGGGAACATTTAGGTTGTTTCCAATTTTTTCTTATCACAAACAATGCCTCTACAAATATTCTTGTACATGATTCTGTGCACGTATGTGCACAAATTTCTTGTAAGATATATGCCTAGAAGGGAAAATGCTGGGTTAAAAGCTATCTTTTGCTGTGTGCCACCGAGTCAATTCTCACTCCTAGTGACCCTACATGACAGAGTCGAAATGCTCCGTAGAGTGTCCTAGGCTGGAATCTATACAGAAGCAGACTGCCAGGTTTTTTCTCCTGCGAAGCTGCTGGTGGGTTTGAACCACAAACCTTTCAGTTAGCAGGGAAGCGCTTAACTGTTGCGCCACCAGGGCCCTTTTCAACTATTAAAGCCAGAAAATTTGTTCTGGAAAGCCCAGTTTACAGTCCTACCAACATGTTTGAAATTCCTTTTTCTCCCACATTCTCATCCTCACTTGGTATTAAGACTTTAAATTTTTTTTGCCAACTTGAGGCATGTAAATGATGTTTCATTTTGGTTTTAATTTGCATTTTTCTAATTACTAGTCATTGGAAGAAGTTATTTATATTCCCTGGATGCTAATCTGTTGTGAGTGTATAAGCATGACAAATATTTCCTCCCATTTGGTGAGTTGTTTTCTTCACTTTGTTTTCGGATAAATGGAAGTTCGGAATTTTAATATAGTTAAATGTATCATCTTTTCTTTACAGTTAGTACCTTTTTGTGTATTGTTTCAGAAATCTTTCCCTACCCTGAGGGCATTCAGATTTTCTCCTATATAATATTCTGAAAGTTTTACAGTTTTACTTTCACATTTAGATCTAAAATCTACCTGGAATTGGAATGGAGAAGAGCTCTGATTTCATTTTTTTCCCTATGGATATCTAAGTGTTCCAGCACCATTTATTGAAAAGATCATTATTTCTCCAGTGCTTTGCATGTCCACCTTTTATCATAAATCAAGTATATAATATGTGTTTGGGAAAATTTCCTGAATTCTCTTTTCTGTTTTGTTGGTCTCCCTAAATCTATCCGTGTACCAATTCCATAATGTTCTTTTTTCCTTCTAAATTTTATTTATTTTGTGTTGTTGTTGAGAATATACACTGTAAAACATACACCAGTTCAACAGTCTCTACATGTACCATTTAGTGACATTGATTACATTCTTTGAGTTGTGCAACCATTCTCACCCTCCTTTTCTGAGTTGTTCCTCCTCCATTAACATAAACTCACTGCCCCCTAAGCTTCCTATCTAATCTTTCGAGTTGCTGTTGTCAATTTGATCCCATATAGGTAATTCTTAAAAGAGTGCAATGCTCAAGGGCTGACTTTTTTTTTTTATCAGTTAAGCTAAACTATTGCTCAGTTTTAAGATGACTTCAGGGAATATTTTTGGTTTAACGTTTAAAGATTATCTCAGTGCAATAGTTTCAGGGGTTCATCCACTCTCCATGGCTCCAGATAGTCTAGAGCCCAGAAGAATTTGAAATTCTGTTCTGCATTTCCTTCCTTTTGATCAGGATTCCTCTGTGGAATCTTTGATCAAAATGTTTAGTAATGGTAGCCAGGCACCATGCAGTTCATCTGGTCTCATGGCAAAGAGGCAGTTGTTCCTGGAGGCAATTAGCCACACATCCCATATCCTCCTATTCCTGACTCTCCTTCTTTCTCTGTTGCTCCAGATAAATAGAGACCAATTATTGTGCACTGGAAGGCTGCTTGCAAGCTTTAAAGACTCAAGGCACTATGCACCAAACTAGGAGGTACAACAGAGGCACTAAACATGTTATTAGGTAACTGGGATGTTCCATGAAGCCATGACCCTAAACTTCCAAACCAAGGAACCAAACCCTACAAGGTGTTTGGTTGTACATAAGCAGACTCAGCAGCTACTCTTTTTTTTTTTTTTTTTAATATATCTGTTATGGATTGAACTGTGTTCCCCAAAAATGTGTGTCAACTTCACTAGGCCATATTCCTACCATTTTGTGATCTGATGTGATTATCCTATGTGTTGTAAATCCTAACCTCTATGATGTTAATGAGGCAGGAATAGAGGCAGTTAGGTTAATGAGGCAGGACTCAATCTATAGGATTAGGCTGTATCTTGAGTCAGTCTCTTTTGAGATTAAAAAGAGAGAATGGAGCAGAGAAGAGAGGGATCTCATGCTACCAAGAGAGAAGTGTTAGGAGCGAAGCGTGTCCTTTGGACCTAGGGTCCCTGCACTGAGAAACTCCTAGACCAGGGGAAGACTGATGACAAGGACCTTCCCCCACAACTGACAGAGAAAGCCTTCCCCTGGAGCTGATGCCCTGAATTCATACTTCTAGCCTCCTAGGCTGTGGGAGAATAAACTTCTGTTTGTTAAAGCCATCAACTTGTGGTATTTCTGTTACAGTAGTACTAGATAACTAAGACAACATCTATCACACATCTCTTGCCAATTCAACTTTTTACAGATGTACAAATTACTGACAGCAATTACAATAGTCAGCTGTGCAACCCTACCCTACAATGTTCTTAATTACTATAGCTTTATAATAAATCTTGACATATGGTAGTTCACATATCTCCCTTCTACATCCCACTTTATTCTTATTAGTCATTGTCTTGGCTATTCATAGTTGTTTTCCACATGAATTTTAGGATCATCTTGGCCAGTTCCATGAAAGTCTCACCTATTAGATGCTGATTAGAATTTTTTTTTAATGTAGAGATTAATTTAGAGATAATTGATATATTTAGGACATTGAGTCTTCCTATCCATAAACATATCCCCATTTATTTAGGTCTTATTTTAAATGTTACAACAACATTTTATAATTGTTTATATATGCATATTACATTTCTCAAGTCTTGCTCAAGAAGAAGAGAAAGAGATTCCACCTTAAAAAAAACTTTATTGTATATTACATGAAAGTTTACAGCACAAATTAGTTTTTCATTCAAAAATTTATACACAAATTATTTTGTGACATTGTCTCCTGAGACCATGGCCCCCAGCCCTCAGCTCCAGTAACTTGGTCCCACAAGGTGTTTGGATGTGTCTGGAAAGCTTCTATGACTTGCCTTGGTCAAGTGCTGACTTCTTGTATATTGTGTGTTGTCTTTCCCTTCACCAACGTTAATTTGTCTACCATTTAGTTAGTGATTTTCCCTCCCCATCCCTCCCCTCCCTCATAACCATCAAAGATTTCTTTTTTTTCTGTGTGTAAATCTTCTCTTGGGTTCTTATGATAGTGGTCTCATACAATATTTGTCCTTTTGTGACTGACTAATTTCACTCAGCATAATGCCCTCGAGTCATCCATGTTATGAGATGTTTCACAGATTCATCATTGTTCTTTATCGTCGCATAGTATTCCATTGTGTGTATGTACCATAATTTGTTTATCCATTCATCTGTTGATGAGCACTTAGGTTGCTTCCATCTTTTTGCTATTGCAAATAATGCTGCAATGAACATGGGTATGCATATGTCTATTCGTGCAAAGGCTCTTATTTCTCTAGGATATCTTCCTAGGAGTGGGATTGCTGGATCATATGGTATTTCTATTTCTAGCTTTTTAAGGAGGTGTCATATTTTTTTCCATAGTGGTTTTATATTCCCACCAGCAGTGCATAAGAGTTCCAATCTCCCTGAAACCTCTCCAACATTTGTTATTTTGTGTGTGTGTGTGTGTGTTTTGTTTTGTTTTTAATTAGTGCTAGTAATGTCAGGGTGAGATGGTATCTCACTGTAGTTTTGATTTGCATTTCTCTAATGGCTAATGATTTCGGGCATTTCCTCATGTGTCTATTAGCTGCCTGAATGTCTTCTTTAGTGAAGAGTCTGTTCATATCCTTTGCTCATTTTTTAATTGGATAATTTGTCTTTTTGTTGTTTAAGCGTTGAAGTATTCTATAGATGTTAGAGATTATACCCTTGCCAGATATGTCGTGGCCCAAAATTTTTTTCCAGTCCGTAGGTTCTCTTTTCACTGTTTTGGTGAAGTCTTCTGATGAGCATAAGTAGTTAATTTTTAGGAGCTCCCAGTTATCTAGTTTATCTTCTGATGCTTTGTGCATTGTTAGTTATGGTTTGTATTGTATTCATTCCACATATTATGGCCCCTAGCATTTTCCCTATTTTTTCTTCACTAATCTTTATTGTTTTAAGTTTTAAATTTAGGTCTTGGATCCATTTTGAGTTAGTTTTTGTGTATGGTGTGAGGTATGGGTCCTGTTTCATTTTTTTACAGATGGACATCTAGTTTTGCCAGCACCATTTGTTAAAAAGATTGCCTTTTCCCCATTTAATGGACTTTGGCCCTTTGTCAAAGATCAGCTGACCATAGGTGGATGGTAGACTCCACCTTTTGATGGGGAGTAGCATGGTTCTGGAAAAGTATGTAGGACCAGAAATATTGCTGTGACCATTTCTGGAAAATACACTTTGCTATAGTCTGCCCATTGGCAACAAGAATTCATATCCCTTCCGCATGCAAAAAAGTCTACCCTCTCCTCTAGTACTCCAAAGTCTAATCCTGTTTTGGCCTGAAATTCAGGCTCCCAGTCCAGGATCTTGCCATCTAGATCATGTTAAGGTGTAGTTGAGGCTCCTTGGATTTGGTTTCTCAAGTAGAGTTCCTTAAGGACAGTTTTGGTTGATCTTAAGACTTGTGAAGTGAAGAAATAAGTTGGCTTCCCCCTACACATCCAACATGTGATGGTGGGACAGGCATAGGATAACTGCTATAGACCCTCTTCTTCAAAAAGGGAGAGGGGGAAGGAGGCACACAGGAATTTATAACAATTTTCAAATTGAGCAGATTATTCGTGCCAGGTACTTGATTAGAGTGCCTTCCTGCTGCCTGGCAATGATTCACCATAACTCTTGGTTATGCCCTCTGAATCTTCGCTCCTCTTCTGTAAAAAGTGGCATTTTGCAGCTGAATAGTTTTCTTAGTTTCCCACCTATAGAAATGTGGATTATAGATTCCTTTCCAACCTAGCTAATATTCTTTCAAAAATCTTGTGGGTTTCTTATGAATCAGTCTATAATACACTCCATTAGACAAAAATTACACTCATACATCTTGTCACGATAAGCCCATTTCCACTTTGCACTTGCTGTAAAGCTGCTGAAGTAAAGCACTCTGCAGATTCTTGAAAGTCCTATTGTTAACATAAAGGATCTATGATGTACTCCCCTAAGATCTTTAGAGAATCTTTCATGTGACTAAACAGTACTCCCAGGCACTGACTTAAGTATTTATGAAGCTTTAATGAAGGATCTTATGGCTCCATCCTGGATTTAATCTTTACTCTAAAGCCCTCTCTTACTTTGAGAATCTTAGAAAGGCTGAGAATTAGAAAGAGTTTTATTTTTGAGTCTAGAAAGTCCTGGCTCCTTTATATTTCCTCTAGATTTTACTTGAAAAGTGAATAACTTTTTTTAATGTAATCTCTCTGTGCTTTCATTTTATCAAAGACTGTGTTGAAGAAGCCAGGAGGTACTTTCAATATTTTGAATAAAATATCCTAGATCATCCAATTAATTAGGTAAATCTTTAATCTTCCACATTACTGCAGGAATAGTGTCACTAAATTTTGCCTCACTACCTAACAAGGATTCCCTTTCCTCCAGCTTCCAATAACATTTCCTCACCTTCCTTTAAGCATCACTGACAGCTTCATCAAGCATTATCAGGCTTCTTCTAACAGTCTCTTAAAGATTCTTTAGGCTGTTTTAAATACTCTCTTTAAGGTTCTTCTGGTTTCTGCCTACTACCTTGTCCGAAAGCCACACCCACATGTTTTAGTCTTTTGTTATGATCATATCCTACTCCTGGCACCAAAAATCTTTTCTAATTTTATGTCTGCATAACGAATTACTCCACAAATTAGTAGCATGAAACAACCATTTATTTTGCTCATGAATCTGCAGATTGGGTAGGTTGTGGTAGGGATAGCATCTGCCTACTCCACTTGGCATTAGCTTGGAGGGTTTGAAGGCTAATGGTTAGAATCACCTGATGACTTGCTCACTCCCGTGTCCAGTGATGGATATTGACTACTGGCTAGACCTTAGCTGGCGCTATAGGGTGGAACATCTATATGTGGTCTGTCCAAGTGGCCTTTGCTTCATCACAGAAAGGTGACTGGGTTACTGGGCATATGTCCTAAAAAAGAGAGAGCATCAGGGCAAAGTTGTATCACATTTTATGACCTAGCTCTGGCAGTCACAAAGCATTTTTTTCTACTGTTGAGGTAGTCACAAGTCCTGCCCAAGCGGAGAGGAAACAGACTCTACCTCTTGATGGGTAATGGAAAGGTTCTGGAGGAACATATGTTGTGGTTGTTTTTGGAAAACACATTCTGCCATAGTTACTATTTTATGTAGGGTTGTCAGGCAAATTCTCTAAAGGTGACATTTGAACATATATCCATAAAGTGAGAAAGTAAGCCATGTTTGTATTAGAGAAAGAATAGTGAAAAAAAGGCAAAGTCCCGGGGCAGATTATGATTACAGTATTTGAATCATTATAGTTGGAGTCAAGTGGGCAAAGGACAGAGTATTAAGGGTTAGTTCAGAGAAGTGGCTGTTGTTGTGTGCCATGCAGCTGATTCCAACTCATAGCAATCCTATAGGATAGAGAAGGCTGCCCCACAGTCAGTGGAAGGAAGTAGAGTGAGATCAGCGCGTTAATTCTCCTGATCTCCTCCTTGAGAGTTCCTCGACTATATCTTGACAGACGGTCACGGCTTCTCTTAAAGCAGCCTGTTCTACCAATTCTCTCTCCTTTCAGTTACAGTAACCTCTCCCTCCCTTCAGGCTAATGGATAGTGACACCTCACTACTACTAAAACTCATTGCTGTCGAGTCACTGTGACTCATAGTGACCCTATATGACAAAGCAGAACTGCCCCATAGGGTTTCCAAGGAGCGACTGGTGGATTCGAACTGCCGACCTTTTGGTTAGCAGCCAAGCTCTTAACCGCTCTGTTTATGCTCTATCCCCTGTGGTTCCCCTACACTCACACCATTGTAAATAGTCCCTTTGCAAATGAAATCTCCTCAAACAATCTTATTTTGCATGTATCATTTATTCTGTCAGGACCCTGAGCCAATATAGCAATGTTTAATCTTTTAAAATCAAAACTAGAGTATTTATGTATTTACTTTTGGTCTACATCCCTCCTCTAAGGAACCCTGGTTGCACAGTGGTTAAACTCCTGGTTGCTAACCCAAAGGTTGGGGTTTGAACCCACCAGCCACTCCACAGGAGAAAGATGTGGCACTCTGCTCCCATAAAGATTTCAGTCTTGGAAACCCTGTGGGGCAGTTCTACTCTGTCGTCTATAGTCGCTGTGAGTTGGAATCGACTCGACAGCAACAGGTTTTTCCCTCCTCTCTTTGTCCTCTTTTTCTTCCTCCCCTGCCCTATGGCCTTTGAAAATGGAGGAGTAAGTGTAGAAATGTATATAGAATTTCAGGAGGTAGTTTGATGAGCCGTACAACTCTTTAAACTCAAATGTAAAATAAACAAATAGATGTCTACTTGTAGATGTCTATTTGGGCACTAAAATCCATGTGAAATGGGTGCAGGCATTGTCCATATGTCAATGATAGAACGCTGATCCCCTTACCTGTTACCATCTCTATTATCCACTCTCCCCACCAAACCATTTGAAATATATTATCACCTCTGGACATTTTACAAAGAAATTTGAGCAGAGGGCTAAAAGAAGTGAGCTATGCTGATATCTGAGGAAAAACCTCTAAAAACACGAACAAAGTCCTTGGAGTCCACGTTCTGGCAAATCTTAAATATCCTGAATCCTGCAATCAAAACTAAACATTTGTAAAATTTTCTCACCTAGTCCTTGGGCCTTTAATTTTCCTCTTGGTTTGCTGACTTTTTTTTTTCCTAGAGAAGAATATTACAGAGAGGATCAAATGGTCAAGATTTCAAGAACATTTCTACCTTTTTTTTTTTTTTTTAAAGAAAATTAGTGTATGGTGTCTTTTTCTTTGTTTGTGGAGTAGGAATTTTTTTTGTGTGTGTGTGCTTTAGGGGAAACTTTACAGAACAAATTAGTTTCTCATTCAATAATTTATACACAAATTGTTTTGTGACATTGGTTGCAATCATCGCAATGTGTCAACACTCCCCTTCCACACCCAATTCCCTGTTTCCATCTATCCATTTTTCCTGTCCCTTCCGTGTCTTCTTGTCATTGTTTTTGGGAAGGTGTTGCCCTTTTGGTCTTGTATACATGATTGAACTAAGAGCAGGTTCCTCGTATGTGTTATTGTTTGTTTTATAGATCTGTCTAATCTTTGACTGAAGGGTGAACTTTGAGAGTGGCTTCAGTTCTGAGTTAAAAGAGTGTCTGTGGGCCATAGTCTCTGGGGTTCTTCCAGGCTCTGTCAGACCAGTAAGTCTGGTCTTTTTTTTTTAATTTGAATTTTGTTCTACATTTTTCTCCCACTCTGTCTGGGACTCTCTGTTGTGATTCCTGTCAGAGCAGTTGGTGGTGGTAGCCGGGCACCATCTAGTTCTTCTGGGTTCAGGCTGGTGGAGGCTTCAGTGTTTGTGGTCCATTAGTCTTTTTGGACTAATATTTCCCTTGTGTCTTTGGTTTTCTTCATTCTCCTTTGCTCTGGATGGGATGGGACCAACAGATGTATCTCAGATGGACACTCGCAAGCTTTTAAGACCCCAGACACTACTCACCAAAGTAGGATGTAGAACATTTTCTTTATGAACTATGTTATGCCAGTTTACCTAGATGTCCCTCAAGACCATGGT
Source organism: Trichechus manatus latirostris (assembly GCF_000243295.1). Lineage (NCBI taxonomy): Eukaryota > Metazoa > Chordata > Mammalia > Sirenia > Trichechidae > Trichechus > Trichechus manatus. Next base: position 11,414,750 of record NW_004443956.1, on the reverse strand, counting down.
CCTCAGCCCTCGGCCCCAGTAACTCAGTCCCTCAAGGTGTTTGCATATGTCCAGGAAGCTTCTATGGTTTTCCTTGCTCAAATTGTGCTGACTTCCTCTATATGTATGCTGTGTATGGTGTCTCTTGACTGAACTAACTCACTTGGACAAAGTCCAGCACTGCTCTGAGTAATTTCTTAGTCAACAGTTATTGAAGGACTGGTACATCTTACCTAAAATAGGCTGATTAAATATGTAGTTTAAAATGACATTTTTCTTACAGCCTCTTCTTATTCCCCCAAAAAAGACCTCTGAAGACACAGGAAAATGTAAAAACTTAACGAGCAATAGACAATCTAATGAGAATATTTCCCCTGGTGGAGTTGGACCAAGAAAACTCTACGCACAATTTCCCTCATGGCAAGCTCAAGCTTGGTGATACACCAGAGTCGTCCAGAATAAGGATGGGATGGAGAGTTGCTGAGTGCTTACCCCAGTCTGGTGTAATAGTTAACAACAATAGTTAAGAATAGTTACTCTGGCTACATAACAAATTACCTCAAAACTTAGTGACTTCAAACAATGGTAATCATTTATTATTTTTCACATTTTTGTGAGTCAGGAATTAAGACCAAGCACAGTAAGTATAGTTTGTCTTTGCTTCACAGTGTCTAGCATCTCCACTGGAACACTTCAAGACTGGAGGCTGGAATCATCTACAGGCTCATCCGCTTACATAGCTGGTGGCTGATGCTAGCTATTGACAGGGTCCTAGCTGGGGCTGTCAGCCAGAAGCTCACATCTGGCCTCTCCATGTGGCTGCTGGGCTTCCTTATAACAAACATGGTGACTGGATTCTAAGGGAAAGTATTCTAAGACAGAGAACCAGGTAGAAGCCAGGTTGCCTTTTATGATCTGGCCTTGGAAGTCACACAGCATCACTCCCATCGCATTCTTTGGTCAAGACAGTTACAAGGGTCTACCAAGTTCCAAGGAGAGGGAACACAGATTCCTACTACTTGATGGAGGAGTGTTCATATTGTAAGAAACCATTTAGACTTAAATATATATTAGTGAGACCATCTTTGGAAAATACAATCTGCCACAGATGGGGGCTCCCAGATTAGATGGTCTGGGCTAGAATTACTGCTCTGCCACTTACTAATTGTATGACCTTGGGCTAGTAAATTACTTGACCTCTCTTTAACTCAGTTTCCCCATAGGGTTAATATGAAGATTGAACGAGTTACATATCAAGCAGTTATAATAGCTGTTGTATTGTGTGCTGTTGAGTTTTTCCAGCCCATAGTGATCCTATATAATAGAGTAGAACTGCCCCATAGAACTTCCTAGACTGTAATCTTTATGGAGCAGATTACCAGGTCTTTTCTCCTGTGGAGCAGCTGCTGAGTTTGAACCACCAACCTTTCAGTTAGCAGCTGAGTGCTTAACCTTTGCATCACTAGGGCTCCTTCAATTAAAATAGTACCTGGTACATATTAAGTGCTAAGAAATGTTAGCTATTATTATGTAACACAGCTGAAGGGGTACTCTGTCCTCTTCACCTCCTTCCGTCTTTCCCATTCTCTAGTAGGAAGGGACAGTCTTTTAGCATACTAACAAGTTAAATTGTGAGAAAAGATTGATATTAACAGAAGGGGATAGTGGTGTTAGTCTCATACATTTATCTTATAAAGAATCTAAAACCCTTAGCCTGGTCCAACAGAGGTCTATAAGGAACTGCTAACTGCGGGGAAAATACAGTCTGCCATAGGTGGGGGCTCCCAACTTTGATGACCTGGCTTAGAATTCATGTTCTGCCACTTATTAAATATATGACAGTGGCAGTTTTGGCAGGATAGAAGACAGAGTTGACATCCTGTGGGGAGGAGGACCGAGGAAGAGAAAGAGAAAATAAAGAAGTCCTCCAGACCATTTTCTTTTTAATATTTCTTTTTTGTACTTTAGATGAAGGTTTACAGAACAAGTAGTTTCTCATTAAACAGTTAGTACACATATTGTTTTATGACATTGGTTAACAACCCCACGACATGTCAACACTCCTCCTTCTCGACCTTGAGTTCCCTATTAGCAGCTTTCCTGTCCCCTCCTGCCTTCCAGTCCTTGTCTCTGGACTGTTGTGCCCCATTAGTCTCGTTTTGTTTTATGGGGCTGTCTAATCTTTGGCTGAAGGGTGAACCTCGGGAATGACTTCATTACTGAGTTAAAAGAGTGTCCGGGGGCCATACTCTCAGGGTTTCTCCAGTCTCTGTCAGGCCAGTAAGTCTGGTCTTTGCTAGTGAATTAGAATTTTGTTCTACATTTTTCTCCAGCTCTGTCCGGGATCTTCTGTTGTGATCCTTGTCAGAGAAGTCAGTGATGGTAGCTGGGCACCATTTAGTTGTACTGGACTCAGTCTGGTGGAGGCCGTGGTATCTGTGGTCCATTAGTCCTTTGGACTAATCTTTCCCTTGTGTCTTGTTTTCTTCATTCTCCCTTGCTCCTGAAGGGATGAAACCAGTGGAGCATCTTAGATGGCTGCTCACAGGCTTTTCAGACCCCTGACGCTACTCACCAAGGTAGAATGCAGAACACTTTCTTTATAAACTATGTTATGCCAATTGAGCTAGATGTTCTCCGAGACCATGGTCCCCACAGCCCTCAGCCCAGCAATTCTGTCCCTCAGGGAGTTTGGATGTGTCTATGGAGCTTCCATGACCTTTCCTTGTACAAGTTGTGCTGGCTTCCCCAGTATTTTGTACTCTCTTACCCTTTACCAAAGTTACCACTTATCTATTGTCTGTTTAGTATTCCCTCCCACCCTTCCCAGCCCTCCTTACCATCAAAGATTGTTTCTTTTTCCCTCCACAACATTTTTAAACCTTATTCTGTATGGCCCGAAAAGCAACACAGTAAGATTCTGTGTTCATAAATCTTCTACTAATGAGATTTTTTTACATGGACCCAGTGGTTGTACTTGCGTGTTTTCTAGACATTATAGACTTAGGGAAGTTGCCCATCTGACTGTCCACCTCTTTGTCCAGAGGAAAACACACCAAAATATTAATATTAGTTTTCCTGGGTGGTGAGATTAAAAGTGATTTTTTAAAAAACTTTTCCAAATCTTTTACAATTTCATAATTCAATTAAATGTTAGGGAAAAAATGACCTTCTGACACAACAGCTGTGCTTCCACATTAGTAATGTTTCTGAGTATTAATTGTCAACACACTCTCACCAGGATTTCATTGGGAGAAATGGCCTGAGCCAATCTCTGGAGCTTCCTTTTCCTTAAGAGAGAAGAGAGTTTGCTGAGTTTCTCTTGAACTGAAATCTGCAGAATCACCAAGATACAGAGTGACTGATAGAGTGGTTAAGAGGTCTGCTTCATGGCCCAGGTGTGGGTGACCCTACTGACTGACCCCCTTAAAGACCTAGAGCCCCTCCAACTTCACCTTTTGAAGTTTACTGAGGAACCCGATGAGCTTCCCAGTGAGCTGAACATGGTTTCTGCTATTTCAGTAGAAATCACTGTAGCTCATAAAGTCCAGCTGGAGGAGCGGTATGTGAAAGATCCCAGAGCACAGCGAAGCTGCACCCCACCTCTCTTCGCTATTGCTAACAACACACCCAGAGGTTCTCAGGGAGGGGCAAGTACAATAAGAAAACACCTGTGAATTCCTTGCAGAACTCCCCCCTGATGGCTACATTCCACGCTTTCCTCTCTTATAAAAAATTCCATTTGCTCCATTTCTGACCCCAGGCCATGGAAAAATGGACAGAGACCTGGTGTGGCTTCTCTGGTCTTGGCTGTGATCCCTGCATCAGTTAATCACCCTACCCCGGCCTGACTGGCCCAGCTCTTTGCTGTGGCTCATCCTCTGGCTTTTCTGGTGATTACTCTAAAACTTTCCCCAGATAGAAGAATTTTTCAATGTTTTTTTCTTCCTCACTACTCCAACTCATGTGCTGGCTACTGCCCATGAGAGGGGCCACAGTTCCCTCCCACAGAGCTGACTATGGTCAGTAATGACCAAGTTTAGGTCCAGGCTCTGTTACCCACTACCTCTGCCACAATGAACACGTCATTTGACTTCCCTTAGCTTCCTTATCTTTGAAAAGAGGATAATAGTAACTACCTTGCCATCTTCAAGGAACAACTGTGATAATCTGAATCAGGTGTTCTTAATCTACCTATCTATTTATTTTTTCCATAGTTCCTTTGGCACTCTGGGCGGCCTACTGATTCCTTTTCAGAATTATGTTTTTAAATACATAAAATAAAATACATATGATTACAAACAAAACCAATCAGATTGAAATACAATTATCAAAGCATTAACAAAAAAGGAATTGATACTGAAAGAAATGCATTTTTTGATTAATGTATTAAATAATAAAATTTAGTAGTGGGTCTAATGATGACTTTGATTTCAAACTAGTATCAAGCTTCAATGGTATACTGACATAGCTACGTCACTTGTAGAAGTATAGCCCGAGTGCTCCTTAGAAGCGAGGATGGTGAGACTTCATCTCACATACTTAGGACATGTTAACAGGAGGGACCAGTCCCTGGAGAAGGACATCATGCTTGCTAAAGTAGAGGGTCAGTGAAAAAGAGGAAAACCCTCAATGAGATGGATTGACACAGTGGCTGCAGCAATGGGTTCAAGCATAATAACTGTCATGAGGATGGCACAGGACTCAGCGGGGTTTTTTCTGTTGCACATACGGTCACTATGAGTTGGAACTGACTCAATGGCACCTAACAACAACAGCAGTGATGTGATATGAAAAGACCCATGGTTTCATTTGGTTACAAAGTCACAGGTACTGTTAGGATTATGGTTTGCTGCTTACATTCCTCACTGAAGAAAATGCTAAATTTTAGTTTAGTGAAAAAGAATTTCTTCCATCTAAGTTTACAGTCCCTCTGAAATCTATTCGCATACTCCTAGGAGGTCCATGGACTCCAGATTAAGAAACTCTGATGAAAATAAAGGAAAAAATATATGTGAAAAAACTTTGTAAGCTATAAGGTTGAATACATTTGGAAGATGAAATGATTTCAAAAAGAGCACCAGGTTCAAGTTTCCTTGCATCTTATGATTTCTCCCACGTCAGTTTCCATGAATAATTTTTTTTGAGTTGTTTGGATTGTCACAGAGCCATTTCTACAACACAGGTCATTAATATCTACCTGAGGTCTTCACTTCTCAAAATTAGTCCATTATATTCCTTATCCTCAGGTTAAGCAGGCATATTTCTAGATGTGTTTCCTAACCCACCTATATTAGAATGACCTGGAGAAGAGAGAGTGGGCTGTGTGCATGCTAAAGTTAGAGATTCCCAGGCCCTGTTCTAGTCCTACTGAATCACAGGTGGCCCCAAGTTATCTCCTCCTCTCCCCTCCTTCTTCTCTTCTATTTTCTTTCTTCCTTCCCTCCCTCCCTTCCTTTCTTCCTCTTCCTTCTCTTCTTTTAGATGCACACTCAAGTCTGAGAAACTCTGATTTAAGGAAAATTGTGCCTAATATTAGAAGCAGAGCTGCTATCCAGACAGCACAGCGGAAGGACAGATGATCTTCCGGAAATTTTTAAGGTTATTTCCTGAGCCCATATCAAATAAACCAGAGTCCAAAGGGGCCCTATAATCTTTTCCTCAAATGTCTACCTGAGTCCTAACCATCTACCTGCTCTCCCTCCAGTTAGGACAGTTGGAAAGCCCATAGTCCACTCAACGTGGAATCCAGGTCCATAGTCAGGCACTGCAGGGACCCTTTCCAGAGTCAAAGGGATAAAAACCTCACACATAAGTGAGCAAACCACCAATACCTGTGCCCAGCATCCCACCCCAGAGGTACATTTTGAAAGGTTAAGAGAATCACACCAAAATCTGAGATATGCCAGATGTTGGGGTTTACTTGGGAGAAGGCAAAGGAGAGCAAGGGTAGAAGGGAGAGAGACCTTATCATGAGAAGCCTCATTCAATTTTGATAACCTTTTCCCAGAAACAAAGAGACTGATTCTGGGTTCTGCTGCACACCAGGAACTCAGGGCTTCTTGATGTTTTCCTGGTCTCAAAGTCAGGGCAGATGGAGTAGAAAAGAAGAACATTGAAGGTGGTGCTATTCCTAAGGAGGAGTTGCCTGGCTAGGTCTTTGAAAGTATTTCTTTCTTTACTCAAGAGCTGATGGGGGGGAAAGAAGAGATTCTCTCTTCCCAGAAAAGACAGTGACAGAGAGAATGGGCATAATACGGTGTCCTCTAACTTAGTGGAAACCCTGGTAGTGTAGTGGTTAAGAGCTATGGCTGCGAACCAAAGAGTCAGCAGTTTGAATCCACCAGACACTCTTTGGAAACCCTGTGGTGCAGTTCTACCTGTCCTATAGGGTCCCTATGAGTTGGAATCGACTTGACAGCAATGAGTTTGGTTTTTTTTCTATCTCAGTAGGAACTGATGGCTCAAGAAGATACATTCCCTATGCAGGAGATGCTGGGAACATGAATGTATGTGGTTGGGAGAGAGGGACACACCAACCTGCTGGAAATTATTTCTTTTCAAATGTCTACTCCTCGAAGATTTCAGCAGGCTACTGGGAATTTTAGAAGCCTTCCCCATTTGTTGCAACCAAGACTTCTTTGAGGGGATGAATGGTTATGGAATCATTTCAAAGTGCTTGTGGTTGCAGACATTTTCAGACTTCTCCAGCTGCCAAGAATTTGGAACAGTGGGAAATATAGCAACATGTGGTAGGAGCATGGAGTGATGTGAGCAGAGCCCTCTTTGAGGCATCCAGTTCTGTATCAAACACCAGCTCCACTTCCCACCCCTCGCACCCTCCTCCCCCTGCCCCACCAGCCTCATTCCTTCCACTGTGAGACTGTCCTGTCCTGCAGTGGCTTTCTGCAGGCAGAGGGGACTCAATTTCTCCCATTTCCTTCAAATCCGCACAAGCATGGGCTCATTTCCATGGTTTTTTGTGAAGAACGTATGCTAAACACTTGGTTCTCCCAAATGGCCTCCTGCCTGCTTTTTGCACATTTTGGGGAGAAATAGAATCCAAATCAGCAGTTGGAAAACTACAACCTGTAGGCTAAATCCTGTCACTGCCTGTTTTTGTAAATAAAGTTTTATTGGGAACCCAGTCCTGCCCACCAAGTATTTTTTGTGGCTGCTTTCTTGCTATAAACGCAGAGTTGAGTAGTTGCAACAGGGACCATATGGTCTGCAAAGCTGAAAGTATTTTCAGTCTGGACCTTTACGTGGAGTTTTCTAACTCCTGGCATAAATGATGGAGACAGGTCAGAGCAGTGGAAAAATAGGGGATTCAATGAGTTAACAGAGGACAACTAAATCTCTGATTTTGAGAGCAGAAAAGCAAGAGAAATAGCTTGTTGTCTGCAGTATAAGTAACATGTATTAGGCACTCTCAATGTGCCTAACCACTCTACCAATCACTTTACATATATTCTCATTTCTCACGATAACTCTATGAGGTAGGTACTATTATTACTCCTATTTTACAGTTGAGAAAACTGAGGTCCAAAAACATCGAATCACTTGCTCTGATCATCCAGCTAGTAAGTGGCAGGGTGGGAATTAGAAGCCACAGGTGATTCCAGAGCCCGAAGTCTAGACCATGAGGCCATCCTGCTGAGTAGCTCTCTGTCATGAGAAACATGAGATTGGCTTCTTGGAAGGACCCAGGCTTCCTCAGCCACCCAGGTCAAAGATGCCCTAATTCTTAGCACTGCAGTCAGCAGCAGCAGTATCACAGGAAATTCTGGTTTCTTAGGCCTTCAGTGGGCCCCATGCAGTTGAATTTTTAAATGTTCTAGTGGGGAGTGGGGGAAGGATTTCCCTGCTCAGTCATATTTGCTCCCCTAGGCCTTATTACTAGATTTTAAGAGGAGGAAAACCAAAAATCATCACTCACGTTGCTTTTGGCTATTTTGAAAATCGGGTAGTGGATTAGGTTGAAACATCCAAAATTTAAGCCCCAAACGGGCATACTAAATAACCTTTTATGTTTCTGCATGGCCTTTCATCCAAAGATCTCAAACGACTTCACAAGCAGCTTCTATTTACTATTATATTACTCCCTCGGGGACTATAATGGAGCGTGGCTGCTTCGAGAATTGAAGAGTCCCTTTAAGTTGCACAATTTTTTCCCAGTTCTCTCTGCTTACAGCAAGCACTTCACCCATATTTGAAAAAAAGAAAAAAGATAAAAAGAAAAGAAACATGCTGGGGACCGATTCCTCTCTTTGTTTAAATTGGCATTTACCTAAAACAGTATTTCAGGTACAGCCTTGGTTCAAGGACTGTTGTTGATGCTACTAGACATAGTAAAAAACCCTCAACGGTAAAGTAAAAGCAAATTAGCACTTAATTCACAGTCTCCTTGTGAGGCCTGATGAATTTACATACAGGAGTTTAGCTCAGCGTCTGCTAGGTTCACTGCTCCGTTTTTCTTTAATAAAGGAGTTGGACAACTTTGGATCCCATCAACCAATAATTACGTGCAAGAACGACCATTTCACGAGCTCCGACTCAGTGCCAGTTCTGTATAAGCAGCTTCATCAGTGGCCTCCAAAGAGGGTTTGCCTACAACTCAGGGGGGAGCGAAGAGAACTTCCAGTCCATCTTTATTTATCTATCTATCCCTCTATCTATGTATTCATTGTAATACACTTAATTTTTTTAGAGCAGTTTTAGGTTTACGGAACAATTGTGCAGAAAGTACTGAGAGCTCCCATATACCACTCCCCGCAACATTATTTCTCCTTATACTAATTTTTAATCTCATCTGGCTAAATTATTTTTGGTATATGTTTTGTAATGCTCATATTATGTTATTCAATAGTGCATGAACATGATTACTAAGTAGATGTTCAATTTTTTTTAACTGAAAGGAGGTGTGGAAAATATTCACCGTTGTATATTTATTATCTCAGTATTTCAGTAGCACTAGGCCCTTACAGAGGGCAACATTTCGTTCTGTTATACATAATGTTGCCATGAGTCAGAGCTGACTCAATGGCAAGTAGTAACAACAGACCTTTAGAGGTCACAAACTGGAATGTCTCAGACACTTGAAAGTAAATGAAGGGGTGACAGGGCTGAATGGACACTGACTAATGTGGAGAGAACATGTCCCATCAAAAGAAGGTAGCTGCCAGCTGACCTGTGGCCACCCCCTCCAGCCAAGTGTTGCCAAGTGGAAATGAAGACCCAGCTTGGCTGGATCCTTAGGTTTTTCAAGAGAAGCTGAAAAGTTCCTTTTTATGTGAAATCTTGCGATTTATGGGTGAAATCCCACTATATTTAACTGTAGAAAACTTTTCAAAGCAATACCATGCTGGCCAAAAACTCCTCACTTCTTAGCCAGATTTGGACCACGGATTACCAGTTTGTAGCCTCTACCCTGAATGTTATATCAAAAAGATTTCTGAGGATGAATCAATTTATGAAATGCAACAGAACAGGGCCCTCAATGGAGGTCAGTGTATTAAATGCTCTGAGAAGCAGTGCAAGGAAGAAATCTGTTAAGCTTTGTTGAAGCCACTGCTCCCTCAGATCGTTAGCCTCTGGACTCTCTGTCAACAACCTGTACGAGTATGGTTATGAAGAATACATGCTGGGAAATGCTATGCCGTCTCATTTAACCCTCTCAGTAACTATGCAAGGCAAGCATTGCAGCTGTTATTTCCATTGTATACATGAAACAATCGAGGCTCAGAGAGTGTCTTAGTTATCTAGTGCTGCTGTAACAGAAGTACCACAAGCGGGTGGCTTTAACAAACAGAAATTTATTTTCTTACAGTTTAGGAGGCTAGAAGTCCGAATTCAGGGTGCCAGCTCTAGGGGAAGGCTTTCAGTTCTGGAGGAAGTTCTTGTCTCTTCTGAGCTTCTACTCCTGGGTGATCTTCATGTGGCTTGGCGTCTCTCTTCCTCCATCTCTGCTTGCTGGCTGGCTTGTTTAATCTCTTTTATATCTCAAAAGAGATTGACTCAAGACACACCCTATACTAATTCTGGCTCATTAACATAACAAGGACAACCTATTTCCAGATGTGATTATAACCACAGGCATAGAACTTAGGGTTTACAACACGTATTTCTGGGGGACACAATACAAGCTGTAACAGAGAGGTTAGGAAAATTGTTCAGGGTCATACAGTCAGTGAGGGACAGATGCTCTGTCTGACTTTAAAGCTGAAACTATTTCCAATATAGTTCATAACTATAAAACCAAAACCCAAAACCAAATTTGTTGCCATCAAGCCGATTCTGACTCCTAGTGACCCTATAGGACACAGTAGAACTGCCCCCATAGGGTTTCCAAGGAGCAGCTGGTGGATCTGAACGGCAGACTTTTTGGTTAGCAACCAAGCTCCTAACTACTGTGCCACGAGGGCTGCTCATAACTATAACCACCCCCCAAAAAAAGTCTTTGAATTTTTTTTTTTAGTTGGCACAGTAACGATTTTAGGATTCTGTAGGATTATCTGTTCTTTTTTTTGGTTGGGGGGTAGGTTTAAAAAAATAAAATAAAATATTCTGTAGCAATATATCAAGTGGCACTGGTTCCATAAGCCACAGGCACACAGGTCTCATTTTATAGCCTGTGCTCTGATGAGCATCACTCCCCTGGGAGGGCTTTGGGGATCTTTTCCCTCACCCCTGGGTGTTCTAAAAGGAGTGTTCTGAGACAGGTGTTCTGGAAGGGGCTCCTTGGGCCTTCCTCTCTCTCCCTGGCGTCTGGCTCGTCTCTCTCTCTTTCCCTCCCTGGCTGAACTCTGTCACCTTTGTCCCCACCCAATGCCCTGGTTCAACTTGGCCTTGGCCATCTCCCTCTGCAGCCATCCCAGTAGGCAGCCAGAGACGGAGGGAGGTGCTGGACAGGGCCCGGGATGGACATGGAGGGGCTCCCAGAGGGCCAGCTGCATGGGGCTGGCCCTAGAAACAGGCTGTGGGGGTGGAGTGGGGTCAGGGCTCAGACTGAGAAGGGGTGAGGGAGGCCCGCATCACAGCCTGGCCCCTCTGACACCATTTGTGTACCAGATGCGCACTGAAGCCTGCCATTTGGACAGCCTTGAGTCAAATCCCATGCCCAAGAGTGAGTGCTGTGTCTTGAAGATCTCTACAAAGGATCCTTCATCCCAAAAGGGGAATTCATCCCTTCCTTGGCAATCACTTCCAGGCTTAACTAACCAGCCTTAATGGGAGAAAGTTCATCCTCAGCTCTCACAGAAACTCCCCCTGGTGCATTTCTTTTCAGAGTCTCTCCAGAGACCCAGGGGAAAATGAGCCAGCTGCTGCCCTCCACATACTAACCTTTGATAAGCCTGAGGACTACACAGCTGAGTAGCTAAGAGCATCGGACAGAGCTGAGTCTGCGTCCCAGAGTATTACTACCTAGCTGTGTGATTCTGAGCAAGTTATATAACCTCTTGGTACTTCCCCCCACCCCCCTTTTTTTTTTTTTTTTAATATTTTATTGGGTTTTAGGTGAAAATTTACACAGCAACTTAGATTTCCATTTAACAGTTTTTATACAAATTGTTCTGTAAGATTGGTTATAATTTTCACAATGTGCCAGCCTTCTCATTACTTTCATTCTGTTTGTTCTGTTTCCATTGATGTAGCTTCCCTTCCCCTCCTTGCCTTTTCATCTTTGCTTTTGGGTAAATGTTGACCTATTGGTCTCCTGTAGTTGCTTGTTTTAGGGAGCTCATTACTCACAGGTGATATTGCTTGTTTTATAAGCCAATCTATTACTTGCCTGAAAGGTGACCTCCAGGAATAGCTTCAGTGCCAAGCTCAAAGGGTGTCTTAGAGTGATAGTCTCGGGGGTTCCTCCAGATGCTATTGGTCCAGGAGGTCTGGCCTCTTTAGGAATTTTAATTTTGTTCTATATTTTTCGCCCATTCTATCCAGGACCTTCTATTTTATTCCTGGTCAGAATGGTAGGTGTAGCCGGGCACCATCTAGTTCTTCTTGTCTCAGGTAAGAAGACACTGGGGTTCTTGTGGGCTATTAGTCCTGTGTACTAGTTTCTTCTTTGAGTCTTTAGTTTCCTTCATTTCTGTACCTCACTTTCTTAGAAGTTATTTCAGGCATAGCCTTGGTTCAAAATGTGCTAAAACCACTATACTTCCAAGAGAAATGGAACCATCCACCACACAAAAACTTCTACATGATTGTTCACAGTACCATTATTCATAATAGCCAAAAAGCAGAAATAATCCAAGTGTCCATGAACAGATGAATATATAAATGTGTTAAATCCATAACGAGAAAAACCTAAACCCATTGCCGTCGAGTTGATTCCAACTCATAGTGACCCTACAAGACAGGGTAGAACTGCCCCACGGGGTTTCCAAGGCTGTAATCTTTACAGAAGCAGAGCCGCTGGTGGGTTGGAACCGCCAAGCTTTCTGTTAGCAGCCAAGCACTTAACCACTGCACCATGAAGCCTCCTTTAAATGCATACAATGGATGATTATCTGGCCATAAAAAGCAAATAAGTACACATGAAAAGACATTCAATATCATTAGTTATTAGGGAACTGCAAATCGAAGCCATTATGAAGTCCCACTTCACACTCACTAGGATGGCTATAATAAAAAAAGAAAAGAAAAATAGTAAATATTAACAAGGATGTGGAGAAATTGGAACGTTGTACATTGTTGGAGGGAGTGTAAAACAGTGTGGAGGTTCCTCAAAAAGTTATACACAGAATTACCATATGATCCAGGAATTGCACTCCTAGGTATATACTCAAAAGAACTGAAAATAAGCTCTCAAACAAGTACCTGTAAATGCAGGTTCATAGCAGCACTACTCACAACAGCCAAAAGGTGTAAACAGCCCAAATGTCCATCAGCAGATGAATGGATCAACAAATTGTGGTATACATGCACAATGGAATATTACTCAGCCATAAAAAGGAATGAAATTCTAACACATGCTACAATGTGGATGAACCTCAAAGGTGAAAGACATCAGGCACGAAAGGTCCCATATCATGATTCCATTTATATGAAGTATCCAGGATAGGTAAATCCACAGAGAGAGAACACAGATGAGTGGTTGCCAGAAGCTGGGGGAAAAGAGGAATGGGGAGTGAATGATTATTGGGAACAGGGTTTCCTTTTGGGGTGATGGTAATGTTTTGGAACTAGACAGAGGTGGTGGTTGCACAACATTGTGAATGTACCAAATGCCACTGAATTGTTCACTTTAAAATGGTGAATTTTATGTTCTATGAATTTCACATCAATGAAAATTCACAAAGGAATGAAGTACTGATACATGGACGATCCTTCAAAATATTATGCTAAGTGAAGAAGCCAGTCACAAAGAACTACGGATTGTATGATTCTATTTATATGAAATGTCCAGAAATTTCAAATCCATGGAGACAGAAAGTAGATTAGTGATTGCCTAAAGTTGGGGTGGAGGGCAATGGGGAGTTTGGGAGAAATAGGGGCTGACTGCTAATGGGTACAAGGTTTCTTTTTGGGGTGATGAAAATGTTCCAAAATTGATTGTGGTGACAGTTGCATAACTCTGCAAATATACTAAAAACTATTAAATTGCACACTTTCAGTGGGTGAATTATACTGTATTAAATTATATCTCAATAAAGCTTTTATATAAAAAAAGAAAAAATGCCCAGTACTTACTTCATAGGATTATTGTAAAAATTTAATGGAATTCCTGTAAAATGTTTAGCAGTGTCTGATCCATAGTAAATAATCAATAATTGTTTTCTTCAGTAATAATAATAGTAATAATACATTTATAGCTTTATGAGTGTCGCCTATACCACCATATAGAACAATACTTAGTATCTGATATAAAATATTATATGTAACTATATGTTAAATATAAATTAGTATAAAATAATAATTACAAACAATATTGTTTTCACCCACTGTCTCCTCATCCTCCAAAACTTTCTGATTTTGGCATAGGCCTCCAATTCTTTGACCATCATCCTATACATATACATTATACATAATCTATAATATACTATCATAAAATATATCTATATATGATTCTTATTATATGACTACATATTACCATATATTGTAATATATTTTACTATATATTATCATATAATTATATTACATAGTAATGTTACCAGGGAGGACAAGTCCCTGGAGAAGGACATTATGCTTGATAAAGTAGTGGGTCATTGAAAGAAGGAAGACCCTCAATGAGATTGATTAACACAGTGGCTGCCACAACGGGCTCAAACATAGCGACCATTGTGAGGATGGCGAGGGCCGGGGCAGTGTTTCCTTCTTTTACACGTACGGTCGCTATGGGTCCGAACCGACTCCAGAGGCACCTAACAACGACATAAGACATTAAGGTATACACGCCATGGTGTATTGTTATATATTATAGTAATTATGAAATGTTATTTGTAGTAGTGTTCACCTGTGACTCCTCTTCCTCCCTAACCTTTCTGAATTTGGAACGTTTTCCCCAATTCTTTGAACGTTTTCTGGCCCCTGAAATATTTGGAAAGAAAATAGCTCCGAGTTTGGAGAAATTAAATTACAACAATGACTCTGATTCAACTACCTCGCCTAGTTCAAGCCAGAAAGCAGAAAAAACAACCCACAGCGCTTCGACAGCTGAGCGGCTCCTACAAGCCCGGCGAGGGGCCGGGGGGAGTGCAGGACCCGGCCGGCTGGGAAGGCGGTTCCAGGGCGGCCGCCGCAGGTTTCGGGCGAGGAGCCAGAGACTGGCCCCGTCCTTCCGTGCCGCCCTCGGGAAGGGCCCTGGACCCAAGAGGATAAAGGGCCCTTTCTTCCCAACCCCTCTGACATCCCCTCTGCCTTTTGTAAAGGGATCCAGGGGCTTCGGGTCCCCATCCGTGGCTTCTCCCTTGGTGCTGTTGATGGGGGGGACGGGGGGTGCTGACGTGCAGCCACGCAGGTGTCCGATTATTATTAAAATGGTAAATCGGGGCGGCTGCTTGATCTGGTAACAAAGACATCATTGAAACCGGGTGTCTGCCTTCCGCTGCCAAGCAGGGGACAAGACAATGATTTCCCCAGAATGTGTTCACTGGCTGGCTTCCCCACAGAGAGGTCTGCAGTGATTCCGTCATGGGTGAATGCAGGAGTTCTGAGAAACCCCAGCTGGGCGGAGCTGCTGCGACTTCAGAACTGTTTCCCCCAGCGAGGGAAGAGGCCTTCTGGAGGCAGGCCACACAGCGCCCCGATCCCCACTGCTAGAGACAGCAGTGTGCTTTTCTGAGACAAAACTAAAAGGGCATTCTCCTGGGCAAGTGTTGGAGGGGCCTGAAATTCCCCTGTAATCTTAGTTTTTTTCCTTAAACCCTGTAACCAGAGACTTGAACACGGATTATTTTTCATATTTGCTAGACAAACGTCCCCATTCCTTCCTAGTATCAATTAACTGGGATGAAAACAAAACAAAACCTTGTTTCGCACGTTATCTTTGAGGTTGACAGATGCAACTTTCTTATAATTAAAAAAATTTTTTTTACAGTTTCTTTTGGGGGAAAATAAATGTATTTAGTAAAGATTATTTTCAGAGAAACTGCTAGAAGCAAAGTTATTTAGAGGAAAAGGCTTAGCAAATTCAAATCACAGAATGTTGTAGCTGGACTGTGCAGATACAGAGAGGACCACAGCTATCTGGCACTGCTTCTTTGTGTGGTTGAGGAAAAGGCAACGCAGCCATGTCCGAGCATGCAGGGCCAGGAGTGGAAGGTGAGACTGGACTTAGCCCCCCACCTACCCCCTTGGCTGGGCATTCCAAGGCACAGTCTGCCCAACCATTCACGGTAGCTCTGGGTATGGTCACCCCTCTCCCTCAACCCCCACTAGTTGCCATCAAGTCAATTCTGACTCATGGCAACCCCGTGTGTGTCAGAGTAGAACTGTGTGTCTTAGCGTTAGTAATGGCTGATTTGTCAGAAATACATTGCCAGGCCTTTCTTCTGCCCCACCCCCAGTTATTCTAAAAACTGAGGCTTGGACATATGAAGTGACTTCCCCCAACGTCACACAGCCAGACTGGTACAGAGTTTCTCAGGGTGAATGAGTCCTCACAGCTCTAATAGCCCAGCTCTTTGCTGGGCTGCCTAAGACGCTCTACTGAGCCATTTTTCTCTGGATCCTGTCATTCCCTCAGGACACTGTCAGGAAGCTGAATCCAGGCACTTGCTCCACCTGGCCACCCAGAACTCTCTCCTTCTTGCCACTCCAAGCCCACTCTCTCAACTCCTACCCTCTCCACCTCTGCCCTCAAAAAAATAGGCCATCTCTACTTTCTGCCTTGTCACAAAATTTAGTTAGGGCTCAGAAGCACAAAACCCACTTTCTGATTAAATGAGGGGAAGAGTAAAAGGAAAAAAATACATATATATAGAAAAAAAATGTCAAAATACTTTCTAGCCGCATAAACATAGGATTTTGCTCCCAGAAGAGTCTCTGAAATTACTTACCCTAAGCCCCTTATTTTACAAATGGGGGCACGATTCTCAGAGCGATGAACTGATTGACGGGGTTAGTGCAAAAGGCAGGATATGAAGGGAAAACTTAATGTGACTCAGGTCACCTTTTAAACATGTGTTACTACCTCACACTTTAACAAAGTCTAGGATAAAATTATCTTCGAAGGTAAAAATAAAAATCCTCTTTTGTCAAGTGCATAAATATCCCCTAAGTCTACATGTTTTATGTGCTTGGATTTAGGTAAACAGAGTTTTCTTAGAGTTGGTTCACCTGCATTTTCTCAAGAATTATTTTTATAGGACATAATACGCTCTTTGAGATAATTTTTCTCAATGAAGTTCCCATACAGAAGAATTTAAGTCCTGCTAATGGTGCAAGCAGATACTGAGACATGTCTCCCTGGGGAATTGTTTTCCTTGATGGTTTCACCATCCAGGTGCCAGTATCTCTCTGCAGTAAGATCAACAACACTATAAACCCCAGCCCCTGCCCTAGCTCAGCATTTAATTTCTGAATATCTTACAATTAGGCACATTCAGTTCACTTACAAATTTGGTGAACTGAATGGAAACCATAGACTTGTTCGATCCTGGGAGTAGCAGTCAGCTTATAAATTCTTGGGTGTGCAATTCCTTTGACCCCAAGACAGAATCTAGGGCAAGGGCCACAATAGGTTTGAGAGATCTTGTGAATATCAATAAATATCCCCAAATGAACCCTCAGAAACCAGAGAGTTCTTATCTACTTGTCTTGAGAGGTGGGGAGGATTCCATAACAGGGCTTACAAATTAAGGGAAAAGGGACAGTGGTAAAAGATGGTCCTGGGAGTAACGCCATTGCTCCTTCTTCATGCTCTCACAGCTGGACTGCTAGAACCAGGTCAAATTCCAGGAATTTATTATGTAGCTTTAAGGAGCCCTGGTAGCACAGTAAGGAGTCCTGGTGGTGCAGTGGTTAACCGCTCCGCTGCTAACCAAAAGGTCGGCAGTTCGAACCCACCAGCCACTCTGCAGGAGAAAGATATGGCAGTCAGCTTCCATAAAGATTACAGCCTTGGGAACCCAGTGGGGGCAGTTCTACCCTGTCCTATATGGTCACTAATAAACCAAAAACCCATTGCTGTCGAGTCGATTCCAACTCATAGCACCCCTACAGGACAGGGTAGAACTGCCCCATAGGGTTTCCAAGGAGTGCCTGGTGGATTTGAACTGCCGACCTTTGGGTTAGCAGCTGTAGCTCTTAACCACTACACCGTCAGGGTTTCCAGGGTCACTAACAGTCAGAATCAATTCAATGGCAATGGGTTTTGGTTTTTTGGAGATGCAGTGGGAAAGAACTTGGCTGCTAACCCAAAGGTCGGCAGTTCAAACCCACCAGCTGCTCAGCAGGCGAAGATGTGGCAGTCTGCTCCCATAAAGATTACAGCCTTGAAACCCTATGGGGCAGTTCTTCTCTGTCCTATTGGGTCACTATGAGTTGGAATCTCCTCCGTGGCAATGGGTTAAAGGGGTTATTATGTAGCTTTGCACTCGACTACTAACTGAAAGGTTGGTGTTTCGAATTCACCCAGAGGCACCATGGAAGAAAGGCCTAGCAATCTGCTTCTGTGAAGACTACAGTCAAGAAAACCCTCTGGAGCTCAATTCTACTCTATAACACACAGAGTCACCATGAGTCAGACTGACTCAAAGCAACAGGTTTGTTTTTTTTACAATCCTTTTAGTGGGCGCAACACGACTAGCTTTCTCTTAAGTGAGCGTTTGATATAAAAACAATAGATGGTAACTTTTATTCAGCATTTACTATGTCTTAGGCACTGGTAAAAGCCTTATCATGTCATAATCATCCTATGAAATAGGTTCTGCTGTTATCCCTATTTTACAGACAAGCAAACTGAGACACAGAGAGGTTAAGTTACTTTCTTTAGGTCACAGAGCAGAGTCACAGTTTGAACCTAGGTCTCTCTGACTACACAGGTAGCCATGTTAGCCACCAGGTTAGATTGCCTCCCACTGGCTGTACTGAGTCTCTCAGAAGGAGATGGTCACCTGCACATTAGGCTCTTCCAGAGGACACTATTTGGATGACAAATTCAGGTGATGAGAGAGTCATTGGGAATTTGATCTATGGGGCCACCTTTGAGTTCACACTTAAGTACATGTGCCAGTTGGCTTTAGAGCACCGTGAAAAAGAATTTCTCAACCTCACTTAATAACAATTTAAGTCTTTAAAATACCTCTCAGGAATTCCTTTAATAACTTCCAACCATCAACACATGAGGTAACGTCCAGAAGAACGGAAGGAAAATTAAAATTTTTTTGTGGAGAAATGAGAGAAGCATACAGATAGTGTCTACCTAGCATGCATAACTGATGCGGCTACCCTCCATAAAAATGAACATAAGATGTGTATGTGAACCCACATGTATAGAACCACCCTTCCTTCTACTTATTTATTTATTGATCTGACAATTATTTATTGACTACCTGTCATGTGCTCAGTACCACAAGAGACAACACAGCATGACAGCTAAGACTATGGATTCTCCGACCAGGCCAGATGGGTTAGACAGCCAGCTCTGACACTTAATTGCTGTGGGACCTTGAGCACACTAATCTTTCAGGGCTTCAGTTTTCTCATCTGTAAAATGGGGATAACAACAGTACCTAAATCATGGGGCTGTTATGAAGATTACACAAGTTAATATAAGTGCTTGGAAGTGAGCATGGCCTATTGTAAGCACTATTTAGGTCTTTTCTGTTATTGTCTACTAGAGAATGTGCTACCAATATTTTTCCAGTTGCTCAGGCCAAAATCCTAGGAGTATCTTTTATTTTCCTCTTTTCTTACCCACCCCCCCCCCACCCACCTCCATATATAACCCATAAGTAAGTCCTTAGATCTCTCTCTGCAAATTTATCTACTTCTTAGCATCCACTGCTGCCTAGTCCATGCTACCACCATCTGTTGCCTGGACCGCAGCAATGGCCTTAATTTTGTCTTTTTACAATCCAATCTCCTGAGTAATTAGGATGATCTTAGTAAAACATAAACCATTGCTTTATTTAAAACCCTACCATGGTTCCTCATTGTAATCAAAAGAAAATTCTTGCCATGTCTAGGTGTAGGTTGCCAGACATTAATAAAATACAGGATGCCCAGTTAAATTTGAATTTCAGGTAATCACAGACAATTTTTTAGTATAAGTATGTCCCCAAAACTGCATGGTACACGCTTATACTAAAAATTACTCCCCATAATTAATTGTTAATTATTATTTTTTCTATTATTTACTTATTCATTCATTCATTTTGATAAGTCTGGCAACCCCACCGAGGAGAGTCTCTGAGATTGCACTCTGCTCACTGCATCTCCTTCTACTCTTCCAGCCCCAAAGGTCCACAGTCCTTCCTTCCTCCTGTCTTAGGAATTTGTTCTTGCTGTGCCTTCTTCCTGAAACACTCAGCTCCCAAGTGTTGCTGTCAGTGGCTGCATCTTGTTATTCAAGGCATCCTTAAATGTCACCTTTTCAGGGAGGACTTCCCTAACTACCTAATCTTTTTTTGGAGGGGAGGGAGATGTTTCCCTTTTTTATTTGTCAGGTTTATTGAGTATAATTGATAGACACTAAAACTGATCCTTTTTAGTGTACAATTCTATGTGTTTTGACAGGCACATACAGTTGTGTGACTACCAACACAATCAAGATAAAGAACAGTTTAACCACTCCCGCAAAGTGCCCTCATGTCCCTTGTAGTCAACCCCTCTCCTCTTTTCCAACCCCTGGCAACCACTGACCCTTTGTCTGTTCCTATAGCCTTTTCCACAATGTCATCATAATGGAGTTATACAGTATGCAGCCTTTTGGGCCCAGTTTTGTTCATTTGGCTTAGTGCATCTGAGATTCACCCATGTTGTTGCATATATCACCCATGTCGTTGCATGTTCCTTTTTATTGTTAAGCAGTATCCCCTTGTATGGACATACCACAGCTTGTTCATCTATTCACCAGTTGAAGGACATCTGGATTATTTTCAAGTTTATGAATACAGCCACTATAAACATTTGTGTACAGGTTTTTGTGTGAACCTAAGTTTTCATTTCTCTAACATAAATACGTAAGAGTGGTATTGCTGGATAATATGGTAAGCGTATGTTTAAGAAATTGCCAAAGTGTTTTCCAAAGTAGTTCTGTCATTTTGCATTCCTGTCACCAATGTATGAGAGTTCCAGTTGCTCTAACCCCTTATCAACACTACTGTTCGTTTTTTCTTTAAGGCATTTTAATACCCGCGTGGTGAAATCTTGTGGTTTTAATTTTCATTTCCCTAATGACTAGTGATATTGAGCACCTTTCCATGTGCTTATTTGCCATCTGTATATCTTAACTGGTGAAGTGACTTTTGAGATCTTTGGCCCATTTTTTTTTTAAAGCTGTTTGTTTTCTTATGATTGAGTTTTGAGAATTCTTTACATATTCTGGATATAAGTCCTTTATCAGATATGTGTTTTGTAAATACTTCTCCCAGTCTGTGGCTTGTCTTTTCATTTTCTTAACTACTGAATATCCAATCTTAGGTAATTTCTTCCCAATAACTGTCAACTGCAGGACCTTGTTTTATTACCTTCACACCATTTATGACCTTCTTAAACTATCTTGTTTACTATGGGCCAGTCCTCACTGGAATGCAGGTTCCACAAGGACAAAGACCTTGTCTATCTTAGTCACCACTGCATTCTCAGGGCTTAGACCTGTGCCTGGCATATGGTAGGTACACATAGTAGGTATACAACTGATGCTTGTTGAATAAATAATAATAGCTGCCAAGTATTCACTAACACTTAAGCCAAAAAATAACCAAATCTTTTGCCTTCGAGTCAATTCCAACTCCTAGTCACCCTGAGGGACAGAGTAGAACTGCCCCATAGGGTTTCCAAGGCTGTAAATCTTTATAGAAGCAGGCTGCCATATCTTTCTCCCACGCAGCGGTCAGTGGGTTCAAACTGCTAACCTTTGGGTTAGCAGCTGAGTGTTTAACCACTGAGCCACTTAACAAGTGCTTATTAGGCTCTAGGCGCTGTGCTAAGTACTTCACATGATTTAGCTCATTTATACCTCAGAATAACACTGTGAGGTAGATTCTATTATTACCTCCTTTCAATAAGGAAGTGCTAAAAATAGCGATAATAAAAAAGGATATGCTGGTTATTCAGCTGATGTCTCTTAGCCCCAAACCTTCTATTCTTTAATATCTGATGCTTGGCCTGCAACTCTGCAAACCTTACTTCCGCTTTGTCAGCAGCTCTCTGTTAGATTCACCAACAGGGCATGCTAGGGAGCCTGGAAGGACAGAGGGGGAGAAAGGCTTGCTCCTTCTAGTTTTGCTTGCTTTTGCTGTCAGTTTCTCTCCAGCGTCAGGCCTTAGCCCGTGCAGAAATTATTGGATGAAGCAGCAGCAGTTGTCTCCAGGTTGCAGTTTCTCCCACTACAAGAACCAGCGCATCACACTCCCACAGAGGTACCAGCACCAGCAGGTAGCCTCTCCTAAAAAGACTGAGTTCCAGCTTTGTAGGACCCACCCATGAAGCCTCTTTTTTCTTTAATTTCTTTTTTTAAAGCTTTCTCTTAAATTTTAATAATCCCTGCCTCTTTGTTCTCCCAACATTGGGGGTGGTAGTTGCTTCCCACAGTTACCACCTCTGTGATATCTTGGTGTTGTGTGCCGTCGAGTTGACGCTGACTCACAGTGACTTTATAGGACAGAGCAGAACTGCCTCATAGGGTTTCCTAGGCTTTACTGGAGCAAACACTGGGTCTTTTTCTCTGGTGGAGCCACTGATGGGTTTGAACTGCCGAACTTTAGTTGGCAGCTAAGCACTTAGCCACGGCACCACATAGGCTCCTCTATGATATCTTGTTGTTGTTGTTGTTAGGTGCATTGATAATTACTGGTGATTGGATGGCACAGTGAGAAGCTCGGCTGCCAAGCAAAAAAAGGTCAGCAGTTCGGATCCATCAGCTGCTCCTTGGAAACCCTATGGGGCAGTCCTATTCTGTCCTATAGGGTCGCTATGAGTCAGAATCGACTCGATGGCAACGGGTTTGTTTTTTTTGGAATGCGAAAAAAAAACAAGAAGAAGGATCTGTAGTTGGAAAATACGGCCTTGGTGATAGAAATAACACCAGAGATGACATGATAGAACAAGACCAATGACTTATTTATTGCAAATACCTTTTTCAACAACATAAACAGAGACTATACACCTGGACCTCACCAGATGGAAAACACAGGAATCAAAGAGACTACATATGTGGAAAGAGACGATGGAAAAGCTCAGTATCACCAGTCAGAACAATGCCAGGAGTCGACTGAGGAGCAGACCATCAATTGCTCATATGCAAGTTTAAGTCGAAGATGAAGAAAATTAAAACAAGTCCATGAGAACCAAAAAACAACCTTGAGTATATCCCACCTGAATTTGAATACCCTGTCTAGAACAGATCTGAGCCACTAAACACTAACCGGAGACCAGATGAGTTGTGGAATAACATCAAGGACATCACACACAAAAAAAGCAAAAGGTCATTAAAAAGAAAGGAAAGAAATAAAAGATAAAAATGGATGTCAGAAGAGACTCTGAAACATGCTCTTGAACATAGAGTAGCTAAAGTAAATGGAAAATGATGAAGCTGAAGAACTGAACAGAAAATTTCAAAGGGCGGCTTGAGAAGACAGAGTAAAGTATTATAATGAAATGTGCAAAGATCCGGAGTTAGAAAAGGGAAGAACATGCTCAGCATTTCTCAAGCTGAAAGAAAGGAAGAAAAAAATTCAAGCCTCAAGTTGCAATATTGAAAGATTCTACGGGCAAAATATTGAAAGATGAAGAAAGAATCAAAAGAAAATGGAAGGAATATACAGAGTTACTGTACCAAAAAGAATTGGTCAATGTTCAACTATCTCAGGAGGTAGCATATGATCAAGAACTGATGATATTGAAGGAAGAAGTCCAAGTTGCACAGAAGGCACTGGTGGAAAACAAGGCTCCAGGAATTGACGGAACACCAATTGAGACGTTTCAACAAAGGGATGCAGCGCCGGAGGTGCTCACTCGTCTATGCCAAGAACTTTGGAAAAGAGCCACCTGGCCAACCTACTGGAAGCAATCCATATTTGTACCCATTCCAAAGAAAGGTGATCCAACAGAACGTGGAAATTATTGAACTATATCCTTATTATCTCACGCAAGTAAAATTTTGCTGAAGATAATGCAAAAGTAGTCGCAGCAGTACATCAACAGGAAACTGCCAGAAATTCAAGCCAGATTCAGAAGAGGATGTGGAACCAGGGATATCATTAGTGATGTCAGATGGATCTTGGCTGAAAGCAGAGAATACCATAAAGATGTTTACCTGTGTTTTATTGACTATGCAAAGACATTCCATTGTGTGGATCATAACAAGTTAACTTTGAGAAGAATGAGGATTCCAGAACACTTAATGGTGCTCATGCAGAACTTGTACGTAGCCCAAGAGGCGATGGATAGAACAGAACAAGGTGATACTGTGCGGTTTAAAGTCAGGAAAGGTGTGCATCAGGGTTGTATACTTTCACCATCTTATTTAATCTGTATGTTGAGCAAATAATCCAAGAAACTAGGCTATATGGAGAAGAATGTGGCATCAGGATTGCAGGAAGACTCATTAACAACCTGCAATAAGCAGATGATACAACCTTGCTTTCTGAAAGCCAAGAGGACTTAAAGCACTTACTGATGAAGATCAAAGACTACAGCCTTTGGTATGGATTACACCTCAACATAAAGAAAACAAAAATCCTCACGACTGGACCAATAAGCAACATGATGATAAACGGAGAAAAGATTGAAGTTGTCAAGGATTTCATTTTATTTGGATCCACAATTAACACCCATAGAAGCAATAGTCAAGAAATCAAATGACGTACTTCAATGGGCAAATCTGCTTCAAAAGATCTCTTTAAAGTGTTGAAAAGCAAAGATGTCACTTTGAGGACTAAGGTGCACCTGACCCAAGCCATGGTATTTTCAATAACCTCATATGCACACAAAAGCTGGACAATGAATAAGGAAGACCGAAGAAGAACTGATGCCTTTGAGTTATGGTGTTGGCGAAGAATATTGAATATGCTATGGACTTCCAGAAGACGAGCAAATCTGTCTTGGAAGAAGTACAGCCAGAATGCTCCTTAGAAGCAAGGATGGCAAGACTTTGTTTCACGTACTTTGGACATGTTATCAGGAGGGACTCTACCTGGAGAAGGACATCATGCTTGGTAAAGTTGAGGGTCAGTGACATAGAGGAAGACCCTCAACGAGATGGATTGCCATAGTGGCTGCAATGATGGGCTCAAGGATAACAACAATTGTGAGGATGGT
The DNA here is from genome assembly GCF_000243295.1 of Trichechus manatus latirostris. Lineage (NCBI taxonomy): Eukaryota > Metazoa > Chordata > Mammalia > Sirenia > Trichechidae > Trichechus > Trichechus manatus. The sequence goes on along the minus strand of NW_004443956.1, from coordinate 11,389,838 downwards.
GCAGGATCTGGAGTGTTTTGTTCTGTTGTACATGGAGTCACTATTAATCGGAACCAACTCCACGGCACCTAACAACAACAAGGTGTGAATTTGTCACCCTACCTCCACATGATAATGGCCAGTGTGACATCAAAGACTAGTATGTTATATCTTCTCTGCAGGGCTTTAGAGTAGGTGAGTGATGCATCTTTTCTTCAAGGTAAGAAATTAGGGAGGTTTTTTAGATTTATGTTATGTTTTCCAGTATCATGCTGAATCAAAGTGAACTTAAAGATGGTTTACATTCTTTACATACTTCACATGCTTCTATGTTTCTATGTCTAAGTTCAGAAATTTTTTAAATAACTTTCTTATGACTTGTAGGTTACGGCTGCAATAGATCTCTTGAAAGTGTTAAAGAGGCAAAGATGTCACTTTGAGGACTAAGGTGTGCCTGACTCAAGCCATGGTATTTTCAATAGCCTCATACGCGTTCGAAAGCTGGACAATGAGTAAGGAAGACTGAAGAATTGGTGAATTTGAATTATGGCGTTGACGAAGAATATTGAATATACCATGGACTGCCAGAAGAACGAACAAATCTGTCTTGGAAGAAGTATAGCCAGAACATTCCTCAGAAGCGAGAATGTCAAGACCTGGTCTTGCCTACTTTGGACATGTTATCAGGAGGGACCAGTCCCTGGAGAAGGACATCATGCTTGGTAAAGTAGAGGGTCAGCAAAAAAGAGGAAGACCCTCAATGAGATGGATTGATACAGCGGCTGCAACAATGGGCTCAAACATAGCAACAATTGTGAGGATGGTCAGGACTGGGTAGTGTTTCATTCTGTTGTACACAGGGTTGCTGTGAGTCAGAACTGACTAGACGGCACCTAACAACAATACAACAACGAATTATAATTAATGTTAGAGAATCTCACAAAGGTAGAAATATTTCTAAGTTCACATTATGAATGCTTATTCATATGTATCTTGAAAGCATAATAGTGACTTATACCTTATGGGATTTGAGATCATTATACAGGTAGTCCCTGATTTACCACGAGGTTTTGTTCTGACATAAGTTGAATACCTCTTTTTTTTGTTTTAGTTTTCATAGCCTGCTATACGACAATGTTTTGAACAGTAAATCATAACATTGAACATCTGCAAGTGAACATCTGAGAATGATAACATCAGCAAATTATTCACTGTAACACTGTATGTAGTACATATTACAATAGGATGTACAAAAAAAATATACAATCCTAAGTGCGGTTCATCATAACTCGAATTCATCGTGAGTCGGGGACTACCTGTAGAAACATACAGAAGAGCCTACATCTTATAGTCACAGTTCATAATTTCTACTGTGAGAAGAATCTTAGTTAAAAGCACCAACTCTTATTTCAGATAAAACTCAGTTCATATCTTGGCTCAATCCCCTATTAGTTAGGTGGCTTTGGGTAAATCCTTACCATCTTTATGTTTTACCATCCTCCAAGTCCCACTTCAAATGTCACCTCCCACATGAAGCTCCCTGTGCTCTCTTCCTCCAAATTTGGAAGTATCATTTCCCTCTTTTTAACTCATCACTCCCTTTTCTGAACTAGAGGATTTTTTTTGTTTTGTTTTTGTTATACTTTAGATGAAAGTTTACAGAACAAACTGGCTTCTCATTAAACAGTACATATATTGTTTTATGACATTGGTTAACAACCCCACAACATGTCAACATTCTTCCTTCTCAACATTGGGTTCCCTATTACCAGTTTTCCTGTCCCCTCCTGCCTTCGAGTCCTTGCCCCTCGGCTGATGTGCCTATTTAGTCTCTTTTTGTTTTATTGACCTGTCTAATCTTTAGATGAAGGGTGAGCCTCAGGAGTGACTTCATTACTTAGCTAAAAAGATGTCTGGTGGCCATACTCTCGGGGTTTCTCCAGTCTCTTTCAGGCCAGTAGGTCTAGTCTTTTTTTTTTTTAATTTTTTTTTTTTGTACTTTAGATGAAAGTTTACAGAACAAATAGTTTCTTATTAAACAGTCAGTACACATATTGTTCTATGATATTGGTTAACAACCCCCACAACATGTCAACACTCTCCTTTCTCGACCTTGGGTTCCTATTACCATCTTTCGTGTCCCCTCCTGCCTTCTAGTCCTTGTCCCTGGGCTGCTATGCCCCATTAGTTTCGTTTTGTTTTATGGGCCTGTCTAATCTTTGGCTGAAGCGTGAACCTTGGAAGTGACTGAGTTAAGGGTGTTGTGGGGCCAGACTCTGGGGGTTTCTCTGGTCTCTGTCAGGCTAGTAAGTCTGGTCGTTTTTTGTGAGTTAGAATTTTGTTCTACATTTTTCTGCAGCTCGGTCCAGGACCCTCTGTTGTGATCCCTGTCAGAGCAGTCAGTGGCGGTAGCTGGGCACCATCTAGTTGTACTGGACTCAGTCTGGTGGAGGCTGTGCTGGTTGTGGTCCATTAGTCCTTTGGACTAATTTTTCCCTTGTGTGTTTAATTTTCTTCATTCTCCCGTGCTTGTGAATAGGTGAGACCCGTAGAGTATCTTCGGTGGCCGCTCACAGGCTTTTCAAACCCCAGATGCTACTCACCAAAGTAGAAGGTAGAACATTTTCTTTACAACTATGTTAGGCCAGTCGAGCTAGATGTTCCCCAAGACCATGGTCTCCACAGCCCTCAGCCCAGAAACTCAGTCCCTCAGGGAGTTTGGATGTATCTATGGAGCTTCCGTGACCTTGCCTTATACAAGTTGTGCTGGCTTCCCCTGAACTAGAGGATTGTTAAATCAATTTTTACTTGTGTGATCATTCTACATGTATGTTCTGCTCTTTGATTTTTTTCACTTAATAAAGTGTCTTGAAGATCTTTTTAGGTCAATATATATTGTGTTGTTGTTAGGTGCCATGAAGTCGGTTCTAACTCATAGCGACCCTATGTTCGATAGAATGAAACACTGCACGGTCCTGCACCATCCTCACAGTCATTGTTATGCTTGAGCTCGTTGTTGCAGCCACTGTGTCAATCCATCTCATTGAAGGTCTTCCTCTTTCTCTCTGACCCTCAACTCTATCAAGCATGATGTCCTTCTCCAGGGACGGATCCCACCTGACAACATGTCCAAAGTATGTGAGACATAGTCTCGCCATCCTTGCTTCTAAGGAGTATTCTGGTTGTACTTCTTCCAAGACAGATTTGTTTCCTCTCTTGGCAGTCCATGATATTATTCCATATTCTTTGATCTACTTTGCCCGCATAGCATTTAGTAGTATAGATTTAACATCACTTATTTAAATATTCCATTATTAATGCACAGTTGTGTTATTTCCTATTTCTGAACATTATATAAAATTCCACAATTATTGTACATGCTGTTTTCTACTAATGTGCAAGTATTTCCCTAGAGTAGACAATGAGATGTAGGATGGCTGGGTAGAAAGATATACAAATTTAGAAATTTAACAGACTGTACCAAATACCCTCCAATTAGTCTGTAAGAATTTGTAGGATTTGAAATAATTCTACTGCTTTTTTTTTTTTTCTAAATTATCTTCTCAGGTTCTGAAACAATAGCAGTAAGGGGACTTTCAACTGGTCAGATCACCTTGTTGCCCTGGTTTGTCACTGTCCATTCTCCATCCCCTCTCTGTAGGGCATTTGGAAGATGGGAAGGAAGACAGTCTTCAGAATCCACACAGAGGCTCCTGCACATTCTGACTGTGTGATCACAGACTAGTACAAGACTTCTCTGAGCTCTTGTATCCTCATTTGTGAAATTGGATACGAAGCTTTGCAGGGTACTGAAGTGACCAAATGAGGTAATGCTCAGCCAACCTCTTCTCCTTACTCCCTTGTTCTCTCTGCCACCTCCCTTCCTCCACCCTTTCTTGTCACCCTTCAGTCTTCTGGATCTATGGGAAACTCATTGTATTTATACTCAAAATCAGTACTGGTAGAGTGAGTTTGAAATAAAAATGAATATTGATCTTCCATAGAGAATTTAATCCTTTGAGATCGCTTCTACAAATGGGTGAATGTACCATATTCATTTCTGAGTCTCACCAACATTCTGAGCAAATCCTACCCATTGTAAGTCCTCAACTGATAACCGCTGAACAAATGAATTGATTCTACTTTAACGACAGGAGCTCCTAGGTGAGACTTTTTTGGGGGCCAGGGGCTTCTAAAAAAATTAAAACAAAGCCAATCCCTACTTGCCATTTTGACGATATGATAATCAAGGTATTATCACTTCAGTATAGGGACTGAACAGATAAACCCATGTGACACAAGCACTAAGAAAAGGTGGAGAGAAAAATTGCAAGAGTATCTGGTGCAATGGAAAGGAGGAAGAAGAAAGCATAATACTGCTTGTTAGGTCAGAGTCAAGAATCAAACCGATGAACGGGTCTGCTGAAGAACAGAAGACACAGCCCTTTAGCAATGCAGGAAGAATAGAATAATCTCAGCATCAAATGCTGCAGTAAGTAAAAGGGGTCTGGATAAAAATATGATTTTACTTCTCTTACAACTCTCTGGACAATGCAGCTAGTCTAGGGAACCATTACATTCAGGCAAACGAAATGCACAAATTCCCCATTAAAAACAAACAAAAAAAATCACATTTCAATTAAGAATGCTTGGGTAGAGGTTGAAAAAATAGCATATTATGAAAAACTCCTTGTCAGCATTTAAATAGCCTGCATATTAGACATTATTACTTCTCCCAAAGGGAAACTTTTTAGCATAGATTTAAAAGACCAAGAGTAGCAAAACTTTTCTTAAAAACAATCAACCTTGTAGTGTCAATTAGAATTTAGCGTGCACTATGAGAAACAATTAAACTTATTCAAGTTTTTATTTTATTGAGTATCTATAAGAATAAAGATAATTATATTATATAACATAATGATAAATAAATATAATGTAAATTTATATCATTTATAAAATTATATATATTATGCAACAAAATATATAATTATGTAATAGATAATGTAATGTATATGATACATAATTTGAACATAATATAAGATAGTAAGAAACAAAGTTATATAATTTATTATTATACTAATTATAGCTAACAATTATGGAGTGCTTTCTATGTGCCAGGGCCTGTTTTAAGGATTAAAACAAGTGGATGCTCTTATGTTTACACGAGGAAAGCCAGATATAGAGAGGCTGACTTGCCCAAGTTCATGCTGTTGGTAAAGGGAGAAGCTGGAATTTTAGCCAAGGTGGTGTGACTCCAGAATCCACACTCTGAACTACCCTATGTGTAAGGTTCTGTGCGGGGCATCATGATGTACACCAGAGGTTAAGCTAGCCCATCCTGAAGGATGTTACTGTCTGGAGCGGGAGCGCCCAAAGACACAAAGGAAGAGACAGTGTATCAAGCTGGAATTCTGGTGGCAAGCAGCAGAAACTGAGTTTGATTTAAGCAGTAAATGAAGTTATTTACAAGGGTGCTGGTAAGCACAAAGAATCACTGGAAAGACTCGGTAACTAGTATTAGAAAATGGGCAGAGAAAAAGGGAGGCTAGTCTGAAAAGCAAGATGCTCAACACTCAATGAATCCAGATAATAACTATGTTTAATACTGAAAAAAGAAAGAAGCTAAAAATGTGAGGAAAGGCTTTCTTAGTTTGTTAAAACACATGGCATCCAGTGTTAAGCTCACCAAATACGGTTTTAGTTTCTTAACTGTATAGTATGGTTGAGAATAAAAAGGAGTTGTAAGGGTCTGGTTGATTTTCACTTAAGGATGTTAAAAGATCATATCTGGGAAATCTTAGTATTATTGCGGAGCTGTCAGAGTGCTCTGGATTTGGGGAAGAGGCAAAGGAAAGGATAGGTAAAAAGAGATTATCATAGTTGCTAAAAGAATTTAAGTGCTTAATAAGTTCCCTGGGGCCCTGGTGGCACAGTGGTTAAGTGCTTGGCTGCTAACCAAAAGGTCAGCAGTTTGAATCCACCAATTGCTCGTTGGAAGCCCGATGGGGCAATCCAGAATTGACTTGACAGTAATCGGTTTAGTTTTTTTTGTTTAATAAGTCTCCCCCTGACTTTACTGAACATTTAACAAATGCCTCCCACTGACGATAAGGATGTCATAAAACAAATCTGTGATCTTTTGGGAAAAAAATATTCTTTGAAGAGATTATTGTGGCACTAGGATTGATGCTTGTAAAACTTTAGAAGACAACCCATGCGGAATGATGACTCTGGGTATACAATTCTCTTCTTGACTTTGACTCTGCCACCCTGGCCATCATACATACGTTATGGACATGCCAACAGCATCTTCCTCCTCTTTCAAAGAGTATAAAGATTAAATTACCTTCTCCCTCCTTGAGCACACACAGATGACTTACCTGCTCTGGGGTTTTGATTGTATTTTCAAGTCCCCGCTTGAAAGCTCTCAGAATCTATGTAAAAATAATCACCAAAGCTGCAAATCCAGATTTTCAGATCAAGAAACATTCCCTGATTTATGAACGGTACACAGTGGTGTAACTGACAAAGCCCATCGCTCATCACAGGCTATTCCTCCCCTGCTCACTTCTCTTTCCCTCCTCCCTGTGCAAGTCTCAGAAACTCCATTAAAGGTGAGATCAGAATGACATCACCTCATTAACCTTGGCAGCCTGGCAGCTGACACTGGCCTTGGGCCCCTGAGATCAGCCAGTGAGCTCCAGTGCCTGACTGTATTGGTTGACGTGATGGTCTCCCGAATGCAAAGCCACAGCCTGAATTCCTTTTGGTGAAATTCCGTTCCAGGCAAACACCTGGATTCACTCCACTGATTGGACCCGTGCAGACATTTGCCTATCTTCTGAGAATTATTCTTCAAATGCTAGAAGACATCAGGTTTACATACCTCCAAGTCCAATATGAAAAATGAGATCTGGTTTATGCGCTACAAATTGGAAAGGCCTTACCACTTCTGATAGCTGTGGGCCCCTTACGAGAGTAACTGAGGGGTTTTCCTTTCATTTATTTATTTTCATTTTATGGTGGTGAAGATATGCACAACAAAACCTTTACCAATTCAACAATTTCCGTATGTACCAATCTGGGACATTGATTACCAGAATAATTGAGTTTTGATGGAGTTTCTTCCTTTGTTTTCTCATTTGCTTGACTTCAGATGCTGTTTCAAAGTTTCCCAGTCAACCATAAAACCAACTCAACTTAGAACAACTCCTTGATCCTGACAGGAAGAAATAAAGAAAAAAAATCCCTTTACCTCTCTAGTATTGGTGGCAGGAAATGAATATCCCAGGGAAAGAAAATTTTCTGACTACACTTCTCTGACCTGAGAAAGAGCAGAATTAGAATACAGCTCTTCTGACTTTGAGTCCATTGTATATGCTAGAGTTGCAAACCTAAATGCCTATAAGTAGCCAAGCAGTTAACACAAAAAATGAAGCATGTCATATTTGTCTTTTAATGGCACCTATGGTGGAGATAGTTAGTGCTCATCAGATATTCCCTGTGCTCCCCTATATTTCCCAGCCTCCCTTTCAGCTAGGTGAGGGCCATATGACTAGTGCTGACAAACGGCCTGTGCATAGAAGCTGCTTGTATCACTTTCAGGTCAAGGCTGTTGACAGGTGGTGTGCCTTCTCTACCTTCTTCTTCCTCTGCTGTGGTGACTATGGAGTTTACATCTTCCACATAAGATGGAGATGGTCCCTGATCTACATCATACCTGCCATGAGCTAGGCCATTGTGATTTTTGAGGTTTGTCTACAGTGACAGCCAATATTAATTACCCAAATGTAGCATCTTAACTTGCATATTTAAATACTGACACACTTTGGCTATCAAACATTACGCATGCTTTTCACTGTCGCGAGGAAATAAGCCTATCACTCAAAATAACACACACTTAAGATGTACCTTGACACCTTATTTAATAAAATAGCAGTATTTTTCTTAAAAATAAAATAATAATGATACTGGCTAATATTTATTTTATTCTTACAATGTTCCTTTATTATACCCAGTTTACAAATGAGGAAACTGCAGCACAAAGTTAAGTAATTAGCTCAAAGACACACAGCTAGTAAAAGTAGGATTTCCAGATTTAGCAAATAAAAATACACGAGACATACTTATACTAGAAAATTATTGTCTATCTAAAATTTAAATTTAACTGGGTTTCCTATACTTTATCTGACAACCTGAGGTAGGAGGAACTACCAAAACTTCAACCCATACAGCCTGACTCCAGAGTTAATGCACTTAATGATATCCAACAAGCTACTTATCAGTCTGGTTTTAGTTTTATCCTTTTATTAAAAACATGAGTAAAAGAAATATTTCATTTTTCTCTCAGCTGTATTTTTGAAAACAGGCAGACAAAAATGGAACAATCACAGTGATAAATGGCCACTCCATTGGAGCGACAACATCAGACATGTGAAAGGGAGTGGTGGAGACTATGGCAAATTTGAGACCATATGTTTCATCTAAAGAGAAGAATTGCTACTAAGCTATTGTAGATTATTGCCATGTGGGAATTCAGGCTTCTTCTAAAAGAAGTCAGAAATCTCAATTTTTGTGTGAAATCTTCCCATGGAAGATGTTTTTACTTAATTAAAAAAATTATATCCCTACATGAGTCTCCACAGTTCAAGCCAAAAAGAACAGGTCTGTAGGCTAGAATCAACCTGTGGGTTACCGGGTTGCCACCTCCGCCATCACAAGAAAAAATTTCCTAAGCCATTGCTGCATTTGTTTTTAGTTTTCTGGGGGAACTTCTACTTTTACATAGTCTTCTTCCTAAAGTAGAGCCAATCTCAGGACTATAATTTAAAACTTAATATTAATATTAAAAGGAGCCGTGGTGGCACAGTGGTTAAGCACTCAGCCGCTAACCAGAAGGTTGGCAGTTAGAACCCACCAGCCACTCCTTGGGAGAAAGACCTGGTGATCTGCTCCCGTAAAGATTACAGCCTGGGAAACAGTATGGGGCAGTTCTACTCTGTAATATAGGGTCACTATGAGTCAGAATCAACTCGACAGAATCACAACAACAACATCATTATTAAGGTATATTCAGTTGAAGTCAACTGCTAGCTATTGAGCTTCTGCTAGGGCAAAGCACTGTGCTAAGCCCTGTAGGCCTGCCCATATGAGTAAGTCACAATGCCTACCCTCCCTCCTACCTAATAAGTCATAAAAAGACAAATAAGTAGAACACTAGGGCAGATGGGAGGTAAGTCATCAAGAGAGGGACAGACAGCACGAAGTGTATTCAAACAAAGGAGTGGCATCTGGCTGAGTTCATTAGGAAAGAATTCATAGAAAGGTGACACTTACGAAAAACCATGGAGGGGCAGGATTCCAGTCGACTTAAGAAGGGGAGTTGTAGGAAAAAGGAACCGCATAAATGAGAATAGAGTCTTGAAAAATATTTCAGTTTGGTTGGAGCAGAAAATGCTTTTAGAAGGTGGAGCAAGATCAGGTTGGAAAAGTAAGTTGGGGCCTCAGATGGTAGGCAAAGGAAGATTCGAATCAAAATAACACACACTTAAGATGTATCTTGACAACTTAGAACAGTACTTGATATATTCCAAAACCCTCTCGGACATTTTTTCCAATTCATCCATGTGAGTAGCATAGCTAGTACTATCTCTGCTTTATATCTGGGAAAACCAAGTCAGAGAAGATAACTAGTTTCCCCAATATGATACAGAAAATCAGAGGAAGAGGTATGATTAACATACAAATAGTCTAAATTAGGAATTGGCAAACTGTCTCTGTAAAGGGCCAGATAGTTAATACTTTGGCTTTGTGCATTATACAGTCTTTTGCAACTTCTCAACTTTGTCATTGCAGTATGAAGGTACCCGTAGACAATAAGTAAACAAATCAGTGAGGCTGTGTTCCAATCAAACTTATTTACAGAAATAGGAAGTGGGCTGGATTTGGCTCAGGGGCTGTAGTCTGCTGAACCCTGGTCTAAAATTTTCCAGAACACGGTTTCATGGGTGCTTTAGAGTTTTGTTTGCTTTGTTCACTGTTGTGTTCCCTATGCCTAGAACAGGGCCTGGAACATAATGAAGGCTTAATATACGTTTTTGACTGAACGAAGTCACATTCCCTGAAACATAATATATACATCAACAGCCCAATTTAAAACATTTGGCTTATAATCATGGAACGTGGAAGTCATCTTTTCTACCACCTTCCCTTCTGCCCATATTCAATTGCACAAAGTCCTATTGATATTACTATAAAAAATATCTTTCTCTACATCCACTGCCACCACCATCATTTCTTGCCTGAACTATTTCAGCAGCTTTTTAGTCTCCACACGTACCTGCTGCTGTCACTGTGTAATCCATCCTCCACATGGAAGCCAAATCTGAACAGTGGGCACTCCTGCTTACAACTCCTCAATGACATCCCTCCTTATTTTAAATAAAGGTCATACTCCGTTTGTCTGAAGAGTCCACTCATAATCTACAGGGTCCCTGATAAGTCTCTAGTCTCATCTGTGACATCTCCTGTACCTATCATCAGGCCAATCACTATGCTCTTTTCTCAGATGGCATGGTACTCTTTTCTGCCACAGGACCTTTGCACAGACAGTTTCCTTCCCATTCTACCTTCCACCATTTACCTGGTTGACTCTCTTCTGGCATTCAAAGCTCAGTTTCCTGGCTCCCAAAACTAGGTCAGATACCCTGCCTGCTCACACACAATAACCTTATACCCCTTATTACATTTGTAATCCAGTGATGAATTATCTGATTCATTGTTTTTTTATTATTATTATTTTTCTTTTAGTAATATTTTATTGTGTCTTCAGTAAAGCTTGACACAGCAGGTTAGGTTACCATTTAACCATTTCTACACAAGTTGTTCAGTGATATTGGTTACATTCTTAACAATGCATGAACATTCTCATTATTTTCGCTCTGGGTGTTCCATTTCCATTAAGCGACCTGTAGAACATACAGTATCCCACCCATTTTTTTATGCCGCTGGAATTCTTTGGGAGTATACTTTTCCCACTGAAGTATCTGCTTCCCTCCAGTGGGGACTTGTGTAACAGTGAAAGGTGCAAGAAATGTTTGTTGAAGCAAAATAGCTGGGGTATTAGGCAAAACCAGAGGTGCCCCATGTACCCAAATGGAAGGTGCTCCACAATAAAGCCTGCTACCCAAGACTGGTGGGCCAGATGGGCTCCCACAAATCATGTATTTTCATGTAATATTTCTCAAAATCTATTTTACCAAACCAACCAAACCCGTTGCCATCAAGTAGATTTCGACTCATAGCAATCCTATAGGACAGAGTAGAACTGCCCCATAGGGTTTCCAAGGAGTGGCTGGTAGATTCCAACTGCCAACCTTTTTGTTCACAGCCGAGCTCTTAATCACTGTGCCACCAAGGCTCCTGAAATCTATATTACCAACCAAAAATGTAAACACACTCAGTGACTCAGTGTACATTCCACTACGGAAAGCACACGGTATCATCAAAAAATTCAAAGCAGAAACTAATTGGGCCTTGAAAGGGTTAATCTAGATTTCCTGCTCCTTTACAGTCTCATCTTTGTTTTCTTTTCTAAATTGTATTTACTCTGTTGAAAATATACACAGCATAACACACACCAGTTCAACTCTACAAGTACCATTTATTGACATTGATTACATTCTTTGAGTTGTGAAACCATTCTCACCCTTCTTTTCTGACTTGTTCCTTCCTCAGTAACATAAAATCACTGTCCTTTAAGGTTCCTATCTAATCTTTTGAGTTGCTGTTGTCAATCTGATCCCATATAGGTAGTTCTTAAAAGAGCATAATGCTTAAAAAAAACTAAACCTGTTGCTGTCGAGTCAATTCTGACCCTAGACAACAGAGTAGAACCAGCCCCATAGGGTTTCCAAGGAGCGGCTGGTGGATGTGAACTGTCAACCTTTTGCTTAGCAGCCAAGGTCTTAACAACTACACCACCAGGGCTCCATAATGCTCAAGGCAGACCTACTTTTACCAATTAAGCTAAACTATTGCTTGGTTTTAAGATGACTTCAAGGGATATTTTTGGTTTAAGGTTTAAAGACAATCTCAGGGCAACAGTTTCCGGGATTCATTCACCCTCCATGGCTCCATAAAGTCTAGAGCTTACCAGAATGTGGAATTCTGTTCTGCATTTTCCCCCTTTTGATCAGGATTCTTCTATGGAATCATTGTTTAATGCCTGTCTTCCTGCTGCTTTTGCTCAGTGATGTATACTCTAGTGCTTAGCACAGTATCTTTCATGTAGTAGGTGCTCAGTAAACACGAATGAATGTTGAACATCACAGAATCTTAGTGTTAGGAAGACCCTTAAAGGTTATCTAATTGAACTTGTGCCCAATGCAGCATTCTAAAGCAGCCTTGTTTCATTTACTTGCTACATCCTAACAAGTATCTTTGTGAAAAATGCTGTTCCCAGCCCTCCAAAGTGCTAAGGCTTATGGTAACTGTGAGTATTTCTGGGTGATCCTAAGGTATGTGATTCCTCCCATCTCCCCATCTCCTACTTTTCATAATTTTCCAATAATTACCAGATATCACTTTTCTAATGAGTAAAAAATTTTTAAAGTAATCTTGAATATATACTGCCTTTCCTTCAAAATGCAGTGATGCTTATTAAAATTATTTAATATTTAATTATGAAAATTTTTTTTACAGAATGGAAAATAATATTATACCCATAGCTCAAGCCTGGTGCCTTTAAAATATCTAGCTTTTAGTTTCGTCTTATTAAGAAGCAGAAATTATTATATTCAATCCCATTTTATAGATGGATAAATAAGCAAAATGAGTTTAGATGACTCTTCCATGGTGACACAATAAGAGAAGGGAAGAAACTGGGATTATCTTCAACACAATTCAAGCACCCAAAGGCTGTGTCATTTTGTAGTCTCCCAGTCTCTGTGGTATACAAAGAGTAGCTCTAATTTCCCTTTAAAATACTGCTGAAAGGTGGTGAAGATTAAAGTTTTTATGCCAGCATAATATAAATTGATTTTGAAGGGTGAGCAATCTCTTGCGGCCTCATCAAATGTAATGATTCTTTGTTGAGGAATCACTATTACCTCTGTTTCACAAATGGAAAACCTGAAGCAGAAGCAAAGTGCATGACTTTCTCTGGATGTTCATGTCAAGCCTGGCATTTCAGGTAGGTGACTTGTGGGCCAATTTGAATTTTGCCACTTCTTTGGTCTTCAGTTATATATAAAGGGAAATTTTAATCCTAGATTTTAAATCTCAGGTATTAATTTTTACCTTAAGTGAACTGAAAGGACAAAGGGAACCCTTTTCATCGGTGATCTGGTCTCTCTCGTTCTGAAATCTTTTCTGCCTTTTGGTTTATCCTTTATCCAAATGGCAAGGGCCAGTTTCTGAAATGCTAGTTTGGGTATCTTGCAAATTTGTCTGAGGTGCTGAGAAGTTAAGACAACCTCTAAGAGTGTAATAGAAATTTGTTGATAAGTGTTAAGTGAAGCTATTTTGAACTGCACAATTTCCCCCAGTGGGAACGAATCGGAGCCCTCATGGTGCAGTAGTTAAGCACTCAGCTGCTAACCAAAATGTCGGCAGTTCGAATCCACGAACCACTTCTTGGAAACCCTATGGGGCAGTTCTACTCTGTCCTATAGCGTCGCTATGAGTCAGTTTTGGTTTGGGCTTGGGAACGTATTAGCTCTAGCTAAACACACTAGTGCCACCTATAGGAAAATAATATATTTTAATAAAAATAAAGTTGCAGACTTAAAGTCTGCAATATTGGAAAATGCCTCTCTAGATGGCAATTTCCCATGCCGAAGAAAAACACATTTAAGCCAACTCACCAAAGGAAACTTAGGTGATCACAAGGTATTTTTTTTGGGGGGTGGGGGAAGGCTTTCATTTTTCAACTTCATAGGAGAGAAAATGTTAAATAATAATAAAATACTAGACCAATAAATCCTGTAGTTCAGGAATGGGTTTTTCTATAAATTACCACATGGCTACCACCAATGGTGGCAGACTTTTTCAGGGTATCCATACAGAGGGCTCTTCTCATGAGGCTGGGTAGCTTTCTTTTTGAGCTCTGTTATAGAAGGACCCAGAAATCTGGAGAAGAGGCAGAAATTACCACAGGAGACTTAATCTACCTTTCATAGAAGGAGAAAAATTTTCTCTTTTTTTCCTCCCTCCTCCCAATCAGGAACATATACTTATATTTGCATGTAATTATAAAATGTCCTTCCTTATCCTCTCTCCACTTCTCCTTGCCCCAAAAGTACTTGTAACAGAGTAGTACGAAATCCATACAAACATTCTGCAAGAGGAAAAAATGGTACAAACAAGATAAGCAAATAATAGGATAATGATGTACATATAAGTGTATATGATCTGCCATGTGTAATTTAAAAAATATACAAGAACATATGCTGGCAAATGGTATAAACATTTTCCTGAAAGGAATAAGAACAACAACAAAAATTATCAATGACGTTTACATTTAGGGAAAGGGGGGCGGGGAGGGTTTTTCTTTCTAGTTTGTTTCTGTACTTTTAAAATATTCTGGCCATACGCCAGTATTTTTTTTTTTAATTGAAACTACCAAGGAAAAACCAATCTATGCTGTGAGAAGTCCAGGTCTAGATTTCTCTTGGAGGTGTGGTGGTTCCTAGAAGGGCCCAAGGAGACTTCTGGGGGGCTGGTGATATTTTTCGTGATCTGGGAACTGGTTACTGAAATACAGGTGTGTTCAGTTTGTGAAAATTCATGAAGCTGTACACTTAAGATTCGTACACTTTCCCGCACGTGTGTTAAGCTTTAATAAAAGTTCCCAAAAGTATGCCAAGAGGAATTTTTGGGCAGTTAGATTATAGACTGGTTTCTTTCTATTTCCCTGAATCAAAATAAACTAATAAATGTTATAAAAGTAAACGAAAATAAAATAAGACACTAGATTTATTTTTTTTTCCAAACGTATGTGTCCAATACCTCTATTTACACATGTTGCAGTCAATGAAGTTAGAAAAACTAAATAACATCTGTGCTGAAAGTTTCCTCTGCAAGAGCAGAAGAAGCTCTTCTCCAGGACAGTCTCAGATAAAGAAAGCTTGCTGATTTAGTCCAGCCTCAGATGTCCTGTAATGGGGACCGCTCTGGCCCCAGCACAGCCCAATGCTCACATGCCCAAGCTTTTGAGAACTAATGGAAAAGCTTCTGTGCTCTTTCAGTGGAAGCTGTTTAGCAGCCAGTAGGCCCAGCAACCACACTCTGAATCAGGCAAACTCTTCTCTCCCTCCCTGGCAAGGAACCTCAATCACTCCCTGTCTGCGGGACTCCACAGTTTGTATTACCTGTTACCGGCGAACATTTGATGGGCTGGCAGATACCCTGACAGATAAGTTTTCAAATGACTATGCCTGCTATGTGCTTGATTGGGAAGCGCCACAGTATATGCCCACAGCTGGTAAACCAGTGCACTGTATTTCTTATCAGCTTTTGATGAGGTTTGGGGGAACACTGAAGACCCAGCTAGGGCTACGGGGAGCCGTGCGCTTGACAAACATCACCCCACCACCAGTCTGTTTGTTTGTTTTGCAATCATGGGATTATCAACTGTGCTGAACGTACAGGTCAGTACTTTAATCCTGTTCCAGTCAGACGGCAGATAAGCTTTGTGTGGAACCAGTAAGGGCTTTTCTACCATTACCAAAAAAAGGAGCACTGGGGATAAATGCCTTTGTTTTTCAATTTCTCACTCTTTAGGCCTTTTCTCTTAAAAACCAACTGATTAATTTCTCACATCTGTGTTCTTATGGATGGCAATGACCATTCTACAGTAGGTTTATAGATTTAAATCACTTAAAACCTGGGGCAGAAAAAGGAAAAAGAATTAGAATTTAAAAAGAATAAACAATGATCTACTTTCCGGCTAAATTTCCTCATTCTTACTTGAAAACTATGTGGAAAATGGACTATATTTCAATAAGAGAAAGCAGAAACAATAGTGACCATGGCAATATTATGATCGCAGCTGTCATTTACTGAACACGGACCACGTGCCATGCCCTGCACTTTTGCTTTAGCATGTAGAAGTACATTTAATTTCCACTACATGTCCCTTTGATTATACAAGACAGGAAATAAGTTCTGAGACATCTGATAACCTGCCCAAAGTCACACAGGTGATATGTAAGCAGCAGAGATGGGCTTTGACCTCAGATCCTCTTTACTCTGATGCCTGCTATGTTCCGCTGATGTATTGTTATTGCCCTTCTCACTCTCGGAGGACTTGCAGCTAAACAATTTGGAGCTAACAAATGGCCCATTAGTTACATACTTGTGGGAAACGTAGAAATTGACCACTTCACAACCAACTCTAGATGGTTAACAGCTCAGGAAACAAAATATTTTAACTCCCTTTCAAGGAGTCTTGGTGGATCTTAGTTAACAGTTAAGTCATCCTAGATTCTTCAAGGCAGAAAGAGACTACAGAACTGACTCTAATAAAACTGAGTCTGGCGGTGGTCTTTGTGGTGGTGGCGATGAGTGGTTTTACATAACATAAATCTACTGGCTATGATCAGAAGAACAGGCCTAAGCCATGTCAGAGATGCTCTGGAAACCATGTGGGCAGGGAATGCCCTTTTGGGGAGGAGGTGATGGTGGTGGTGGCCTACCTTATTTGCTTCTTAAATATCCAATCTAAAAACACACAATTCTAGGTCAAACAATCTATCGTCTCCAATGGACTAAACTGATACATATACAAGAGCTGGATGTCGGAAATGAATAGAAGTCTTTTATTAATCTAGAGATAGGGTATTTTTAGGGTTGTGGTCATTTTTGATGGAAGACGGCTATCTAAGTTGTCAGCAAATGAAGAAACGAAATGGGAAAACAAATACTCAGTCCACTTAATCAAGTCATGGGGAATGGAGCTTGTGTGTGTGTACATACTTTACAGTATTTTAGTCTTCGCTTGGCTTGGCATCCAACCCAGCGGCAGTACGAACTTTAAGGTCAAATGGTAATTTGGTCCCAGAAGTTGCCATAGGAATACTGTTGCCCACAGAAAGATGACAGTTTTCCACAGTGGATTCCTCAATGCAAGAGGTCATATGAGGTGGACTTTACAAAGTTTACATAACAAAGAGCAATTCTGTTAACTAAAATGATTAATTCCCGTCAGTACACATCAAACAGAACTGTTACAAAACATTATTGTCTGGGTTCACATTGCACAGTAAGGGTTTTTCACAAGTTCCATTTCCAATAACTCTTTTGACAAAGCCAAAGCCTTTTTTTTTTTTTTAGGGGGTAGTGGTAAGCAGACATTAATTTCCAGAGGAATCTATGAATGGGGACTGAGTAGGCTGCCGTCTTAAGTGTGAGATATGTCACACTGATGTTGTGGCAGGAAAAAGACAACAGCCCTTCTGAGGAACTGGGGCCTTCCAGGGATCAGGGATTGATGAAAAATGCCCAGGCCGTACAAAGACTGAATTGTCCTTTTCCTCAGAGACAATGGGGTATTTCAAAGGCTCACAGCATCAAAATTCTAACTTACTCCTTCAAGACATTTTCAAGTTTTATGTCTCACTTCAGACAGTAAAAGTGAGTAGGAAAAGCCTGTTTTATGAATTCTCTTATAATGAAGTAGCCAGCCTTATTCTGAAGATGCTATTTGCCTACAAGTATAGTTCTTCTTGGAAGGCATAACAATTTAATGAGCCCATTTTCTGCTTCGTAGAAAGTCACAACAGGATGTGGAAAAAGCACTGACCTTCCAAATCGAGAAGTCTGGAAGTGAGAGCTGATCCTGCCAGTTATCTGGGTAACCTTAGGCATGATACCTAAACGTTCCTCATTTGTAAAGAATAGCAATTGTCCCCTCACCTATTTCTCAGGATTGTTGTGAAAACTAAAAACAATAATGTATGCAAAGACTGTTAATTATAAAGCACTTCAGAAATATAAATTACCATTATCACTAATATTCCTATATGGACAATCCTTTCCCTTAGAAGAAAAAAAGAGTCTGAGGAGGAAGGTTTCAACAGATAAGTCTAGACCTTTTTCCTTTGATTAATTCTTTTAGTCTATTGAATCTTTTCAGCTTCTTGGTTGTTTAAATTATCTGCTCCAAAGTGACTGTAATTATGTATGAATAGTTAATCTTAGGGTGGGGACACCTGTAATTTCTAACAAGCTCCTTAAATTATCCTCATTTTCCAAAGCAGTGATAATCGTTTCTTTTTCCTTCCTCTCTGACCAATGTAGTTAAAGTGGATTATCAAGATCAGTATAACTTTGTACACAGAAATGACCTGCAATGGCCTTAGCGTCAAGGTACTCCAGTTACAAAACTAAAATTCTAAAGGTGGGAGAAAAATGCCATGTTAACATTTAAAAGCTGCAGAGTTTTTTTTTTAGATTCCAGAACAGGTATGACCAGTTATATGGCAATCAAAACAAAAAGTGCATTAAATTTGGGTGCATATTCCATGTGTTATGTTAACTCACATTTACAGTGCTTTGTGGGGAGAGGGGAGCAGAGGAATTAACAGGTAGCTATTCAGGAGTTCTTCATGAATTGTTTTCTTTTCTCTTTCTCTGGCCAAACATCTTCAAGAGTAATGTGGAAATACCACACCAGAGAGCAGCTTGGTGCAGTTTGTGAAACCTAAACTTATTTTTAGCAAAAACGCACCATCTTCATGTGGACAATAAATGGAAAATAAAGTTTTCTATTTAGAACTTCTAGAATGAATCATAGCAGGATGCCTGAAAAGATTAAATGAATTGCTTAATGTCTAGCAGAAATGACTTTGGGAAGCCACCTTGGTCAGCATTAACCCGTTGCCATTGAGTCAATTCTGACTCACAGTGCCCCTATAGCACAGAGTAGAAGTGCCCCATAGGGTTTCTAAGAAGCGGCTGGTGGATTCAAACTGCCAACCTTTTGGTTAGCAGCCGAGCTCTTAACCACTGCACCACCTGGACTCCTGGTCAACATCAGTAGGGAAATTACCTTTCAGGTTCTAAAGGCAGATACTCCCCTTTCTAAGAACTTTGTAGGCATTTAAGGCAGCCTCCGTTAGGAGGTTAAATAGCACACTTCAATGTTCAGGAAAGGGAGTACCAGAAAACATTGTTTGAGAAGCTTCCAGATCTCGAGGAGTGATGTGTGAATGAGAGGTTGGTTGGGATTCTAAAAGGTGGTAGATGTTTGCACCCAACCTGACCTAATGTTCTCGTTAGCTTCCCACCTGGGTGACAACTGAGCATGTGAACGGTGCAAGTTTTGCTGTGCATGCTCAGCCTTTATGACAAGCCCCTATAACAAACACCCAGACTGTAGGATCCACCTGATACCGCCTACTGGGGCTTGACTCACAGGGCCAAAGCGCCCCCTTCTGGTGATTTCTGGAGCTGCTGCCAGAACGGGGGAGGGGGAGAGCAGGGGAAAGGGACTTGAGAACCCTTGATCAGGGAATGCACATTGGCTCCTCCCAAACTGGAGAAGGGGGTAGTAACATTCCAGTATTCCAGTTACATGTGTGCTCCAAATAATGCATGTATTTCATGGCCTTCTCTGATTTTTAGTTATCTGAGACTGCCTCTTATACTGGATGCTTTTAAATTCTCTTGCCTCAGAAAGACTCACCTGAATACTCCCCACCTCACAAATATCTATCCATCACTGGTCACATCTCTTGTTTGGGGTAAGTGGAGATGAAATGATGCACAGCCTGACTGATTACAATGTGATGTGTGTACCAGGTGTCATGTTGGCTGAACAGCTTGACATGTTTTCATGAAACAAAACTCTAACTTTCCCAAACTTAAATTCTTGGTTTCTTTTAACGCTGTCTACCGATGTATTTTAATAGTTCTTGGGTATAGTTCAAAAGACTGTGGGTTAGAGCTATGTAGAGGTCACCTATCTCATGTTTATTTAACAATAGAAGCCGCTTCCTTTAAAAATAAAATCGATTATTAAATATATCATTTATGGACCAATTCTGCCAAGTACTTATTCTGCTTGACCTTAAGCTGTGTCTGCCAATATTCATAACAGCACAAAAACCTTAGCAGATGAAAGATAAAGCATGACTTTGGTTTATGACCTTGAGTGCAACACGTGTTGACATAATGTTCTGGATTTACCTTGACTGACATTGGTTTGACCACTGCCACAGATGCTGTTTCAAATCAGAAGAAAATCATTTACATGGGGAAAAACGTCCTGTGAGTTTATCAGTGCATTGGGAACCCAGCCTATAACTAGGTTTGTTTAGAAATCAAATAGTATCAAGTCCCATGTAACAAACATGTAGTGCTAGGGCTACTATATATGCTATATATTCACTTAAATCAAGCCAAAATCATGACTAAGCAAGTACAATGTGCAGGACAAGTCTACAAGCCTCAGTAAACATTGTTTCTTATTCTACACATGACAATTTTAACAAGTTCCAATCAATATTTGTTTTCCATTCATTAAACACTGTAAGTTCTTTTAGCCTGCCATGTGATCATACCTGAGTATTTGTCCTTTTCCAGGCTTAACAGACCATTTCAGACACAGACTATCAAAGAATGAGGACTATACAAATGTCTCCCTCTGATAATAGGACTCAGTGGCGACTTTAGCAGCTCCAAGTCCTGGGAAAGTTTCCACTACCTCCCTGGTACCCTTCTCCCCACATGACTGCAGGAAGAAGGAGTAGTTCCAAAGACCGAGACCAAGGTGACCGTCCTTGCCCTTCTCAACCACAGGGTGACTGTGTGTCAGGGATATAGGGGTGGGGGCTTTATGAACATTTACTCACCATTGTCCTATAGACTAATCCCTTTGTATTACAGGTGAGGCAACTGAGGCCCCGAGAGAAGTGACTTGCACAAGGTCACACTGCTAATACGTCGCTGCCCCAGCACTGATGTCCTGGTCCTAGGACTCCTGGCTCTATGATCTTGTCTTCCCATTAATCTAAACCGTCATAATTGTTTAGATTTCTGAATGAACTATGTCCTCTCCCACCTCCGAGCTTTTCCACACAGGCTGTTCCCTTTATCTGCAATTCCACCATCTCCCTACACCACCCTTGGGGCCTCACTTGATTTATTCTTAAGATCTCAAACTTCGCTTCCTCTAGGGTGCGCTTCTTGACCTTCTGAGACCAAGTTAGGTGACCTTCCTGTGTGCTCTCCTATCATTCTGTATGGATGCCAATTCCAATATTTCTCACCCCATAGCATAATCATCAATCTCACCAGCGTACTGCAGGCTCAGTGAAGACAGGAACCCATGTCAGGCCCATGGTTTCATCCCTCATACTTAGCATGGTGTCTGGGACTCACTAACTATATTTGGAATGAACAAATTAATGGACAAGCAAGTGTTCTCTGTTAACAAAGTGAGGATTGAAGGAAGAATGCTAGTGATGGATGAGGGTCCTGTTCAGACAGGTGGAGGAATTGGTAGAAAAGAGGATGTGTTTGGAAGTCTAACACCCAACTGATTCTTTCCCTGTGGTTCCTCCTCGTTTGAACCTTAGGATGTCTACTCTTCAAATCCTAATGGTTTTGAATTTCTAGAGAGGCTTGCAACCAAGCCATAAGGAATGTAGTAAGAAAATGCTCAAGGGTACCTCCCCACACCATTTCTATCTGGGTCTGGTGGTAAACTATTCTCAAAATAGGCCCATTAAAGGCCTTCTCAAAGGCTACCCTGGGATCAGGTGGGAGTTGGGCCTTTTACCTGCAGGTGTGCCTGGTTAATGCCTGCCATTTTTATCTCTGGGGGATGCTGCCAAGGGTAGGTTCTTGTTCTAACTCATTGCCATGGTGTAGCTCACATGGGAAGGAAAGAGAAGGATATTGTTGTGCTAACATAACCCAGGTGTCCATGAGGATCCAAGGATGGGCAGCTTACAATCTCAGCAAAGGCACAGACTTTCCAGGATACCTCCTGGGCCGTGGATGGGGACTGGCATTGCAGTCCCAAGCAGGTTTTCTCGCAGAATACTGGTCTTGGGGTTGGACAGTGTGTGTCTGCTGCTGTTCCTGGAGCAGGTGCCTTGTTCTCGACATAAATGATTCTGGGCTTTGATATCTCCAGAGCAATAAAGCTCTTACCCAGGTGGTGAACTTTTTAGCATTGGCCATTCTATACGCCAGGATTGTCCACTTTAAAAGCCCTGAGCTCAGCTTGAAATTCCAGGGCTATAGCAGGATTTGCTGAAATAGGACTGTTACTTAGTATTATTGTTTTGGAAAAAAGAAAACAATCATGCTTCCCCCTAGCTAAGTGACCTCCAGTGCTTCACTTCTAACATCATTTTCCTCATCTCGAAATGACAGCTTTGAATAAAATTGCTTTCAAAGTCCTTACTTCTAAAATTCTTAACAACTCCCTAGTTCCTGTCTCAGAACATTGGACATGCCCAAGATGCCACTTAGGAGTAGGTCCTAAAACCCCAACTTACTGGCTACAAAAGTTTCACCCTCCTATAATCAACTTCTTGTTTTGTAATGCAAACAACCCAACCTCTGGCCTTTACCTGTGCACACACACAGGACCTCCAGCTCCCTGCAAAGTCCTCCCCACAATTATTTGGGGAGCAATTTCACCCCCATGGTTTCTGAGTAGCTTCAAGTACCAGTCTTTGCTCTCTTGAGCAGGGAGCTCTATGCAGGCAGTACCTGCCCTGTTTCCAGGTTCTGTAAAGATTCTGGGCTGCTCCTCTGGCAACCAAGCTCTCAGCCTGCTCTGCCCAAAACAGCTGTTCTCGGAGGGGAGACACACTGAGCCTTCCACGCAAGAAAGCTGTGCGAAAACCTGAGGTAAGGAGAGAAAAATGACTTTCCTTTGTGACGCTCTTTTAGGAAGGCCCCAAGCAAGGATTCTCAATTACTAATTTGAGCCACAAGTGTAGGGAAATAGAATTTTTAGTATTTACTCACAGCCCCTCTCTAGAACCTGGATATATGCTCAAAGGGCTTGGGAGGGAGGAAATCACTGGAATAGTGACCGACATACTCTACTTGGTGTCTTTCTATCCCTCTGATGACTGGTTTTGTTATTCAGTTTGTTGTGCTACTTTCCCTTTCACTTTGAGACAATTACTCCTGGAGGAAGCTAAAAAGCCTAGATTCAAATAAAATATGGGTGGTCTGTCATCAGTTTGTCAGACATGCCTCACTATATTTGGGTCCCAACAGTGGACACGGACATGGTGGAGGCTCAAGAGAAGGCTGGTTGCGTATAGAATTTTGAATTCTAGGTAGCTCAGTTATCATGCTGCTACTCTGGATTTAATTTCTTCTTTATTCTGCTCTTCTGATAAATCACTTACTCTGTTGAGTGGTTTTCCTCTAGTGACTGATGGACCAAGAACCAGTTTTATTCATTTGGCTGCAAGCCTTGTTTCGGTGTCTGCGACACTGTACTCTACGGGTCTTTGGAGAAGATCTTGAAGACCTTGTCCCTGCTCGAGAGCAATGGGAATGAGTGTTTGGAAGATGGCCACAAGTTTCAGGAGGCTTTCAGTCCAAGAATGAGTGGATGAAGAAGAGAGTAAGTCTGATTTTGACCGGTCAGCCACAGAGGTGCTCTGGAGAAGGGAGCCTCTAAGTGTGGTCATTGTTGAGCTTTCTGCCCTACTCACTCTTTCAATGAGTATTTATCAAGTGCCTAACATGTACCAACTGTGGACTACATTATTGTTCTACGACTAA
>NW_004443956.1:11363336-11364741 GCF_000243295.1 Trichechus manatus latirostris | reverse complement strand
TTCATCTAAATCTCTCTATCCATCTATATTTATAACTACTTATTGGTCTATCTACCTATCTATCATATTTATATAGCCCATGAAGTAAAATATGTAACCCTAAGAAAAACCCAACTCATTGCCATTGAGTCGATTTTGACTCATAGCAACCCTAAAGGATAGAGTAGAACTGCCCCACAGAGTTTCCAAGGAACGGCTGGTGGATTTGAACTGTCAACCTCTTGGTTAGCAGCCATATCTCTTAACCACGGCACCATCAGGGCTCCAACCCTAAGAAAGGATTAATAAAAATATATAGTCTGTGAAGACAGGTAGAGATTTGAGATAGTAAAGCAGTAAAAGAAACAAAAAGATAATAATAATAAAGGAGGAAAGATACAGTACTAACTGATTTACTTAAACCACAAAAACCATAACTAAATACAGAATTAATAATATATTATTAAAGATTTGGTAGGACTGTAGCAATTTGTAAACAATTCAGAGGGCTGGTTAAAAATGTCACTTCCTTGTCCCCAGCCCCAGAGATTCTGATGCAGTGAGTATGGGATGGGGCCTGGGAATATGCATCTTTAACAAGCTCCCCAGGTGATTCAGCTGCATTGGCTATACTTTGAGAGAAACTGGTTAGAGGTTAAAAAACAATACGGAGCTGTGGGGAGCATTTGAGTAAGACTTTAGATACGATACACTTGACTACACGCAAATTTAAAGTAGTCAATACATTTTGGAAAAACATTTAAATATATGTTTCATTGTAAAACATTTCTAGAGAGTTTGGGCTTTGTGTTGGGTGTTACAGAACAATGGGATGAGGCTGGCGAAACGGTCTGAACCATGTCTCTCTCTGTTATTCTCCTTTGATGACAGATGATGTATGTCTCATGTCCCAAGTTTATCTGCTTGGGGAGGAAAAGAGACTGCTCAATATTTGCAATTTCAGGAACATTTTCATCTGCTTTACGTGTTGACTTTTATGATATATAACGTTACAAAGGCTTTTCCTCCATAAACACGGTTAATAGCGGCAGATTAGATTGGCCTTTCTGACAGATTAGATAGGTTTCGCCTTGGCCTTTGATGAAACACACCACGAGCACGAGGGCGCAGTTTTAAAAATGTCATCCTAACGAACGGCTCTGGGACTCACCCCTGACTCTACCAACAGCCATGATAAAAGTTAACGAGTTGCGAAGGATTACTCGCTATCAGTAGCAGCTACTCTTCTGCACCATGACGGGGAAAGAGCAGTCCCTTTTTTCCCAGAATAAGGATGGTCATTGCCGCCTTATACAAAGGCATTATGCCACTAACCAAAAAAGGAAATACGTTTGTGAACTCTAAATTATTCACCACCCAGAGCTGAATCCTAGGTTTCTTTAATTTAAAAAAAAAAAAAAAAAAA
>NW_004443956.1:11346250-11347131 GCF_000243295.1 Trichechus manatus latirostris | reverse complement strand
GGCTTTGTATCCTTTCTTACCTTTCTCCATGCTCACATAAGTTATATGCACAAACTCACAGGTACAGGGAGTTTTTGATCATTGCTTGTTTTTATATAAATGTGAACGTTGTATAGACATTTCTCTGCAACCGGCTTTTCTCACGGAAGTTGAATTAAAACATGTGAACTTTATTCTAGTAAATTTTCCCCACTATTTGAAAGGCTATTTAGAAGGGGCTACCTGATTTCTGGAAAATAATCCCTTTGCCAGAGCCATCGATAAAAGTGTTTCCTCTGGTCATTTGGAGATCAGGCATGATTCTGGGATGGTGGTGGTGAGGACACATCTATACCCTTTCTTTGCTCTTGAGTATTTAGAAGACGATCTTTGCCACTTCCATCAGGTTGGGGAAGTGAGGCTTCGCGGCAAGTGAATGCCCATTCTGTCTTGTGGTCACTTGCGACGCCTTCCATTCTTTCTCAGTGTGAGAACACTGACCTCTAGCGTTCATTTTTTAAAGCATTTATAGACTAAAACTGGTTTTGAGTAGATATCTGGATATAGATTCCTTCTGAGTTCAGCTCCACAAATATTTGTTGCACACCTACCACCTGCTGATCTGTGGTGATTAAAATCTGCTTTATTCAGTTACTGTTTCAAGCAGTGCCAATTATTTTGAATGTCCTCTATTAGATATACTTTGTAAGACTGGAAGGGCTGACATAATAGTAAGTCAAATCAAGATATAGAGACAGATCTGCACTATCCTGCTTGCATATTTAAAATATACCTTTTTACATATACATGTTTAAATATAAACATTCCTGAAATGTTTACTCTTATAAATCATTCTATTCAGAGATGTTTCCAACCAAAAGAGTTTCAAAGATAAAATTTCT
>NW_004443956.1:11339685-11344599 GCF_000243295.1 Trichechus manatus latirostris | reverse complement strand
CCTCAAACCTGCTTTAATGCAATATGCAATGTGCTGAATTCTATTTGCATCTAGGAGGAAAATGAAGTGATAACAGATTTGAGAACAGCAAAAGTAAGATGCTAAAAATATAATATAAAAAACTATAGACTATTACTAAAGAAAAAAGATGTCATGGAAGGAAGGACGAAGAATGAAGGAGAGAGAGGCATATGGAAAGATCTAGAGAGGAAGAGAATCTGAGAGGAAGGGAGAGAAAGAGAAGGGATGGAGGACTTAAAGAATGAGAAGTCCTTCTTACAGCCGCCAACTCTAAGAAGTCTTCCTTAGTGGTTTATTTAGCCACTCTTGCCTCGGTTCACTTTTCATTATTACTTCATTCTGCCTCATATTAATTAAAATACTGCAAATACATACTTTCCCCAGTAGTTAACATATTTGTTGATGGCTAGAACTATGCCTCCCTCTCACGGTGTTGCCATTTCTGCCCTGGATAATTCTAACAGCCCTCTAAGAAGCCTCCCTGCTTTTATTCATGACCCTTACTATTTCTCACACAGCAGTCAGTGTGATCCTGTTAAGACCTGATGTGGATGACATCACTCCTTTATGCAAAACCCTATTAAAGATTCCAATTTCACTCCGAGTACAGCTGAAGTCCTTAGACTAGCCTGAAACATGCCAGGTACCCTCTGCCTCAGGGCCTTTGCACAGGCTGCTTCCTCTGCCAGGAACAAATCTCCATTTGGCTAATTCTCTCACCTATTTCAAGTTTTTGTTCTATATTACTTTTCACCCCCCTACTCCAGCACTTTCCATCCCCCTTACCCCACTTTATTTTTCTCCAAAGCAAGTGTTCTGTCATTGGCATATAAACTCCACATACAGAACATGTCTCCAGGGCCTAACTTAGTGCTTAGCACATGGACACTCCAGAGGTACCCGGGGGATGAATATTAAATGACTTGTGTCTCATATAATGTGTTGTATATTATTTATAGGTCACAGTTAATAAATGTTTGTTGAATGAATTCTGACCCAACCTTGTTCTGAATGACTAAACTGCCTGCAAAAGCAGGGGATAAATACTCAAAAAGTTAAGCCAACTGAAACTAAAATTCAGAACATCCAGGAAGGTGGTAGCTCTATCATCTTTGAAAAAGCTAGCTGTAAATCCAGAAGAATGAGTTCTAAGAAATCAAGTGAAATGTTCTGCCAGACAAGGCAGGCTGTTTCACTATCTACTTCTGATCCTGAAAGATTGCATTCTAAGGTTTTCCTTAAACATCTGGCTCTAGTACAAATCCTCTGAAAAGAGAAATTAGACATTCTCCCTCCCTGCCCTGCCTACCCCTCAAAAATTGGCATACCCTGAATTGAGGGTTTCTAAGCAGGCTTCTCCCTTACTAGATGTTTTCAGTTTAATTGTTTCTTGTGTTAAGTAGCAACATATACCCTTTGCAAAAAATGTTTTCATCTTGGTCAACCTGCAGCAATTCCTTGGGAACCAAATATTCAGTGCAGAAGTATCAAGGGAAAAAACACAAAGGCCCTTCTTAACTGGGTGGTCAATATCACTTTAATTCTTCATTGTAATCCTCACAAACCCAAAGCCCTGTGAACTATTAAATTACTATGGGGATTTCCTGTGGGCTCCTTGCCCCAGCTGGTCT
The DNA here is from genome assembly GCF_000243295.1 of Trichechus manatus latirostris. Lineage (NCBI taxonomy): Eukaryota > Metazoa > Chordata > Mammalia > Sirenia > Trichechidae > Trichechus > Trichechus manatus. The sequence continues at coordinate 11,342,947 of NW_004443956.1, read as the reverse complement.
CAGGATGTGCTCAGCAACAGGCAGCTTGGGTAATGTTCTCCGAACACCTGTCACCTGTTTCACACGATAATCGAAATAGAATGTGAATACAAAAGGCCTATTATCAATTATGCAGTGATCAGTTTGGCTTGGGCTCCACGTCTGTCTGTGGGGCCTCCTTTAGGAGGTGTTGAACATTCCCTTAGCAGGCACATCAAAACATGTCAGACAAGAAAGGGCATGAAGAGATGGTTGCTAACTCAGTACTTCAGGTTCAGTCGAATAATTCTGGGCACATGGAGGTGAGTTTTGGGTATAGGCTGATGTTTATGCGATGCTAAAGGCAGGGGATCTGGGTGAGGTCTGCGTTAGCTGAGCTTTGAAGTATGTATGTGTTTGTGTGTGTGTGTGTGTGTGTGTGTGTGTATGCATTTAGTGGGTAGTTCTTTCACCTCTAACATTACATGAAATGATACTTAGACTCTTGGTATTCGAACCCTGGCTTCTTACCTTCCCCGCCACCTTTACATAATGCCTGGCATGTCTAGGATGATCTGGCTTGCATAGGACTGAAAGGATGTGGAACTTTCAGTGCCCACACCAGAAAAAAATCCTGGGAAAAATGGGGCAAGTTAGCCACCCTGTATCATAAGTGCTCAATATATGTTTGCATGGAGTTTATTTTCAAGTCATCAGTGTATATACAACTGACCAATGATTACAAGAGGCAGTAAAGCAAATATTAAGGATATTCAGAAAATAAGACTTCAGAAGGGATGATTTGAAGCCAGTGATGTGTCAAGGGGGCGGGGCAACGGTAGCGGTCTCCCAGGGTGCAGACAAAATGGGGTGCAACGATCTGAGAGAATTTGAAAACAATGATAAAACCAACTACATGTTACTCTGTTTTTAATTATCACCCTGCACCATTAATTCTAAATAAAGTCAGTGATAAAATAATACTCCTGGCCGAGGGAGAGCACTCCCTTTGGTATGTTACTGTAGGGAGCAGAGATATACTCCATTATCTGGAAACATCTATTTTAGGGATTACTATGGTTATGCTAAGCCCTTGACTTAATTTCCTCATTTAATCTTCTCACCAGTGTAGAAGGAAGGTATTCTTACTTCACCCATTTTGTAGATGGTGTACTAAGAATTAAAGAAGTCTTTTGCTTAAAGTCAAACAGGAAGTGCACAATCTGAATGCCAGGCCTGTTTGAGTCCAAAGATAATGCTCTCAATCCCAGTGTTACATTGCCTTTGTATCTAGCTCCTTCATAAAGACTAGGCCACCTAAGTGGCAAGGGGATGGCGCTGGTGAGTCAGACACGACAGTTGCTTAACAAATTTGTTCAGTAAGTGAATGAGTGGATAAATACACTGGGGAAATCCTCTGGTAGATCAATGGAGTTACCAGTTTCTGGCCAGCTTTACATTTAAATAAGGCAGAATCTTTTTCACATTTCCATCATTTGGGGTTTACCTTCAGAGTCTTGAGGATTTAAACACGGAGGACTGACCTGGCTACTGTACCTGTCACTCTCCTCTGTGGGGGTGATGCTTATGTCGGTGGCCCAGCATTAGCGATGAGAAGGATCGGGAAACACTCATGTCTTGACAAGATTCCCCTTCTATGACTACTAGCTTATTTAAGCTTATGATCCATGTAGACTGGTGGTATCAGAACTGAGATTACTTCTGAAGGCTGACGTAGGCAATGACAGCATCATCAATGGGGTCTCCAAGAAGTCCCACTTCCTGCAAATCAGACCTGGCATGCAACAAGGCTGCTGCTCCTTTTCCTTTGCACATTCCAATTGGAAGATTTTCCCCAAGATTTTAGGGGCAGGCTATAAACTAGAGGTTGCATAATGATGTTCCATGGTCTACATCTGTTTAGTAGACATGGGAGATTTTGCATAAACACATTTCTGGCTTCTTTTGAAACATTAGAAAATCTGGACACATACCTACCCTGCAGCACTGGTTGAACCTAGTACTGGCTGCCCCCTTTAAATGGGGCATGTGTCTCAACTCTAGTTTCCACAAGGTCCATAGCACCCTATCATCTACTCAACTCACTTCACTCATTTATGTAACCTGTATGCTCCCAAGATGCACTGGAGCATGTGACCCTTGCTCTAGAATTGTGCTGTCCAACATGGTAGACATTAATCACATGTGGCTATCTAAATTTATATTTAAATCAAATAAATTTTAAAATTTAGTTCCTCAGTCAAACCAGCTACATACTGAGTGCTCCATAACCACATGTGGTTAGTGGCTACTATATTGAGCAGTACAGATTAAAACATTTCCATCATCACAGGAAGCCTATCGAACAGTACTGTTGTAGACCTTAACTATTTCTGAATAGTGTTAGGCACCTGATATAAAATTCTCCCTACCTCCACACCATTTACCACCCAACCAAGGGACTACACGCCCTGATGATTCTATTAGTAAAGAGAAAGAGAAGAAGAGGAGGAGGAAAAGGAGGAGGAGGAAGAGGACAAGAAGGAGGAACTATTTGTAGAGCACTTACTCTGTATCAAGTACTTGTAATAAGGACTTTCCAGGAATTATCTCATTTAATTCTTTCAACAGCCCTATGAGATAAGGGAGATTATAAAATGAAGAAATAGTTTTAAAAGTTAATTAAATTGCAGAAAGTCACATTGTTAATATATGGTAAAGTCAGGATTCAAATCAAAGTCTGTTTGTTCCTAGAACTCATGCTCTTGATGACGGTTAAATAATGTCCGGTCCACAGAAATGGACCCACAGTCTCTGTAGCAGTGAACCCACTGGAAAGCCAAGAAAAAGAGATTTAGTGCCTTTGGTTCACTGGGATCTGACTGAAGCTCTAATTAGTACAATTAGATAATAGTTATATTCTTGGCCAATCCTAATGCCCATTTCAATTAAAAACTGAAAAATGTCAATTTTAATGTTGACAACTATTTTTTTATTTCTGTAGTAATTCCACTGATTCTTCTTTTCCTTGATTTGACTGAGAATTTATAGCTGATTGTAAGTATTGATAGCTACTCCACCTATTTATTAGGAAGAGAATTTATTTTGACATTCAAATGGAAATGACATTTTTCTTTTTGAAGAGTGTTTATTATTGATTGTGTTATACTATTCTTATTTAGAGGCTTCCTTTTCACAAATTGTCACTTACTTACCAACATTATGTACCCAGAATTTTAAAAATGATGAATACTTTAGCTTTTGCCTACTATGTGGTAATAGGAATTACAGATCACTTGGATAG
>NW_004443956.1:11336191-11339093 GCF_000243295.1 Trichechus manatus latirostris | reverse complement strand
GTCAAATCAAATCTCACACCAGTTTAGGAATAGTTTTCTTAGGAGGAAAATACACTGGAACCAGATGTTGATAATAAAATCTGAGAGGAAAATGATTTCTTAATGCAATCATACCCCACTTAGCAGTTAATGTTGAGCTGAAGAATTTATTTACTCTTTCAACAAGTCTTTGCCAAGTGCCCATGATGTGGCCCTCACTGTGCTCTATGCCAAAGCTTATCAAACTTTAATGTGCATGGGAATCACCTGGGATATTGTTATAGTGCAGATTCTGATTCAACAGGTCTTAGAGGATGTCTGAGAGTCTGCATTTCTAGCTAGCTCCCAGGTGAGGCCAATGCTGTTGGTCCAGGAATCACATACTGAGTAGCAAGCCTTTTGGCATCAAAACAGAGATGAACAAAGTATAACCCTGCAAGGGGCTCTTGAACAAATAGAAAAGAAATGAGTAATTGAGGAATTAAAAATAGAGTGGCAGGGTTCTACTTTTGGTAATGTTTGAGTAGATCCTACTGGATTAACACAACTCTAAACTCTAGATGAACCATAAGAAAACTACTATCTAAAGACATTGGAGAACAACCAGAAGAAAGCAGATATTGAAAAAAGAGTTGAAACTTGAAAAAAGGGAATGAATTACCCATTTTTTGATGGCTTTGAGCAAGCTTCAGTCTGCTGTGTAAGACAACTGAAACCCAGAGAGAAAGTCCGTAGTCTTACTGGCTTGAAGAATCAGATACCAGAGTTCAGGGTGATTATAACAAATGGAAAACAAGGGACGGATATCCTAGAAAAGAAAGAGTCATGGAGAGGGAGCCCCAAATTTTGTGTATTAATCTTGTCCTAACCTCTGGCTGACCCCTACATCACATATGCATGGGGTAAACTCCAAGCAACCTAGTTAAGCTGAAAGAAATGAATTAAGATTTCAGCTGTTGCTCTTGGCAGAGGAGAAAAAGTCTGCAGTTTGAGTTCAGCAAAGTTAACTGTTTACAGAAATAATACAGAATCAATAACAAAATCTAGAGCCTCTTCAATGTATCATTCTCAATGTCCAGGATACAATCCAAAACTTCTTATAATACATAAGACACACGAAAATGTGACTTATGTTCAAGAGAAAATATCATCAACTGAGACAAACCCTGAGATGAATCTCAGGTAGTGGAAATAGCAGACAAAGATTTTAAAGCAGCTCTTAACTGCTCAAGGACATAAAGGAAAATATGCTTCTTATGATTAAAAAGATAGGAAATTTCAGTAATAAAACAAAACTATAAAAAAGACTCAAAATGAAATTCTAGAACTGAAAACAACAGAAACTGAAAAAAAAAAAAGAAAATTCACTGATTAGGCTTAATAGCAGATCGGACACGACAGAAAAGTCAATGTGAAGATAAATCAACAGAAGTTATTCAGTCTGGAGATTAAAAAAAATTAACAGAGCCATAGAGATCTGTGGGACAACAGTAAAAGAACTATTATTTTAGTTCTGGAGTTCTAGAAGGAAAACAGTGAGAGAATGAAGTAGAAAAAATATCTGAGGAAAATAACTGCTGTAAATTTCCTAAATTTGGTGAAAGTTATAAGAGATTTATGAAGTCAGTGAGCCCCTGAGCAAGATAAACACAAGAAAACCATACCCAGACACATCAGAGTCAAACTGTTAATTATAGTGGGAGACAGTACTCCTGGTACCTGAAAGGACTCCGAATCAGAAAGACTTGACCTGAAACCTGCCTCTGCTGTTTAATACCCCCTGACACTGGATGAGTGACTTCAAGTACTGAGCAGATTTTTGGTTTAGAGAGCGCTAACAAAGTTAAAGATCAACTGTTAGAAGGATGAGGAAGAAAGAATGGGACTTCAGAATAAAAAAAAAAGGTTGGCCTTCGGGAGGAATTGGTTAACCTATACTTACTTCTAACTCTAGATCTAAAGACTGCTCTAACATAACCTTATTCCCCAGGGTACTTGTAGGTTTTCTCCTGCCTAAAAAGGCTTAAGTTATTTTGTGGTCTCCTTAGGTCAGCTGAAAAAGTCACCTAAGACAAGGGGATTCATCAAAGTAAGACCTTTTCATAATGTTCATGCACAAAAAGCCTGGCTTAGAACAATCATCTCTACTTGTGATGTACTAAAGCAAGAGTGGAAGGATAATAATTCTGAGTCTTTCCTGTTTCCGTTTTTTCCTTCCTTCCCCCTGCTTTTGCCCTCTCTCCTCAATCAAGTCGCAGCTAGGCTATTCTCAGGCACATATGGTGTCTCCCGCATATTCTTTTTTTTTCTTCTTTTAAACAATCATTTAAAAGTATAAATAAACATTCTGAACTTGCAGGGCACACTAAAACAGGCAGCCTGCAGGCCATAGTTTGCTGATGCTAAGGAAAAGGAAGGATTCCCTGACTGACACATGTAAGCATCTACCTACTTTAGTGAGATACAAGCTTACAGCAGAAATTAAGTTATTTGGGGGAAATAAATGAAAATTTTATTTTAATGTTAAATAATTTAAAAATAAATTTAAATATATATTGAATTTGTTGATTGAGATTCACATTACTTAGTATAGTTTCAGGCTAAGCAGGCTATCACCCTTTGGCTCAAGTGACTAGGAAGAAACATGTTCAAGTGCTTCTATGGCTCCAAGTTAGAGCAAGGGAGAAACCATGTTTCTTCCAAGAGTCCCTCCAGGCCCACCAGACCGTGGCAAAGTCTGGATGCATTAAAGGTGTTCCAGTTACTAACTGCTGTGTAACAAATTGCTCCAAAATTTAGTATCTTAAAACAACACTATTTTATTAAATCTCAGAATTTTGTGGGTCAGGACTTTGGGCACAGCTTGGCAGAGTGATTCTTTTGCTCCCTGTGACATTGACTGAGGTCACACAGTGGTATTCAG
>NW_004443956.1:11319212-11320836 GCF_000243295.1 Trichechus manatus latirostris | reverse complement strand
TGCTCGAACTCTGATTCCGGCTCAATTTTTAGACTAGCTGCATTTCTATCCTTTAAAATAACCCCTTGCTTTTTGCTTGAGCTACCTCCACTGGGTTTCTGCTACAGTGAACTAAAAGTCCCAACTAATACACTATTGTCCTGCAGAAAACAGAACCTGTTATTGCTGTTATGGAAGAAATGGTTTGCTTCAATGTCATTTCCATTTCTCAGTTCTCAATCAATCACTCATTTTTATCTCAAGTGAAATAAACAACATAATATTTTAATGATCTTCATCTATCTTGTGAAATTACCTAGCCACACTAAGCTTTTTGGCACACTTACCAGGTTAAATTACCCAAATAATAGAATAATATGGTGTGATGGTGAAAACTGGCATTAGATTTACATAATAGAGGAAAGGGTTTAATGTTCACTTCTATTGGATAGGGTTTACCAAAATGGGATAGTTGTTGGAAATGAGCAATATAAAGTGAAACAGTTTTGAAAATCTTTTCACAAAGTCATAAGTCTTTCTGTGCAATTTGATTCCTACCTCAATGATTCTCAAACTTGATTTTGGTACAAGTTTGTCACCAATTATCTCAAGGAATGTTATAAAATCCTCCAAACACATCTAAGTTCAATTCAATCATTTAATATATACTTGCAATGTGTAGATAAATACTTTGGGGATATGTCATGTGAGTTCCTCCTCCTGCCATGTGAATTATATGAGCATGAAGATAGCATTGCATTTTATAAAAGCCCAAAAAAGTCAGGATCTTATTGCTAGTGAGTCCTTCAAATCTTTGTCTATTAATAAGGCCATATAAAATAGTATTTAAAATTGTATAGGCCATCCTTTTATGTGGTAATTCAACTTGTATAAAATTATCCCAAGGAAATTATGGGTGATATGCATTAAGAATTACATTTATGCAATACTATATTATCAATAATAGCATACAAAGTAGAGAGAGACTAAAATTACAATAGGGATTGCATATATTGATTCCATTCACATGATGGAATATTAAAGAGCCCTGAAGAGTCATGTTTTACAAGATCTTTTAATGACATGGAAAAGTTTTCTCAATATCATTTAAATTTCTTAAAAAGTATATTATATAACTATTCCAATTGGGTAAAATAAATTTTATGTATGTTCCTATATTTATGCATAGAAAAAAAAAACTAGAAGGATATTGCCAAAATGTTAACAACTTATCTTGGACAATAAGAAGGTTATTTTCTTCTTGTAGTCTTTTGTACCTTCTGCATCGCATTTATGACTTTTATGGTGTGATGGTTGAGATTGTGTGTCAACTTGGCTGGGCCATGATTCTCCATGTTTTAATGTAATCACTCCCATGATTGAATATACTGTGAGTAGCCAATCAGATGAAGGGGAGTCTCCTTGGGGGTGTGGCCCGCATCTGTATATAAGTGGACGTTCTGGCTGTTTGCTCTCTCTGGATCCTGCAGCTGCTTCCTGTCGTCTCATCTCCCGTTCTTGGGACTTGAGCTGTCAGTTTATCTGCCAAACCTGGGATTCGTCGATCTGCACAGCCTGTGAGTGGGAGCCCTGCTCTCCGACCTTCCGATCTTGGGCTTGCCAGCTTCTGCAGCTGTGTGACTTG
>NW_004443956.1:11313638-11318677 GCF_000243295.1 Trichechus manatus latirostris | reverse complement strand
ATGATCTCTATTTCCCCAAGATTCTAAGATGACAAGAATCAAGAAATCCTGGTCTTCCTTAGTTCCCTTTGTTTTTTTCAAAAGAAGTAATGTGTAATGTGGACTAATTATTACTACACTACTGCCAGAATTTACTTATTTAATTTAGCACTTAAATATTTTATTAAAATAAAAACCAGGATGTGGGAAAGCACAGAGAGTAACCCTAGGTATTCTGTTTTCTGTTGTTGTTATTAGTTGCCATCAAGTTGGCTCTGACTCATGGTTACCTTACGTGTAACAGAATGAAATATGGCCAAGGTCCTCGGCCATCTTCATGATCATTGGTATGTTTGTGTCCATTGTTGTGGCTATTGTGTCAATCCATCTCACTGATTTTCTCTGACCCTCTGCTTTACCAAACATGATGTCCTTTTCCAGAGACTGGTCATTCCTGATGACGGGTTCTGTTTACCTTTGTTTTATTGATTACACAAAGGCATTTGACTGTGTGGATCATAACAAATTATGGGTAACATTACAAAGAATGGAAATTCCAGAACACTGAATTGTGCTCTTGCAGAACCTGTACACAAATCAAGAGGTAGTCGTTTGAACAGAACAAGGGGATATTACATGGTTCAGAATTGGAAAAGATGTGCAAGTTAGGTTATATCCTTTCACCTTATTCAATTGAGTTAAGTTGTATCCTTTCACTTAATTCAGTTTATATAATAACCCCAAAAGCACTCTCTACTTCCTTGGAAGTCCCAATTTTCACACTTAAACATCTAAGGCTAGTACCTTCTCCAGCTTCCCAGAATTTCTACGGGCTCTATGTTCCAGATCAAACACAGAGAGCTTCTTTATCCATTGCTTTGGACTTGAATGAGTGAAAAAGGAGACATCAGCCTACAAATCCCTTCTTTTTGGTTCCCAAAGACAGATCAAATTAAATTACTTGCAAAGTGGGGAAAACAATTTAATTTCCTTTTTAGTAATGCTATATCTTTATATCATGTCATATTATATTATGATATGATATTAAACCCTTTCCACTGAACCAGCAGTAAAAAATCTAGTGTGTGGCACAGTCTTAACTCAGGTCTTCTACACATAATATTCTCTCCACTACACCAAACTGATTAGTGTAATCAATCTACACAAAAACAAAATATACACACAACTAATGTTCAGTAAGTATTTAACCAAAAACCAATGGCTTCTATATTAATTCCTACGTGTGTTTTATACTACTCTTTATACTGATTTGGGGAGCCTAAATGACTGGTACCAAAAGATACTTATTTCTATTAGAAGTAGATAAGGTGATTATATCTTCCAGCTTGAGTTATGGTGAAATAAAGTCATTTTCTGATAAATAAAAGGAATAGAATTTGGCACCATCACACTTGCACTACAAGAAATACTAAAGGGAGCTCTTCAGACTGAAAGAAAATGATACTAGATGGTAACTTAGATCTTCAAGAAGGAATGAAATGATTGGAAATGCTGTTTTTTTCTCTTAATTTTTTCAAAATAATATTTTTTCTTTATACATTTTTAAAAAATATATATAACATGTTATAACCCCCACACTATGATGTCATATTTTTATATAACACATGACACTTAGAGCATAAATGATAGGGAGGGGGGGATAAACGGACCTATATGGTTGTTAAGGTTCTTTCCTCATATTTTATGTGAAATGATGCAATATTAACTCTAAGTAGACTGTGAAAAGTTAAGGATGTGTATTGTAAACCCTAAAGCGACCCTAAAAAATGCAGAGATATCCCTAACAAGCCAATAGATAAATTAAGATTTAATTCTAAAAAAATACTCATTTTGTTCAAAGGAAGATAGGAAAGATGGTACAGAGGAACAAAAAAAAGACAGGACAAATAGAATACAAATGGTAAAATGGCAGATCTAAATATAACAGTAAATACATTAAATAAAAGCAGTCCAGTTAAGAGGCAGAAATGGTTGGAATGGATAAAAATTTAAGGCCCAATCAACCATATGCTGTCAACAAAAGACACATTTTAAGTATAGAAAAATAGGCTGAAAATAAATGGATAGAAAAGGTATACCATGGAAACAGTAAACATAAGAAAATTAGAAGTGAGTATATTAACATTAGATGAAGAAGATTTCAAGATAAGGAGAATTACCAGAGATAAAGAGGGGTATTTCATGAGGATAAAAGGTCAATTCATCAGGAAGACATAGCAAACATAAATGTAAATATATCTAATAGTAGAGCACCAAAATATATGAACAAAAATACAATTAAAGAGAGAAAAAGACAATTCCATAGTCATAGGTGGAGATTTTAACACATTTCTTTCAATAATTGATAAAACAACTGGATAAGAAAAATCTGAACATAGCATCAACCACCTGGTTGACATTAATAAAGCTAGACCATAATATAAATTTTGATAAATTTAAAAGGACTGAAATAATTCATGGTATATTCTCTGACCAAATTGTAACTAAAGTACACCAGGGAATATTATAAAAAACTTAATCCATAAAATTTGACAATTTAAGTAAAACAAACGAATTCCTTGAAAAATACAAATTACCACAACCGACACAATATGAAACAGAAAATCTAAATTGCTCTATTTCTATTAAAGACATTGACTTAGTTGTCAGAAACCTTTCCACAAAGAAAACTTCAAGCCCAAATAGTTTTATTAGCAAATTATATCAATGATTTAAGAAAAAATAATATCAACCCTACACAAATTCTTTTAGAAAATAGAATACTTCCTAACTTATAAGGCTAGCATAACCCTGTTACAAAAATTTGACAGACGTTACAAAGAAAAAAATTATAGAGTAATATACCTCATGAACATAGATTTAAAATCCTTAACAAATCCTTACAAAATATTAGCAAATTGAGTCCAGCAAACTGAATATTAGCAACTGTACTATCTTTTTATAAAAGAATAAATATGTTATTATTACCTAGCAGGGTTAATCTCAGAAACGGAAGGTTGGTTTAACATCCAAAAATCAATTACTGCAATTACCCATAAACAGAATTAGATGAGCTGGCTTATCTTCATGACAAAACATAATATACCCATTAGAAAGATCATATTTAATCTCTATATGTTATCCTGAGAGATGTTTGTGATATAGGGTTAGGTGGGAGGAGAAATAAACAATAGAATAAAATGTAGAATAAAGCTTATGTTTTAGTGCTTTATCATCATTGCTGTTAATTTTTTAACAATATGTGCATAGAGGAGCAGCCTCTTCCTCACAGTCTAGGTAGATTTTTGGCAATTCTAGGAATAAACATTTCTAAAGAATCTAAAATGATTTGTACATAAATCATTGCCTATATGGCATTTTAAAATTCAGCCTTTTTTAAAAAAGTATTTATTTATTTCCATTGGAGCATACCAAGAAAGAATTTAAGTTTCTGGAAATTAAGGGCTGATGCTGATATAGAGAAAGATGGCAATATGTCCTTAGTATGTATGAACAAATGTGATTCACTTCTCAGGGGATTTCATTCTATCACCTCAGTTGCCAACTACAGGTAAATAGACCGGAAAAAAATAATAATAACAGCAGCTAATTTTGGGGGGGTTTACTATTCACCAGGCACTGATCTGAGCTTTTACATATACTACTTTATTTCATTTCATTTCATTCTAACAATTCCGCCTAATGTCACAGATGAGGAAAGTTTAGTAACTTGTCCAAGGTCATGCAACAAGTAAAATGGCAGAGTCTGGATTTGAATCCAGGCAGCTGGACCCAGAGCCTATGAAGAAAGCAAAAGCCAACTGGCAGATGTGACTCTGAAAAACATTTTACCTCTGATATTTGAATGTCTTTGGTACATTTAAGAATATGTTTTACCTCAAATTGTAAAGACTAACTTGTATTATTTTACAACTCCCCAAAAATGAGAAAATCAAACCTATTGCTGTTGAGTCAACATGTGTTACAGAGCAGAACTGTTCCACGGGGTTTTCTCGGCTGTAATCATTATGGAAGCAGATTGCCAGGCCCTCTTTCTGCAACATCGCTGGATGTTCTTAGTTGGTAGTCAAGTGCAAACCGTGCCACCCAGGGACCTTTTATAATTACAATAACCCATAAAACAAATAACGAAAACCTATTCATCCAAATATTTACTTAAGAATGAAATGAACACAAATACAAATACAATGGCTAAAAGAATAATAAATGTGAGGTAAAATGCTTGAAGAAAGCAGAAAATGAAAGCAGTTTACTCGAGAAGAAACAAGAGAGGCATAACTCTCAGCTTCTACAAGGGACAGGGGATGAAACCTCCCAAACACCTCTGCTCTGGAATGCTACCATAGCCTCTAATGCAGTCAAGGAAACAACATTTAAGGGCTCCTTCAACTCTTAAAGAGAGTTGCCAGACTCACCGTGACTGGGCCAGTGCTGAGGTAGGGCTGGGAATACAAAAAATATCCACTGCTGCCAAGTTGATTCCAACTCATAGCGACCCTATAGGGCAGAGTAGAACCGCTCCACAGAGTTTCCAAGGGAAACAGTAATTATTACAGAAATACTATTATAACTGGGATTTTAGCTCATAAACCATTCTTTCAAAGGTGTTCTGCTGTTTCCCAAGGCATCTGTGAAACATTTATTCAGTCTTTTAGGCATCAGGAAAGTAACAACTGGTATAAAAGCACTAGATGAATTGCAGTTTTTAGAACCACAGGATTAAATATTGAGATTTTATTGGGTCTGTGTCAAAATTAAATATTGAGATTACATTCTCATACTTCAGTTATTCTTTGCCTATGATTTCTGCTCATGTGTCAGGTTTCAGGATAAATGTAACTTACCATTATTTTCTTTCATAATCTTTATTATAGTTTGCAATTGTAGCATTATTTGTCTTATGACTTGTTTTCTTGTTCATTGTTTGTTTCCTCTGCACCGGAAGCCAGGAAACTTGCCAGTTTTATTCAGTACTGAATCCTCATAACAGTGTCTGAATCCTAGAACAGTACCTGGAGTATAGTAGGAGCTTAATAAAT
>NW_004443956.1:11307761-11312988 GCF_000243295.1 Trichechus manatus latirostris | reverse complement strand
AGCTCCTAACCACTGTGCCACCAGAGCTCCTCCACTGTATAATTTTGTGGGTCCACAGATATTTGGAAGGTCCCTAGCTGGTGCAAACAGTTTGCACTTGACTGGTAACGTGAAGATTGGTGGTTCAAATTCACCCAGCAGTACCAGGGAAGAAAAGTCCTGGCAATCTGCTTTCATAAAGATTACAGCCAGGAAAATCCTACGGAACTCAATTCTACTCTGTAATTCATGGGGTTACCGTGAATCAGAATGAACTCGATGGCAATGGGTTTGATTTACACATATTTGAGCACTATTAGGCCTTATGTGGAGTATAAACAAATATAATTTATGATTCTTCTTCCTAAACAGACAGAAAATAATTTAAACAATACAAAAGCTAATTAACGGTACCAAATGACATCGTTCCCACATCTCTTGGATTCTAAGATGCATGTCTTTCCTCCCACATTTAATGCTTTAGAAACTGAGATGTATCTTACATTAGTGTTAAAAGAAACTTTCAAGAAAGAGGAAAAAATTGTGACTTAGATATCTTTTCTTGCATATAAGTGAACTGATCCATTTCTAGAAGGTATACTGTGGTTAGGGTGGTCATTTGAATTTTAACTGATACATGAACACCCTAACTGTTGCCTAAAATGTCTCCTAAAAAGATGATACTGTGAGGGAATGGTGAAACAAAAAGTTATTGAGTATGTAGAAAATTGTCTGCAACCAAGCAGGTGTGATGGTTACTTTTATGTATCAACTTGCCTGTGCTATGGTTCCCAGTTGTTTGGCCAAACACTAGTCTAGTTGCTGTCATAGAGTAGCTTTAAGTGATTAAATCAGCTGGCCTTAGGGAGAGCAGATTACTTTCTGTAATGTAATCTAATGTGATGTAATCAACCAATCAATTGAAAAGGGAAGTTTCCCTAGGGTGTGTTCTGCCTACAGACTATAAACAGATATTTTGGCAGAGCTCTCTCACATACACATCTCTTACAGACAGATGCCGTGAGAGGATCACGTACAAGCCAAGGAACGCCAAGGAGCCAACAAGGAATGCTCAGGGCTACTGACAAGGAAGGAATCTACATGGCTGAGACTCTGATTTGGACTTTTAGCCTCCAGAACTATGGGAAAATAAATTTCTGTTCTTTAAAGCCACCCACTTGTAGTATTTGTGTTACAGCAGCACTAAGTGATGAAGACTGCGGGCAACACAAATAATGGCAGTAGAATCTGCCAAATTTCTCGGGAAAACTCATAAAATTCAAAGTGAGGAGAGGTTGGCATGTTATATTGATTTATCTTGAAGGGCTATCATGCAGTTGCTGAGCATCTACCCATCAAAAACCCCTCCCACTGTAAGAGAAGCTAAATATGTAATTAAGTTCAAGGAAAAAGTGCAATTATATGATCAGTCAAATACAAAATACAGAAGAAACACCAGTGTCAATATGCCTCCAGCTAAGTCTGTCAGAAATCTGATCAGTGGTTGCCTGGGGACAAGGTGGGGGACAAGGAGGGCAAGGTACAAAGGGGCACAAGGAAACTTTTGGGAGTGATGGATATGTTCATCTTGATGGTGACAATGGTTTCATGGATGCATACATATGTCAAAACTCATCAAATTATTCACTTTAAATGTTTGCATCTTGGTATGCTTGAATTATACCTCAAAAAAACCTGAAAAAAACAAAAAAACCCAAAAAACCAAACCCACTGCCATCAAGTCAATTCTGACTCATACGACCCCATAGGGTTTCCAAGGCTGTAAATCTCTATGGAAGCAAACTGCCACATCTTTCTCCTGCAGAGCTGCTGGTGGTTTCAAACTGCCAATCTTTCAGTCAGCAGTCTAGCACCTTAACCACTGTGCCACCAGGACTGTAAAGGGGCTTTAAATGATCATTCTGTCAATAATCAAGACACTACAGAGGTCAAGGTCACCAGGATGGATTGTCTAAAGCAGCATGTCGTGAGATGCCATCCCAAACATGATTCAGGAGAGTCTTCACACTCTGAATAACAATATCATCATCAACGAGCATTTATTAAGTGTTCACTCTTCATGGGCCAGGCATTCTACCAAAAATTTTACTTGTATTATTTCATTTAATCTTCACAACCACTTTATAAGGTTTATCTTACTATTATACCTATTTTACAGATGGGGAAATAGAGCCTTATCAAGGCTAAAAGTTGCTCTGGATTGCACAGCTAATAAAAACCAGACCCAAGATTTGAACCAGGGAGAGTCCATGCCCTTAAACTGCCTTTAGGCAGCCCTCAGTACTGGGAATACACCAAAATAAGTAAGTAAAATACTTAGAAGTTCCTCTTTGACAGGATTTTTCATGTTTGTTCCTAAGGATGGAATAAAGAACAATTATATTTCTTTAAAAGTTTTATAATTTACTGGGCCTGCATAACTATACCAAGTTTGTAGCATGTTTGAGGGTTATCACTAGCTGAAAGTCTGTCCTGAAAATGACATTCAGGGACTTTAGGTGGGTCTGTGGTTTGCGCAGTACAAAATTAGGGTTTCCAATTGTGGTGAACAAGGAGCGGAGTTGCCTAAATTTGGGGTTTGGTTATTTCATTACTTTTTAGAAAAAGGGTTATTGAATTAAAGAGTCTAGAGGGACATGGGAACATTTAACATTTCCAGACACCATTCTCTCTGGGTGAGGTGTATATGCTTGGTCGTTGTCTTATTTTTAAAGGTAGTATTTATTCGTGGGAGGCAGCACACATGGGTGCTGGAAACAGGCCAGAATCTGATTTCCACTTCTGTCGCTTACTAGTGTATAACCTTGGACAATTTAATAAACTCTCCACATCTCAGTTTCTTCATCTTAAAAACAGTGATGATAAAGATCTACAGATAGTATTGTTGCAAGGATTAAATAATATAATGTATTCAAATAGCTCAGTGTACTTTCTGGCAAAAGAGCAAAAGCTTTCAATATGCTTTAGAAGATGTAGTTATTTTTTGATCAAGCATTTCTGCAAGTTAGAGGTTTTTAACCTGGGGAACGTGAACCTTAGCAGGCCGTGCTGGGCTTCAGGGAACCTATGAGCCTCCTAAATGGTGTCCGAGTGCGTGTGTCTTCCTTACGTGAGTGCTTGGGAAAGAGGTACATAGCTTTCGTCAGATTCTCAAAGAAGCATTAGAAGTCAGGGGTGAAAAAAGAAACGCACCAAAGGAATACGTTCAATCAGATCAACCTTGCTTCACTTGCTACTAAGAAGCCTTTAATCACAGACCTAAATTTTCCCCTGCAGGAATTCTCAGTGAATAGGAAAGAAACATGCATATCTTTTGCCTTAGGAAAGGTGCACCTAACGGTAGGATTTACACTCCCTGTAGTTGTGACCTGCAGTTTGCATAACTATAGCTATTTTGCCCACACCCTTGGCACAGTGTTCTGAGAGCACAGAGCTAATTGACCAGCAGGGCTTGTTGTAGGCGTATGAGGCAAGGGGCTCATAGAGTTGAGATGGCTTTGCCACACTCAGCCCTCGTAGGTGTTCCAGTACCCTAGCTTTACACAGTGCTTTGCAATAGCTCTAACACAGCCCTGTAACCTGCATGTGAATCAGCTGGACATCTTGTAAAAATGCTGATTCTCACTCAGTAGGTCTGAGGCGGGGCTGTGATTCTGTATGTCTAACAAGTTCCCATGGGCTCACACTTTGAATAGTGAGGTTCTAACCTCTTCATGGAGTGCCTGGGTGGTGCAATTGAAAGGATAAAGGTTTGAGTCCGCCCAGAGGCGCCCCAGAAGAAAGGCCTGGGGATCTGCTTCTGAAAAACCAGCAACTGAAAATCCTGTGGAGCACAGTTCTACTCTGACACACACGGGGTCACCATGAGTTGGAGCTGATTTCAGTGGCAACTGGTAACGGTTAAGGTTAACCTCTTCATGTTGTAATTATTAGTTTACTTGCCTGTCATCCCAATTGTCTGTGGGCAAAAATGAGGGCCGGGACGGGGCCTTAATCGATTCTCTTTCCCAAGGACTAAATACAGAAATGCACATAGAAGTTGCAAAGTAAATGCTTTGTAAGTAAATGAATAAATGAAGGCATGCTTGCAACACTAGAGGAGGAAGGGGTTTTTCTCTGGAGGCAGGCAGGTGTGTCTCCAGTTGTCACAACTGGACACTTCTCCCTCACTTGCCAGGTTCCTTCCTGCCTCTAGAAAACCCAGAGAAGAGCTTCCTTCCTCTTGAGCTGAAGAAAGCCTTTAGCTCCTGATTCAGACAAAGGGCAGGAAATAGAATTCACCAAGCTGACCACTAATAAAGAGACTTAAGTTTGTCAGACACCGATTCTGGGAGAATGAAATCATTTAGTGTGTAATAAAATTCACTGTGCAGAACCTATAGTGGGCATAAAAATCTACATCGACAGATACTCACAGGGCCACTTTATACACCTTATTTTGGAGTAGGCTGTTCCTTGTCATGGATTACAAGGTTTTGCTTATGTAGTTACTTTAGCCTTTACTGCTAACGCATGAAAAGTAAAGATTTAAGGAAAAAAGGAGTAAGGTCTTGGGAATGTTCTTCACAGAGGCAGACTCAAAATGGAATTGAAAAGCCCAATCATCTTCAGTCAGCTGTATTATGCCAGTTGGAAACAGCTGTAACCCAGGTGTGACCATGTACCATGTACTGCCTGGCCTGCTCAGAGTCACTGCTGCATTTATTTGGGAGTGGATGCTTTCACAGAGAGACGGAGAATCTAAGTGCATCAGTCAGAGTGATGTGTCTAGGTGACACGCTGTTTTGTCAGGCAATGATGAATCACACTGGGGTTCTGACATCTACTTTCCCATGACCTCTGAGCAGCCGGGGAGAGCTGAAGAACAATTCTGGGTGTTCAATTTCCCTAACAAAGCAACAGAAGGCCCAGATTAAACTGGTCTCTTTGAAACTTAAAAAGAACCACCATTGGTCACCTTTTAAGGGGGCAAACTGATTAATGGGCAGCGAATAATCACAAGACAATTCACTGATAAAATGTGTAGCCCATTGTAAATGCAGATGCAAACCATTAGAAAGAAACAAGTGCAGGCCCTTGTTGAGTTCAGTTGGGTTTGCTAGTAAGTTTAAAATTTACCAGGAAAGTAAAAGGTGCAAAGACAATTTTTGAGGAAGAATTTACGAGACACACAGGAAAAACCAAACATTTAACACAAGTTCTGAATGCAGTTGGCTTATTAAACATT
>NW_004443956.1:11301253-11307035 GCF_000243295.1 Trichechus manatus latirostris | reverse complement strand
TTGAGTCTTTGGTTTTCTTCACTCTTCTTTGCTCCAGACAGGAAGAGACCAATAGTTGTATCATAGATGGCCACTTGTGGAAGATTTTTTGATGATGGTGGATGATGATAATGGTGATAATGACAACTAAGTTGTCATCAACTGAGTGCTCTAAGCATTCTTCATACATCATATAATTTGCTCCTCACAACAATACAACCACTTCTCATTTACCAACACAGTTATGTTCCAAATACCAGGTCAATTATGTGAAAACCAGTATTATGTAAAAATGGAGGATGGTCACATCAGATCACAAAATGAAGGATGAATACATCATTGTATAACTGTCATACCACTGAAAATCATGGCCCAGCCAAGCTGACACATAACCTTAACCATTACAGCCAGTGTTATTCTCACCTTTCTCCTCAGTGTTCGTTAGCACAGATGTACGTCATTAATGTGCAAAATAGTCTAATAGCAGATTTTTTATTATTGTTGTAAATGCAAAATGTTGGATAATGACATAGTTGACAAGTGAGCAGTAGGTATATAAAATAGACGATTATTAACCCCATGTTAAAGACTAGCAATTTGAGGCATATAGAGTTTAAATAACTTGTCTAAAGTTATACAGCTGGTAAGTGGGGGAACTTACTCAAATTCTGGCTCTAGCATTTGTATTTTTAATTCCTCCTCTGTAATTCTAGCATTGATATCGATGATGCTTCTATACTAAATGCTGTGATTACATGCATTGCAGATTTCACAATATTTACTTCGACTATCCATTACGTAGCTCTTCCCTGTCCAATATTCCATGAGACTATGAGCCAACCATTGCTTCAACAGGAAGATGAGTTTAGTTGAAATGGTTCAGTCTAAGTCAACCACACAGTAAATATCTACTAAGCAAATATTCACTGTGGCAAAGGAGAGGAGAGAGAGTGGTGGAAAAGGACATAAAAGACACAGAATGTGGTCCCTTCTTTGTTATATCTTCTTTGGTTAAAGATGCTTGAACCTTGGGAGGCATCACCAAAGAGGACTCTATTACCATCATAAAGGGAAGCCAAGTATGGTGGTGTGTTATTTTTGCTGCCCAGCATCATTTTGCCCTACCACTGATAACAGTATCCCATATTTTTTGAATCATGTACTTTCCTCTTCCCTCAAGATGTACAGTCTTGTTTTTAATGTCAAGAGGTAGGCCAGTTGCCTGAGTTATACCACGCAAAGTCATCCTCTTGGGAGTTTACACCCTGAACAGAGTAATGTGAGGACCAAAAAAAAGTAAAGATAACCCTTAACAAAAAAACATACTTGGTTGGAGAAGCTGTTGATTTGATTCTTCTATCTGAATCTCCAGATCTTGGTTTGTGTCCCTCTGAGTCTTATTTCTTCAGAGGCTGTTTTGATTTCGTGCAGTCTCCTGTATCATTCAACAAATTCACTCTGGGCTTACGTCGCCCAGCTTCTGCTGCTTGTAACCAGAGAACCCTAACAGATAACACCAAAGTTATATATTCAATTATTCTACAGACCAGTTAATATTGCACTATATACATCTCGAGTCACTTTGCAGAAGCAGTCTGTTGGTCCCAAATGGGAGTGATTAGGTAGGAGTGATTAACCACATTCAAATAAACCTGCTGATGAAAGTCAACGTGGTCATATTTCTTAAGAAAGACAACGTATTAGTATTGTCACCAAAACTCTCTATGTGTTCACTTCATTAACTGAGAGGACCTGATTGCTCATCCCAGCTCAGCCACTAAAAGGCTGCATGACCTTGGGCAAGTTACTTCTCTCTGAGCTTGTTTCATATCTATTAAATGAAGTGGGGGGAGGGCTCTGAACATTCTATACCTAAATCAGAGTTTCTAAGATTCTAAATGTAGAAGATATTCTTTAGAAATTACTGAAGAAGGGAGGTGATAAAGAGGAAGACCCTTGATGAGATGGACTGACACAGTGGCTGCAACAATGGGCTCAAACATAGTAAAGACTGTGAGGATGGCACAGGACCAGGTGGTGTTCCATTCTGTTGTACATAGGGTCGCTATGAGTTGGAACTCACTTGACAGCTCCTAACAACAACGTAAACAAATCTTGAGACCAATTTTTTCTGAAAACAGAGATACTTTTCTCATATGAATTGGTAAGATGGAGTTGACCGACTTGACTCCTTGAAGCAGACAACTTATGGTGTACATGTTATGGAGGATACAATATCTTTCTTGTGCCTATAATGATCTTACCATTCAGAAGGAGAACCCCAAAGGTCATGATTATTAAATAACTCTCCTGTCTTTTAAATGAAATCTAGTTATAGGCTAACCCTAAGGAGGTCAGCAACAAATGTAATTTAATTATTAGTTATTACTAAATGAGTTTTAGATCTTCAAAGTAACTTTGTGTTGAAGCAAAATTCATCATAAAGTTTATTGGATTATTTTGTTGGCAACCATTCAGATTTTACCGTTTCAAGATTCGGATATGTCACTAAAGGGGAACAAAGAAAAAATACATCTGTCATCTGGAATAAACAGTTTGTGTCTTGAAATGTATTTATCTTTTCATCTTATTTTCTCATCTTATATTCCTCTGACCTCCAGAAGCCACCCAAACCACAAGTTTTCTAAAGCTACTCCTGACCTATTTCTGCTTGCTCTTAAGTTCACCCCTTTTGCAACTTAATAATATCATCTCTCAACCCTGTGGTCAGTGGCCATGAGCTTAGCAAAGTGGTCAGTTCCTATGGTGAAAAGCTAAATATCAAAGCACTCAGACCAATTCTATCTAGCGCTAAATTCACCAGTCATGATGGGAGAACATGATCAACAGGAAAAGTTTACTTCTTCTAAGTACCACGAAAACTTAGACACACAAACTTGTAAAAGAAACAAACACAAACATAAGAAATACAAAGACATTTATTCCTATATCAGTGTTGTTTTTCTTTCAAAAATACTTTCAAAACACATTCATTCTCCAATTGTTAATTTTTCTGATTTCATCAGTTGGCATTAAGATCGACATTAAATGAGATAATATACGGAAAGCCATTAGCACAACTTTGGTGCTTTACAAATTATGTAACGGTGCCAAATCTTGAGCTCTGACATTGAACCAGGCACTGTTACGAATTGCACATAAATCACACTATTTAATTCTTACTGTCTTTTAAAACAGCTGCTATTATTATTCCATTCCTGGTAAGGAAACTGAGGCTCAGAGTGGAAGAGTAACTGCCCAAGGTCACACAGCTAGTGAGGGACTGATCTAGGGTTAACACTAGAGCTCTTACTTAAGGTTCATGCTTTTAACTACTATGCGATATTAATAAATATAAGGCGAATATGAAGTAAAAAGGCAGATGGTAGTTTTTCGAAAACTTTGAAATATTAACTATTATGTGAAGGGGAAAAAGCACATTTCCTCTTTTAAATGGCATTGTTAGGATTTACTGAAGGTACATATGCCATCTGATGTCTTGTCCATGAGCTGCCGGCACACCTCATAATTTCGCATTTGACCTGATGGTCTGGGGGCTCCATGGTTTAGAAGGCTAGAGGGAATTGCCATCCCTAATGTTGGCTTCTTGTCATAGAGAGCTAAAAGTCAGGGGTATTGTGACCTAAGCAAGGACCCTCTTGGACAGTGACCACCACTGGTTCTGAATACAGATCACATCCATAAGAGGACCCATCTGTGCAGTTTCCTCAGGAGCGGTCACATATTTATCTATCTCCAGAGAATTTGACACAAGCCATTTGTCAGCCATAGTCACACGTGCCTGCTGTTACCACGCTGTATCCTTTTAGTCAAAGCGATAATTCCTCATTTTGAGAATGCAACTGTAGGGTGCCAGGTGTTGATATTTTAGAAACAAACAGCAGAGGGGACAGCTGTGGTGACAGATTTGTATTTTTCTGCCAAGCCGGTGATAGCATACTATGCCAGATGAAATTAAAGACTTTCAGATAATAAGCCTTTGCATCTCCACGATAATGTATGATTTGTGATGACCTTTCTTTGAGGGACTCTCCCGGGAATTTACGTTCATTTCCAGGCAGAGAGCTTCAAAGACTGACTGTGCTGAGGCAGTTATACCTTGTGAATGCTGTCTGGGAGATGGTTCAGATTTTCCTGTACTCTCCATACCATTAAAGTCTCTCCACCATTGTGTCCTGTTCTCATCGTTACCTTTCATGCAACACGCCCATTTTCATGTCAATTCAAATTCAATGTGACATTTGCTTTCACCTTCCTTTGTGGGTCAACGTCCTTCCGCCACTCACAAGGGCTGGCTGTGGCGTAATTATTACTGCTTCAGGTAATAATCATTTATTCTGATTTAATTACAGGAGAAATAATAATTTAATGAGATTTGTATGGGTTCTTTTGTTTCTCAGGTAAAAGCAGTGCAGAACTAATGAAAATGAGTCCTTTAGATTCTTAACCAAAAAAAAAAAAAACAAAACAAAACAGTTGCTGTTGAGTTGATTCCAACTCATGGCGACTCCCTATGTGTCAGAGTAGAACTGTGCTCTGTAGGGTTTTCAATGGCTGTGATCTTTCAGAAGCAGCTCACCAGGCCTTTCTTTAGAGGTGCCTCTGGATGAATTTGAATCACCAACCTTTTGGTTAGTAGCCATAAGTAAGGCCATCAAATAAAATATTTCAGGACATTACAGGTTCAGCGGGACATTACTTTGATATTTTAATATCTTATGGAAGCTGTTAAGAAAAAAGTGTAAACATGCTCAAAGTTTTGTAGACAATTTCAGGTTTTCATGGATCCATTGAAAGCTTTACCACATATGCTCTAGACCAGCACATCCTAGAGAACTTTCTGTGATGATGAAAATGTTCTATACCTGTACTGTCCAATACTGTAGCCATTAGCTGCATGTGGCAATGAAGCACTTGAAATGTGGCTAGTGTAACTGAGGTACTGAATGTTTAATTTTATTTAGTTTCAATTAAATTTAAAGAGCCACATGTGGCTAGTGGCTACTGTACTGGGCAGTGAGCTCTAGACTAGAGGTTCATAAACATCAAATTAAGAACGTATTTCATATAAGATTGATTTTTTAAACAGTTTCATTGAGATATAATTTACCCATTTAAATTGTACAATTCAGTAGTTTTCAGTGTATTCAGTTAGGCAAACAAAACCAAAATCTTAGAAAATTTCATCATCCCCCCAAAACCTCATACTCGTTAGCAGTCACGCCCATTCTCCCCAAACCCACCTCCCTGGCCTCACTAAAACTTTTGCCTCCATAGATTTGCTTATTCTGGACATTCTATATAAATAAAATCGTATAATATTTGGTCTTTTTTGTGATTCGTGTCTATCTTCTTTAAAATATTCTTTATGATGTTTTTGAGTTTCATTCATGATGGAGCATGTTATCCATCCTTCATTCCTTTGTATTACTGAGTAATATTCCATTGTATGGATAGACTACATTTTCTTCACTCATTAGTCCATAGACATTTGAGTTGTTTCTACTTTTTGTCTCTTAAGAATAATGCTGCAATGAACATTCACGTATAAGTTTTTGTGTGGATATATGTTTTCTTTTCTCTTGCGTATATATCTAGGAGTGAAATTTCTAAGTCATTCATATGGTTATTTAATGTATAGCTTTTTGAGGAACCGCTAAACTTTTCCTAAGCAGCTGTACCATTTTACACATCCACCAGCGATGTATGAGGATTTCAATTTCTCTACCTCCTCACCAACATTCGCCTTTTGGATTATAGTCATCATAGTGGGCGTGAAGTG
>NW_004443956.1:11298828-11300778 GCF_000243295.1 Trichechus manatus latirostris | reverse complement strand
ATGTTGAGCCTCTTTTCATGTGCTTAGTGGCCATTTTTACATCTTCTTTGAAAAAAATGTTCAAATCCTTTTTCCTTTGCCCATTTTTAAAATTGGGTTCTTTTTATTGTTGAGTTTTAAGAGTTCTTTATATATTCTGGCTATAAGTCTCTTATCAGATACATGATTTGCAATACTACAGGGGTTGTCTTTTTACTTTCTTTATGGTGCCCTTTGAAGCATGAACATTTAATTTTGATGAAGTCCAATTTATCTTTTTTTTTCTTTTATCACTTGTGCTTGCCTGATCCAAGATCATGAAGATTTACTCCTATGATTTCTTCCAAGAGTTTATAGTTTTAGCTCTTACATTTAGACCTATTATCCATTTTGAGTTAATTTTTGAGTATGGTATGAGGAAGGGGTCCAAATTCATTCTTTTCAATGTAGCTATCCACTTGGCAGCATTATTTGTTGAAAAGACAATTCTCTCCCCACTGAATTCTCTTGACACCCTTGTAGAAAAGCCCTACTGCCATCAAGTGGATTCTGACTCATGGTGACCCCCTGTACTCCAGTGTAGAACTTCTCCATAGGGTTTTCTTGGCCGTAATCTTTACAGAAGTAGATTGCCAGGACTTTCCTTCCGTGGTACCACTTGGTGGGTTCCAACTCCCAGCCTTAAGGTTAGTAGTCGAGCTCAAATCATTTGTACTACCTAGGGACCTTTGTAGAAAAGCAACTGATCATAAATGTAAGGGTTTATGTCTGGACTCAATTCTATTTCATTGATTGCTATGTCTATCTGTATGTCAGTAATACACTGTCCTGATGCTGTAGCTTCGTAGTAAGTTTGAAAATCTAGAAGTTTGAGTTTACTAACTTTGTTCCTCTTTGTCAAGACTGGTTTGGCTATTCTGGGTCCCTTTCATTTCCATATGAATTTTAGGATTAGTTTTTTGATTTCTATAAAAAAACATAGCTGAGATTTTAATAGAGATTCCATTGAATCTGAAGATCCATTTGGGGAGTATTGCCATCTTAACAATATTGAGTCTTCCGATATATGAATATGGGATGTCTTTCTATTTATTAAGGTTCTTTAATTTCTTTCAACTATGTTTTATAGTTTTCAGAGTACAAGTCTTACGCTTTTGTTATATTTATTCCTAAATTTTTTTTTTTGACACTATGCACAAGGAATTGCTTTCTTAATTTCATTTTTGGATTTTTCATTGCTCGTGTATAGAAATACAACTGATTTCTGTATATTAGTCTTGTATTTTGAAGCTTTGCTGGACTCATTTAATAGTTCTAATAGTTTTTTAGTGGATTTCTTAGGATTTTCTGCACAGAAAATCAGGACATCTGCAAACAGAGAGTTTTACTTCTTCCTTTCTAATCTGGATGCTTTTTATGTCTTTTTCTTGCTTAATTGGGCTGACTAGAAACTCCATCAAATGTTGAGTAGAAGTGGTGAGAATGGATATCCTTATCTTACTCCTGAACTCAGGAGCAAAGCATTTAGTCTTTTTCCTAGTTTGTTCAGTGTGTATGTGTGTGTGTCTGTGTGTTATCATGAAAGGGTGCTGGATTTTGTCAAGTGCTTTTTCTCCATCTGTTGAGATGATTGTGGGTTTTTTTTTCCTTTCCTTTATTTAATTGGCATGGTGTATTACATTATTTCATTTTGGATGTTAAGCCATCCTTACATTCCTGGAATAATTCTCACTTGGTCATGATGGGTAATTCCTTTTTATATGATGTTGGATTTGGTTCGCTCGTATTTGGTTAAGTATTTCTGGTTCTATATTCATAAGATATATTAATCTGAAGCTTTCTTTTCTTTTTTTGTAATTTTTTTTATTGTACTTTAGATGAAGGTTTACAAATAGTTTCTCATTAAACAGTACACATATTGTTTTATGACATTGGTTAACAACCCCATGACATGTCAACACTCTCCCTTCT
>NW_004443956.1:11295216-11297126 GCF_000243295.1 Trichechus manatus latirostris | reverse complement strand
CCTTCTCATTTATTCTCTGTGTTTATGCTCAAATGGCCCTTTTCCAGAAATCTCCTGTCCCTTGTCCCTCTAGCCAGAGGTGAATACACCCTTTACTATAACCTCTAGCACCTTGCTCATACCCCCTTATTTGCTTTTACTCTTTTCCTTTAATCATTTTATTACATATCACTTTCTACCGAAGGACTAAGAGACTAGAAGAGCAGGGTATCTGTTCTCATCATGATTTTATGCTATTGTCTGGCTTAGTGTCTGATGGCTCAGAGTAGATTATTAACTGCTGACTGAACAATAGCTAATACTCATTGTGTGTCTTACTACATGTCAGCAGTGTCCAGCACTTTGCAGGCATCCTCTCATCTTATCATTGGATTGACCCTATTAGGAAAGTCCTATAATTATCCCAATTTTGCAGATGAGAATTAAAAATCTTGTCTGTGCTTATGATTAGGAGATCTCGATCTCCATTCCCTTAGAAAATTAACTCAGTCTAATTTAATTACAATGTCCAGATCTCTGAGGAATCTAATACATGCTGCATTTTATTTGTTTATATCATGACAGCTAATTCAGAAAAAGAGAGACAGAAAAATATCTTTTCCTCTTATACCTGCATGGGTCAATAAAACATGTGGGCAACAATGTTGATGCTGCCACTCTAGCTCTATCCTCTTGCTTGGTCAGTGCATTTGCTTCCCATCTCAGTCACCTGCCTCCAGCCTCCTCTCTTCTATGCTTCCTCTAAAATGTAGATTTGATTGCGTTATTGCCTGAAATTTTCTATGACTGACAGTTGCCGTATAAGATAATGTCCAAGTTCCTTAAGGTAGCTTATAATCTTCCTCCAAACATCTTGTCTAGCATCTCTTCCTGCTATCCCCTTTGCACACTATACTTCTGGAATCCAGAACAACTACTCATTTCCCAAACATGGCAAAATTCTACTCCTCTGTGTCTTTGCACACTCTCTTTCCATTGCACTTAATATCCTTCCTCCCCTTCTCTACCTGTCCCTTGCTCACTAACCCTTCAGGATCCAGCTCCTATCAACTCTTCTAAGAAGTAGACTCAGCCCACCCTGTGCCCCAGGGTGTCTTCCTTTGTGCTTCTTCAGAATTACAGGTGTACCTCTGATGTTGCAATTGATAGTAATCTATTTATATGTCTTATCCACTAGGCTGTGAGCTCCTCAAGAGAAAGAAATGCCTCATCTTTATATTTCCAGTGCCCAGCACATGGCTTGGCACTCAATGAATGTTGTTGGGTAAACAAATTTGGTCAAAATATAGGTAGGTGTGGACTAAGACACTAACTATTAATCTTATATATTACCAGAGTTCTTTCATATTTATTCCCAAAGCTCTCTCTGTGTTCTACTTCTAAAACAAATATCACATCTGCTTTGAATTACAGCTATATTTTTGTATGGATCTGTGAGTCTCTCCAAAGGGCTGAGTTAACAGCACACTCATCTTTGTATCTCTCAGCCTACAGAGGACATGTCTTGCACGTAGAAATCACTCCATAAAGCTTTGCAGAACTGCAATGAACTTAACTAGCTTCTCCTCCCATCACTCTGGGGAAACAATTATCTTCAACACAAGAGTGAAAGATCTATCACAATGCTGTTCGAAGTTTCACCTTCTCACTTTCCTATGGCAAGAGACACCTTCCGAACAAATAGGTGTACTGTCTTTTCTGATTACATTGGTTAGCACCCAACCCAGATAACAGCAATACAATGAGTATGAGAAGCGGCCGAAGTCATTTTAGAAGGAAGGAGTTAACTAAGAAGTAGTAGTAATGATTCACAGAAGGAACTATATTTCAATTTGAAATTTAGTCCTCATAGTCCCACTCTCTTTTTCTTTTGTTGTATCAGGAATGAATTTGTGGGTAAATCTCACAGC
>NW_004443956.1:11292623-11293921 GCF_000243295.1 Trichechus manatus latirostris | reverse complement strand
ATAACTGCTTTTGGGAATCAGTCCATCCAAACTCTAATTGAATCTACTCTGGAGATTTTATCAAGGTAAACTATGAACTAAGCATGAAAATTATGTATGTGTGGGCATAGCTGTGTGAAAATGAAAAACTGGGGTTATTACATCTGTCAGAAGTTGGAATGCTATGCCAGTTGGTCATTTGCCTTAAGCTTCTCTCCCTGAGAGCACACATTGCAAAAAATGCAAGTTGTTCAGTTTGACACCACCATTTGTTTTGAGGGACCACCTATCGTTGGGTCATAGACTCAGCTCTGCATTGAAAGAAGTAAGGACCTGGCTTCTTAGCTTCAAACAAGCCCACAGACCACCATATGATATGCATGACCACGTGGGACACTTTGGTCAACAACAAAACTCTCCTTTTATGAAAGTTTGTAGAAAACTCTTGGCCAGGGTTGGTGTGGGTGTTTTCCAAATGAGATTTCCAAAGTCTCCAGGGACCTGGTAAAAACAAATTTGGTTCCCTTAGCAATTACAGAACCGCATAAAAGAATAGGCTTTAGAAAATAGGTTTAGGCTCTGAGGATTAAAATGAACAGGCAGGAAGCAGTTCAGAGGATTCCCAAAATGTGATGTCCCCGGGTCTACAAGAACAGACTCTTGCTCTGATAGGACAATCTGACTTGTTTTCTCAGCCTATTCTCATCCTTATCCTGAATTCCTGGTACCATGTGCCTTCCTTGCTCTGTAAGTAGTTGGCTCCTCTGCAATATGATTCTTGTAAAGAATCTATGATTAATTATAGAAGAGGCAGAAGCTTGGATAATCAACTGTGCAATTCACCTGTTCATAACCAATTTCACGCTGGCTCTTATCCTGTTAATGGCACATGGCCAATTTCTCAAAGTCCTGGGGTGAATTTGCACATATGAGGTCTGCAGAAATTCCTCTGGGCATAATGTTAGTGGTAGCAGAGATCATTTGTGCTCCACAATATTTAATGGAATGTGTTTCATCAGAGAAAACTCTTTTGGAAGGAAATTTGGCAATATTCATCAACCATCACGAAATGTTCATAGCCTTTGATGGAGGATTAACAGTTTGCTTTTAAAAAACTAAAGAAATAATCTATGTACTGAGAAAAACTATATACACAAAGATACTTATCACTGCTTTCTTATAATAGTGAAGAGATGAAAATAAACCAAAGGGCAGATTGTAGAGGAACTGTTAAGTAAAATGTGGTATATTCACTTGTAGAATTTAAGTGGCTATTGTCAATGATAGTTACCAAGACAAGAGAGCAAACTGAAAAAAAA
>NW_004443956.1:11290441-11291411 GCF_000243295.1 Trichechus manatus latirostris | reverse complement strand
TGGGGTTGCCATGAGTTGAAATAGACTCCACAGCAACTCGCAACAACAACATGGCAACTCTGTTTAATGTTTTAATGAATTGCCAAACTCTTTCCAAAGCAACTACACCATTTTACAATTCCACTAACAATGCGTAAGGGCTCCATTTTCCCCACATCCTCACCAACATTTGTTATTGTCCGTCGTCTTTATTTTAGTTATCCTAGTGGGTATGAAAGCGGTATCTCACTGTGGTTTTGATTTGCATTTTCCTTATTTCTTAGGATGTTGAGGATCTTTTCACGTGCTTATTGTCCAAGTGTATGTCTTCTTTGGAGAAATATCTGTTACAGACATTTCGGTCTATGTTCCATTTTAGTTAATTTTTCTGTATAGTTTCTGGAAGGGGTCCAAATTCATTGTTTTACATGTAAATATCTAGTTGTTTTAGCACCATTTGTTGAAAAGCTATTCTTTCCCAGTGAATTGTCTCACCCCCCTTTTGGAAAATCAACTGACCATAAAATGTAAGGGTTTATTTCTGGACTCTCAATTCTATTCCACTGACCAAATGTCTATCCTTCCACTAGAACCAAACTGTCTAGCTTTGCAGAAAATTTTGAGGTAGGAAAGTGTGAATTTTTTAATTTTCTTCTTTTTCAAGATTTTTTTGCTATTCTACATCCTGGAGTTTTTATATGAATTTTAGGATGAGTTTGTCAATTTCTGCAAAAATGCCAGCTGGGATTTTGACAGGGATTCCATTGCCTCCTTAGATAAGTTTTGGGGGTTTTGCCATCTTAACAATATTAAGGCTTTCTATCTATTAACATGGGATTTTTTTTTTCATCTCTTTAGGTCTTTTTCATTTCTTTCCAACGTGTTTTGTAGCTTTAAGTGTACAAATTTTGTACTACTTTTGATAAATTTACTCCTAAGCATTTTATTCTTCTTGATGCTATTGTAAATGGAATTTTTTTTAAATTTTATT
>NW_004443956.1:11287544-11288677 GCF_000243295.1 Trichechus manatus latirostris | reverse complement strand
CTTGGAAATGGATAGTGATGATGTTTGTACACCATGGCCAATGTAATTAATGCCACTGAAGTATACAAAACACAGAAGGATTAGAACCCTACAGGTGTCTGATCAAGCTATAATCTGATAAGACAATAAATCAACTATATTTAAAACGATGAAAGGGATAAAGAAGAAATACAAACCAAAAAGAAAGAACACAATGCCACGAAGAAACACAAAGCATATTTGAAAAATAACCCAGTCGAAAGACAAGAGAGCAGTTCCTAGCAATCTGGAGAGAAGGGTGGGCCAGCGAGGGGAAAGCCATCTGGTCTTCCAAAAATATATCTCTGTTTCTCAGTGGTCATGTTTTAGCTTCAAGGCATTAGGAAACACAATACACTTCTTGGTATATGGTACTGTACTGAAATAGTGATGCTTTTACTCCAAATAACTCGAACAGCTGTATTTCTTTAGCCATTTGCAATGAATTCTATAATTAGAATACTGTAACAGATCCAGGGTCAGAAGTCCAAAAGGAGTAACCAGGTGTCTTAGCCACTTGGTCCCTTATGCTTTGGGTAACACATACCATTGATGGTGCCCCCTCACCCCTTGGAGTGGCTCATTTTACCTCAGCTTTGAATACCACTGGCTGAATCAAATCTATCCTTTCGTTGCACTTTGCACTTAAAAGGAATGGATGGCGCTCTCTTTTCAATGGTTTCCTCTTTTAGAAGCTAGTAAAAAATTTCCCAACTTGGAAACATATTATTCAGGTTTCTATTTTAGATATTTTCATATTTCTGTAATTAACAGAATTCTTCAGCCACAGTGATCTGTGCATAGTGATTTATAACCTTTTCTGGCTATTCAAGTATTTGTCACATATTTCAATAGATCTGACTATTAAACTTTTTTTTTTTTGTACTGTGAACACTACCACTTTGTTTATTACTTGCTCTTTTCTGCCAAAGTCATTTAGGTCATTTACTTTCTGCTCCACTTAAAAAAAAAAAAAAAAAAAGAACTGCTATTCTTTATGAAACTTGTGGTTGCTCCTGAATGAATGCCATGTATTTTTCCCTTAGAGAAAAACCGAAATATCCCAAATGTTAATTACTGGGCAAACTGAAGTTGACCCATAAACAGAATTCTCA
>NW_004443956.1:11285297-11286457 GCF_000243295.1 Trichechus manatus latirostris | reverse complement strand
AAGCCTCATTCCCAGAGAATTGCCATATTTGACCTAGAAACTCCCACTTACAGGGTTCATCTTCATTTGACCTGATTCAGATTCAGAGCTTGCTCAGTGCAGTTTTTTCCCTGGGGTTTAGTGGAAATTGTTTAACATGACAGTTCCCTGAAACAGGGGTAAGAGTTGGTTCAAATAAGAGGCTAACCAAAAAAAAATAAATAAATAAATTAAAAAGGAAATTTTGGGGAAAGTGATGTACACAGGTTTTTTTTTTTTTTTAAAGCCCTGATATATTCCTGGGGCTCTAAAAGGCCACATGAGTTTATATGGTTGTATGTATGTCAGAATAGCCCTGAGAAAGCCCTACTTTCTCACCTCTGGCTGATCTTGACACTCTATGCAAGCAAAAAGTGAAGGCTAAGGCAGAGTTGTACTGAAGGCATGCCCAAAAAGCTCACAGAGACATTTGGCAAAGGCTGAGAGACTTATTTGTTTAAGAGATTAAAGGAAATCTTGATCCAATCATTAACTGACTACTAAAGTAACTGAGCTGAGATTTCAGTGGTCACACAAGACAAAGAATACAAACTTTACAAAGTAAGTTCAGAAAAGCCACTACACAAACAAGCACAACAAGAACAATAAAAAATAGCAACAACAGCAAATCGTGAAAGAGGGAATCTGATTTCCAGAGTTGACAGATTATATTATTTAAAATCTACCCAGTTTTCAGCAAAAAAATTATGAGACATATAAAGAAATAGGAACATATAGCCATACACAGGGAAATAAAGCAGTCAATAGAAATAGCCCCCTAGGAAAGCCCATACATTGGACATACAAGACAAAGACTTTACATCAGCTATTATAAATAATAGAAGAACTAAAGGAAACCATGTACAAAGAACAAAGGGTAGTATGTGAATAATGTCTACCAAATAAAGAATATCAATAAAGATATAAAACTAAACTCCCCTCCTTGCAAGAAAAAGAAATTCTGGAGTTGAAAAGTACAAAAATTGAAATGAAAAATTCACTATAGGGGTTAAACAGCTCAATGAACTTTAAGTAGGAAAAACATAAAGAGATCCACACTTAGGTACTGTCTTAGTCATCTAGTGCTGCTGTAACAGAAATACCAAAAGTGGATGGCTTTAACAAAGAAAAATTTATTCTCT
>NW_004443956.1:11282107-11283407 GCF_000243295.1 Trichechus manatus latirostris | reverse complement strand
ACTTAATATTATCAAGATGGCAATACTTCCCAAATTGATCCACCGTTTCAGATCTCGGCTACAATTTCTGCAGAAATGGACAAGCTGATTCTAAAATTCATATGGAAATGCAAGGCACCCAGAGAGGCCAAAACAATCTTGGGGGAAAAGGAAAACAATCTTTTTGGGGTGACAAAAATTTTCTGGAATCATATAGTGGTGGTGGTTGTGCAAGTCTGTGAGTATACTAAAAACCCTGAATTCTACATTTTATAGGAGCGAATTTTACAGTATGTGAATTATTTCTCAATAAAACTGTTTAAAAAACTGTGAAGGTCATGTCAAGCCAAATATTTTGACGTGTGGAGTTTAGTTTGCCATTCTCCTATTTATTTCACACTAAGTAATGTTGGAGTGTTTGTGTTTTATTTCAAGTCATTGATGCAGAATTATTTTCTAGAAGATAATATTCAATGTCTGAGTGCAGAGTAATTAGTCATTGTAGAAATGTGTGTTTCTAGGAATTTTCCAGTTTGGCCATCCTGAGCAAAATTCTCCAGGTATGATCAATTCTTCTTCTTCTTTTTTTTCTTTCTAAATTGCATTTATTTTATTATTGTTGAGAACATACATAGCAAAATATACACCAGTTCAACAGTTTCTGGGGACCATGGTTTTGGGGGACGTCTAGGTCAATTGGCGTAACAAAGTTTACTAAGAAAATGTTCTGCAACCCACTTTGGTGAGTGGCGTCTGGGGTTTTAAAAGTTTGCGAGCAGCCATCTAAGATGCATCAACTGGTCCCAACCTACCTGGAGCAAAGGAGAATGAAGAACACCAAAGACACAAGGGAAATATTAACCCAAGGGACAAAAGGGCCACATAAACCAGAGACTTCATTAGCCTGAGACGAGAAGAACTAGATGGTGCCTGGCTACCACCAATGACCACCCTGACAGGGAACACAACAGAAAGTCCTGGACAGAGCAGCAGAAAAATGTAGAACAGGTCTCAAATTCATGTAAAAAGACCAGGCTTAATGGTATGACTGAGACTAGAGGAATCTCTGAAGACGTGGCCTCTGGACTCTCTGTTAACCCAGAACTAAAACCATTCCTGAAGCCAACTCTTCAGACAAAGATTAGACTGGACTATAAAACATAAAATAATACTAATGAAGGGTGTGCTTCAAATAGATACATGAGACCAAATGGGCAGCTCCTGTCCGAAGGCAGGATGAGAAGGCAGAAAGGGATAGGACCTGGCTGAATGGATACGGGAAACCCAGGGTAGAAGGGCGAGTGTGCTGTCACATTATAGG